>NW_020175082.1:449866-631382 GCF_003031525.2 Neophocaena asiaeorientalis asiaeorientalis
TACAAAAAAAAAAAAAAAAAAAAAAAAATCTATGATAACAGTTTTCAAATTCTGAGTTAGGTCGTCAAATGGCAGTCTGGAAAGCTACAGAATAATAGGCACTTTTAATTGTTTGTTTTGTTTTGCGGTACGCGGGCCTCTCACTGCTGTGGCCTCTCCCGTTACGGAGCACAGGCTCCGGACGCGCAGGCTCAGCGGCCATGGCTCATGGGCCCAGCCGCCCCGTGGCATGTGGGATCTTCCCGGACCGGGGCATGAACCAGTGTCCCCTGCATCGGCAGGCGGACTCCCTGCCACCAGGGAAGCCCTTAATTGTTTATTTATTTTCTGATGATAGTAGTTTTAAATAAGTGATTTGAAATCTAAGTCCCAAGGATTGTATATGTGCTTGGTCTCTTGTATAGGCTTATAAAGTTGCTGGAAGCTTCACCAGAAGGAACATAACTCATTAGATCTGAGGTTCTATCTCGGCTGTGCGATTTCAGAAAAAATACCACTTAAATATCTAATTCTAATTTTTATCATCCAAATAAAATGGGTGATATTTACAAGGGTCCTTAAAGCACTATTCTTCTGTAGTCTCAGCAATGTAAGTTACTTTAATTGGAACACACCCTGAAGCTTAACACACCCTTTAATAGCCTGGTGGGAGGAGGTTATTGAATGAACTTGATGTACTGAGCTATCAAAGAGCCTCTGAGAGATTGATCAACAAGTGAAAAATCTCAGCTTCTTATTTAAAAAGGCAAGTTATGGGCTTCCCTGGTGGCGCAGTGGTTGAGAGTCCGCCTGCCGATGCAGGGGACACGGGTTCGTGCCCCAGTCCGGGAAGATCCCATATGCCGTGGAGCGGCTGGGCCCGTGAGCCATGGCCGCTGAGCCTGAGCGTCTGGAGCCTGTGCTCTGCAATGGGAAAGGCCACAGCAGTGAGAGGCCTGTGTACCGCAAAAAATAAAAATAAATAAATAAATAAAAATAAAAAGGCAAGTTATTAGTTTAGCCATTACTTTAAGTCAGTCACACATTCTCAACATTCTCCTCTTTGCCTGAGAACACAGATAATACAGGAAAATTGAGGAAAAAGCCCACATTGCTTTGTGAATATCTTTCAGCTTATTTGTATGTGCCCTCATGCCTATGTCCCTGCTCTTATCCTCCTGTCATTTATCAAATTTAATTGCTTATTTGTTGTCTGTATTTCAGGTATGACCACAAATTCCATGATAGCAGAAAGCTGACAAGTCTTGTTCACTCTTCTATCTCTAACATATAGCACAGGTCCTAGATCTTAGTAGGTAATCAATTGAATTATTGAAAGTGAATTGACAAAAGATTGATCCTTAAGAATGTTACATTAGTAACTTGGTATTTTAAGGTAAGCCTGATTCACAATGTATCTACGCTGAGAGAGATCAGTAAGATCTTCAAACAACACCAAGCCTCACTTTTCCAATATTTATTTATCATTCCTCTAAGCCAGAACTATGAAAGTGAATGAAAAGCCATCAACAGCTTCTCTCTCTCCACCTGCATTCAGGGCTAACTATCAGTGAAATGATCAAAAAGCAGTCAGGCAGCAGGAGAGAAGAGACTAATGAAGCTTTGACACAATCTAATAGCCACAGGTCCTGACTCAGGATAGTTTGAAGAGAGTATTCACAAGATGCCAGTCATATTATTTCTGCTCTGAAATTTCCTTTGACCAAGCATGCTAAACAAAACAAAATAAAACAAAATTAAAGATTTTACATTCTACCTTAAAAATGAAAAAGCAAGAATTTATATTTTAGGTATTGAAAAACTATACTGGGCTTCCGTGGTGGCGCAGTGGTTGAGAGTCCGCCTGCTGATGCAGGGGACTACGGGTTCGTGCCCCAGTCCGGGAGGATCCCACATGCCACAGAGCTGCTGGGCCCATAAGCCATGGCCGCGGAGCCTGTGCTTCACAACAGGAGAGGCCACAACAGTGAGGGCCCCGCGTACCGCAAAAAAAAAACAAAAACAAAAACAAAAAAACTATACTGTATCCTTACCTTTGTGTTTTACATGTGCTTTGTGTATTTCCAAGTGGATTGTGCATGTGTGTGTTGCAGAGGGTGAATATATGCCTTCACTCACATGCATATACCTGCATATATGTGTAGGCAACAGTAAATGTGGGGACAGTAAACAAGGGCTTGTGGTACAGAAGAAATGACAGTACTTTACAAGCGTTTACTGCCTTTCCTAGTATTGTTTATATACCCTGGGTGAAGTATCTCCAACCTGTACAGGATGTGGACAAGAAAATAGAAGGTTAGAGCTTTGCAAATGCATTTGTAATAGGACAAGTAGACTTGCAAACCCTATGCTAACATTTATGATTTTTAATGTATTCTTGCATTTTCTGCTTTTCAACAAGGGAGAAAGATTTAATGAATACGGATTTGTTGTAGGGAAGAAACGTGGAGTACAGTAGTTATTACATATTGGCATTTCAGCCCAGAATTCCACCTACTAGTTGATTAGACTGAATTCCATTTAACTTTCTAAGAAGGAACAAATAAATACTCAAAATCCTACCTGCAGGGACTTCCCTGGTGGCACAGTTGTTAAGAATCCACCTGCCAATACAGGGGACACGGGTTTGAGCCCTGGTCCGGGAAGATCCCACATGCCGCGGAGCAACTAAGCCCATGCGCCATAACTACTGAGCCTGTGTGCCACAGCTACTGAAGCCCACGTGCCTACAGCCCGTGCTCCACAACAAGAGAAGCCACCACAATGAGAAGCCCGTTCACGACAACAAAGAGTAACCCCACTTGCCGCAACTAGAGAATGCCCGCGCGCAGCAATGAAGACCAAATGCAGCCAAAAATAAATAACAAATAAATAAATTTAGTAAAAAAAAAAAAAAAAATCCTACCTGCATCCTCCATTAGATAATCCATTTTCTGTAACTATTTCCTAAACCATAGTAATGACTTAGTAATGGTTTAGCATTTAATCACTTAGAAAGCGCTATCTGACATGAAACCTCTGTCCACACCTGTCAAAACTCTGCTCACCTACCAAGCCTCAGCTCAAATTCTGCTTTTCAGCCTTGCTTTCCTGCATTCCCTAGATTGCTAGGAATTAATGCCTCTTTTTCTCCAGCCTGTATATGGGTATTCTGCTCTCCCTCTCTAAGAGCAGGCTATGTTTGCAGTGGCTGGGGGGTGAGGGGGCGGGGTCTTATTGCTGTAACACTGCTAGGGAGCAATCTAAGTCTGAAGTTAATTAACAGGAAGCCCATCTGTATAAAGATGTGAGTCACATTCTTGAATATATCCCTTATCAGAAATAAAGGTAATGCTTTACCTCCCATCTACTTTATTCCTTTGTCCTATTTCTAATTTCTTTAGAGAATAATGGGGTGTGATGTATCCAGTCTTTAAAAGACCCCAACTGACTCGCAATGAGCTCCTGCCTGCAGTTACTCAATCTCCCCGATGACTCTGCATAGCCACTCCAGACTGGGATTCCTCCTACCTTGCAGGATAGAATCCACAATTCTCAGTTTGTGTTTTCCCCTTAAGCAGAACCCAAGAAAAAGACTGGGGTGTATGCAGTTTATTAGGGAGGTAATCTCCCAGAGTGGGAGTGAGGTATTTGTGAGAAAGACAGAAAAAGAGAAATCCATTATAAGAGTATGTTATCAAAGTCATTGAAGGCAACACAGCTTCCTCATGCCCCCAGGCTTTTGAGAATCATATAGGATGCTTTGCCCACCTGAGAATTAACTAGGAGAAGTGTTTATCTGTGAGCTCACATCTCCTATTAGTTAGAGAGACCTACACTTCTGGGCTGTTCACACATGCTTGTGGAATGGGCTTTTCAGCATCTGTGGCATTGGAGCCACAGGGTGAAAAGCTAAAGTCATGCAGTACATGCTTGAGGTAAGACATTGTCTGCATAATGTGAGTTGAAGCCTGCATCATCAGCCATGGCTGAAATCAGAATTGAGGCTAAGAGAATGAGTTGAGTCATCAGAGGTATATGAAACACACTGTCTTCAAGACACACATTGAGCTGGCATTGCCTATATTTCCAGCCTCATATCCTGCCACTTCTCCTTCCCACATGAAAGGCAACTAGGATTAAAGTGCATGCAGTTCTAAGAATACATCATTCTATTTCATACTCCATGCTTTTCCACATATCAATCATTTCTCATTCTCAAGCCTACTCATCTTCCAAAGCTGTTTTGGTATTTCTGCATAAGCTAATGGAGCCAGGAAGCCCCAAAGGGGGAGCTCCCATGCACTACTACTCACCTTTGCTTGTAGATCCCAGCAGGAAACAGTTTCATTTACACACCCCAGCAGGAGGAAAACAGATTTTCTCCTTGCCCAGCAACAGCCAGCCAGTGAGAAACTGCCATTCAGCCAATGAGAGCTGCCACCATCCTGAACTCCCGCTCTTCTCCAGTGAACTTTGTTCAGAACAGCCCCTCTCAACTTCCTCCTCTTTCCTCTATGAAAGAAAGCTCCTCTCCTTTGTTCTCTGGACTTGCCTATGGTTCATCATAGTTTCCTAGTCCCAAATTGTAATCCCCAGATAAACTCATTTTGTTGGCAAAAAAACCAAAAACATAAAAACTGGCTACTTTATTTTTAAGGTTGACCCTTTATATTTAGTACATTAAATATCATAAGGTATGCTTCATGTAACTTTTTATTGAAGTATAATATAGTTTAAAGTGCAAAATCATAAGCACATTTCTTGATGAATTTTCACGAGAGGAACACATTTATTTAGCCACCATGCAGATAAAAAATATAATACTACTAGCAGCCCTCTCTTTGCCCCATCATAAACTACAAACTGCTCCTCAGAGTAACTATCTTGACTTTTATCTCTATATGTTATTTTTGTCTTTTTGTGGATTTTATATAAATGGAATTACACAATTTGTATTCATTTGTCTTATTACTTTCATCCAATATCTTGTTTGTGAGATTTTATCCAAGTACTCGTGCATGGCAATTTTTTCTCACTTCTGTATAGTATTCCATTAATATATCACAATTTGTTTTTTTTATTGATGAGCATTGAGTTATTTTAAGCTTTAGGATATTATGAAGAAAGCTTTATGACTAATACTGTATATGACTTTTGATATAAATATGCATGTATTTCTATTGGGTATATACATAAGAATACTTCCTGTTTTAAAGGTAACTTGGTCTGAAATTAGTATAGCTAAGCTAGGCTTCTTTTGCTTAGTGTTCTCATGGTTTACATTCTTTTGCATTCTATTACTTTCAATCTTTCTTATCCTTGTATTTAAGTTTTCTCTTTTAATATCAGCATTTCCTTGGGTTTAAATTTGTGCTTCACCAGATACAGGCTTTGAATTTGCAGAAGGGAGGCCTGCCTGGGCTAGTGCTGTGGATGGGTAATTCTTTCTAACTCTGAGGTTCAGTATTAGGGAGCCCTTCTGCCAGAAGTCACATTCTCTAGTGGGACCAATAACTTTATCAGTGATAAGGGTGCACCTTGAGTTGCCAGGTAAATACATCATGCTCAATGAATTTTGAATTTCAGTTATAAAACAAATAATGTTTTAGTATAAGTATGTTCCAAATATTGCATGGGACATATTTATACTAAAGCATTATTTGTTGTTTATCTGAAATTCAAATTTAAGTGGGTGTCCTGTATTTTTACTTGATAAATCTGACAACCTTAGGTATTCAGTCTGATAATCAAATGTCAGTATTTTGTTCATAACAAACTATTGTAATTATTGATATATTTAGGTTAATAGCTACCATCTTACTACTTTTCAACATTTGCACCACTCATAAATTTCTGTTTTTCTCCTTACTTGATTTGATCAATAAAGTATTATTCTTATTATTTCATAAGAAAATTACCAATCTATTAGCCTCATAGTTACATATTATTTTACTATTCTCTTAGCGTTACTAGAGATTATAATATGTATTCTGATTTATTACATTTTAGAGAAATTAGTATATATATATGATATCCCAGGTAATGTCAGAAATATAGACTCTCTTAGCTCTGAACTTTTGTGATTTACTTGGAATGCATTATGTCTACATATACGTTAAACTCCACAATATACCGTGATTATTTTGTACAATTAATATTTCTTTATACTTACCCACAAATCTTTTCCATTTATCTTCATTATTTTATGCATTTCAGCGTTTCCATCTGGGTCAATTTTCCTTTTGCTTAAGTACTCTTTTTTTTTTAAAACATCTTTATTGGAGTATAATTGCTTTACAATGGTGTGTTAGTTTCTGCTTTACAACAAAATGAATCAGTTATATATATACATATGTTCCCATATCTCTTCCCTCTTGCATCTCCCTCCCTCCCACCCTCCCTATCCCACCCTTTCAGGTGGTCACAAAGCACTGAGCTGATCTCCCTGTGCTATGCGGCTGCTTCCCACTAGCTATCGATTTTACGTTTGGTAGTGTATATATGTCCATGCCTCTCTCTCGCTTTGTCACAGCTTACCATTCCCCCTCCCCATATCCTCAAGTCCATTCTCTAGTATGTCTGTGTCTTTATTCCTCTTTTACACCTAGGTTCTTAATGACATTTTTTTTCTTAAATTCCATATATATGTGTTAGCATACGGTATTTGTCTCTCTCTTTCTGACTTACTTCACTCTGTATGACAGACTCTAGTTCTATCCACCTCATTACAAATAGCTCAATTTCATTTCTTATTATGGCTGAGTAATATTCCATTGTATATATGTGCCACATCTTCTTTATCCATTTATCCGATGATGGACACTTAGGCTGTTTCCATTTCCGGGCTATTGTAAATAGAGCTGCAACGAACATTTTGGTACATGACTTTTTTTTTTCTTCTGGGAACTTAACATCTTTATTGGGGTATAATTGCTTTACAATAGGGTGCTAGTTTCTGCTTTATAACAAAGTGAATCAGTTATATATATACATATGTTCCCATATCTCTTCCCTCTTGCATCTCCCTCCTTCCCATCCTCCCTATCTCACCCCTCCAGGCGGTCACAAAGCACGGAGCTAATCTCCCTGTGCTATGCGGCTGCTTCCCACTAGCTATCTACCTTACGTTTGGTAGTTTATATATGTCCATGCCTCTCTCTCGCTTTGTCACACTTCACCCTTCCCCCTCCCCATACCCTCAAGTCCGTTCTCTAGTAAGTGTATAGGAATGTCAGAGATTACTGTGCATTAATTTTGTATCCTGCTCTACTTTACCAAATTCATTGATCAGCTCTAGTAGTTTTCTGGTAACATCTTTAGGATTCTCTATGTATAGTATCATGTCATCTGCAACACGTTCTCTCTCGGAAATGAAATAAACCTTGACTGTCTTCACTCTGCAAACACCACATAGGACTTGCACCACTTGATTGACTCAGTCTTTACGGAGGCAGCTCACACCACACCTTGCGGATGGGAAACTCTGGGGCTTCCCATGAGGTTTGGGGTCACGTTCTCTCCCCCCTCTTGCTAGGGAGGGTCGTCGGATGACCTCCTACCATGCAATGGAGACCTCAAGGCTTCTTATGAGCAAGCTCACTTTTCTTCACAGAGGCATTCCTAGAAGTGACTTAAAGATGTGAAACATGAGTGTTTTTCAGGCAACCTTGAGTCCTCCACTGTCTAGATTTGAAATGGGGAAATGTAGCCTTTTGCAGTCTTGCTATTTGCCCAGTGGATCTCACTGCACCTTTTCCGATCTTTTCTGACCAGCTAGAGCAACCACTTTGAGCACGCTTCACCCTTCCACGATGACACTTTTCGCCGCAGTGTGCTCTGCGCGTGGTGCATTTCATAACCGTCTGAATGCACTCGGTAAGCGTAGGTGTCTTTGGAGGTTCCAAAGGTATAGCAATTCTCAGCATATATCTCTGCTTACTTTTGGGTGGGACCCCTAGCCATGTTTCTGCTTCAATTAATGGATGTCGTGCATGAGCTCCCCAAGTGAATGGGAAGCCCGCGGGTTTCTTGCAGTGTGGCTCATGTATCCTCAGTTTGCCAGACCCGAATTAAAAGAAAGCCTCCCTACAAACGACTTCCTGAGTTTGTATGAAAGCTGCAGAATGCTAGCCATCATAAGGAGAAACCCGATCCTGGCTCCTCCAACTGCACAGAAAGGATTGTACCGAGAGGAGTTTTTCCCTTCATGGTGCTCACAAGGCTTTTGGGATACAGTGTACCACTGCAAAGGTCACAGACGAGACTGCTGTGCCATGAGAGGCATACTAGAGCTAAAGCAGTCCTGTGACCTAGCCTTCCAGCAAACAGAGGCACCCCTCTCTCTGGTGATCGGGAAAGGTCCACCATCCTTCGAAACAAAAGGTCACTTTGGATGGTATTGTAGCTGCAGATTGCAGTGGGATGAGCCCATAGGAATGAATGGCAAGCACCTGGATTCTTTTGGGAAAACTCGGTGTTCCTGATAGAGGCTTTTGGGGAATGAAGACAAATGGGCAACGTGTTTTTCAGGCAGCAGGAGCAGTAAACCAAGGCGCTTTCGAATTCCCAACTTGATCCCGTAGCGCACTTACCAGCACTCTCTCACTGATGTACTGGGGACTTTGGGAACACACAGGGCCCTTCCAAGATGGCACAATGGACTCTGGAGTTCAGCATGCGAACCATAGCATTGCCCTATAATGACACAGTCAGGCTTAGGGGACTTCGGAAGGTCCAAATGCCTCAAATTCTTCCCGGTAGTTGGGTTCTTTCTTCTAGCTGGGCCGAAAGACTACCTTCCCTTCATGGTAGAGATACCGAAGGTATAAACACCCAGGATGTACCTTATTCACTGGCATTATTTCAGTGCAACACAGGCGGCACAAAGGAGTGCCACGTGAACATAAGACTGGCTAGAATTGCTTCCCCGAGGCTGCTGTAAAGCTCTAGAAAGCAAGCTGTGCATGCAAGAAAACAGTTCATTACCTTTCTACCTGCATAGATAGAGGTGATACCATCAGTCGGGTTCCCGTTCTGTTACTTGAAAGCCACACTAGGGAATCATAGGACAGACTTTCTCTCTGGGAAATGATTTCATACACGACTGTCATTAGCCTATAAAAAGCAAACAGGAGTTACAGCACTGGATGGACTCAGTGTTTCTTGAGCAGGCTGCACCCAAAAGTCTGCTGATGGGAAACTCTGTGGCTTCCCTGCAGGCTTGTGGTCACCTTCTCTTCGCACTCTAGGTAGGGAGGCGCGTCAGAGGAGCTCTCAAGAAGCACTGGAGACTTCAGGGATTCTTCCCAGAAAACTCACTCTTCTTCACTGAGGCATTCCTGGAAGTGAATAAAAGCTGTGCAACAGAAATGTTTTTCAAGCAGCCTTGGTGCCTCCACTATCTAGTTTTGGAATGGGTATTACTGCCTTTCCCTGGCTCACCTTGTGCCTAGTGGATCACACTGCACATTTTCATCCCTTTTCTGACCAGCTACTGGAGACACTGTGGACAAACTTCACCCTTCCCTGATGACACTTTTGGAGCAGTGTGCTCTCAGTGTGGTGCATTGCATAATCATTTAAGTGCCCACATTAGGCCTAGGTGTGTTGGAAGTTCCATGGCCTAGCATGGCTCCGAGTATATCTCTGCTCACTTTTGTGTTGGACCCGTAGCCAGGTTTCTGCTTCCACCAGAGACGTGTCAGGCATGAGGTTCGCAACTGAATTGGAAGCCCCGTGACTTTTTGCCGTGCAGCTCAGCTCTCCGCCCTTGAAAGAAAGCCTCCTAGATCCATCTTCCTGAGGTTGTTTGAAGGGTGAGGAACGTTACCCATCCAAAGTAGAAAGCCACTCCTGGTTCTTCAAACTGCAGAGAGAGGGTTGTTCCCAGAGCTGCTTGTCCCTCGATGGTGCTCAGCACGCTTCTGGTATACAGCACGCTTCTGGTATCCAGTGAAAGACGTGATAGACGCGAGGTCCTAGGCCACGTGAGGCATACTAGAGCTCAAGCAGTCCATTGACTAAGGCTTCCAGGACACTGGTGCACCCCCAATTTGGGAGATGGGAAAAAGTGCACCTTACCCCGAGACCAGAGGTTAGGTACTCTTGGAAGTTTACCTACGGAATGCTGTGGGATGGGCTCGCGGTAAAGAATCGCCACCACCTTGTTTCGTTCCGGAACACTCACTGTCCCTCACAAAGGAATTTGTGGAGTGAAGCCGAATAGGCAATGTGTTTTTCAGCCAGCTTTGAAGCAGCAACCAAGTCACTTCCTAAGAGAGGAAAAGCGGCTTTTCCTGACATTTTCTAATTACCACCTTGACCCCACAGCGCCTTTACCAGCACTCTCTGACTTATTCCTGGAGACTTTGGGACACACTGGGCCTTTCCATAATGACACATTGGACATCTGACTACTGCATGCGGGGCAGAGCATCACCATGTAATCACCTAGCCAGGTCTAGGGTACTTAGGCACGCCAAATTCTTCCCATTGTTACCGGTATTTCTGTACCTTTTCTTACGCTGGGCCAGAAGTCTACTTCCCCTACCTTGTGGACATACAACAGGAATGAGTACCCATGATGTATCTTAGTCTCAGGGAATGTGTCAGTTCAACTCCTTGGCCTTTACCAAGGTAGAGCTGTGCTGAAAGTGACTGTCCACTACTGTGCTCCCTGGGCTGTTATAAAGCTGTAGAAAAAGAGGTACGCCAAGAAGGGACACACTTCAGCTCCCTTCCCTCTTCGTAGAAAGAGTTGAGGCCTACTTTCTCTTTCACTTTTTGTTACTTAAAAGACACACTAGGGACTCACGGGACACATGTTCTCTCTTGGAAATGAAATTCAACGCAAGTGTCTTCAGCCTGCAAATACCATATAGGACTTGCACCCCTTGATCCACTCAGTCTTTACGGAGGCGGCTCACACCACACTTTGCAGATGGGAAATTCTGGGGATTCCCATGAGGCTTGGGGTCACGTTCTCTTCCCCCTCTTGCTAGGGAGGGTCGTCGGATGACCTCCTACCATGCAATGGAGATCTCAAGGCTTCTTACGAGCAAGCTCAATTTTCTTCACGGAGGCATTCCTAGAAGTGACTTAAAGATGTGAAACATGAGTGTTTTTCAGGCAGCCTTGAGGCCTCCACTCTCTAGATTTGAAATGTGGAAACAGCCCTTTGCAGTCTAGAACTAAAGCACTCCATTGACTCAGGCTTCATGGAAGCAGCTGCACACCAAACTTTGCTGATTAGAAAACCTGGACCTTACCTTGAGGGTAGAGGTCAAGTTTAGTTTGCCCATTAACTAAAGTGTGCTTTGGGAGGAGCTAGTAGGAAGGAATTGAGACCACCCTGTCTTTTTTTTTTTTTTGCCTTACAATGGTGTGTTAGTTTCTGCTTTATAACAAAGTGAATCAGTTATACATATACATATGATCCCATATCTCTTCCCTCTTTCATCTCCCTCCCTCCCACCCTCCCTATCCCACTCCTCCAGGCGGTCACAAAGCGCTGCTCTAATCTCCCTGTGCTATGCGGCTGCTTCCCACTAGCTATCTACCTTATGTTTGGTAGTGTATATATGTCCATGCCGCGCTCTCACTTTGTCACAGCTTACCATTCCCCCTCCCCATATCCTCAAGTCCATTCTCTAGTAGGTCTGTGTCTTTATTCCTGTCTTACCCCTAGGTTCTTCATGACATTTATTTTCTTAAATTCCATATATATGTGTTAGCATACGGTATTTGTCTTTCTCTTTCTGACTTACTTCACTCTGTATGACAGACTCTAGGTCCATCCACCTCACTACAAATAACTAAATTTTGTTTCTTTTTATGGCTAAGTGATATTCTGTTGTATATATGTGCCTCATCTTCTTTATCCATTCATCTGTTGATGGACACTTAGGTTGCTTCCATGTCATGGCTGTTGTAAATAGAGCTGCAATGAATATTTTGGTACATGACTCTTTTTGAATTATGATCTTTCTCAGGGTATATGCCCAGTAGTGGGATTGCTGGGTCATATGGTAGTTCTATTTGTAGTTTTTTTAGGAACCTCCATAGTGGCTGTATCAATTTACATTCCCACCAACAGTGCAAGAGTGTTCCCTTTTCTCCACACTTTGTCCAGCATTTATTGTTTCTAGATTTTTTGCTGATGGTCATTCTGACTGGTGTGACATGATATCTCATTGTAGTTTTGATTTGCATTTCTCTAATGATTAATGATGTTGAGCATTCTTTCATATGTTTGTTGGCAGTCTGTATATCTTCTTTGGAGAAATGTCTATTTATGTCTTCTGCCCATTCAGGATTGTGTTGTTTGTTATTTTGTTATTGAGCTGCATGAGCTGCTTGTAAATTTTGGAGATTACTCCTTTGTCAGTTGCTTCATTTGCAAATATTTTCTCCCGTTCTGAGTGTTGTCTTTTGGTCTTGTTTATGGTTTCCTTTGCTGTGCAAAAGCTTTGAAGTTTCATTAGGTCCCATTTGTTTATTTTTGTTTTTATTTCCATTTCTCTAGGAGGTGGGTCAAAAAGGATCTTGCTGTGATTTATGTCATAGAGGTTCTGCCTACTTTTTCCTTTAACAGTTTGATAGTGTCTCGCCTTACATTTAGGTCTTTAATCCATTTTGAGTTTATTTTTGTGTATGGTGTCAGGGAGTGTTCTAATTTCATTCTTTTACATGTACCTGTCCAGTTTTCCCAGCACCACTTATTGAAAAGGCTGTCTTTTCTCCACTGTATATTCTTGCCTCCTTTATCAAAGATAAGGTGACCATATGTGCATGGGTTTATCTCTGGGTTTATATGCTGAAAGCCCAGTCTTTAAGAAACTTTGTTCCTCTAGTGTGTAGGACTCATTCACTTTCTGTATGGGAAAGAAAACTTCACCTGGATTTGAAAGGCCTTCACAATAGATATGCCGTTGGAACACAGAGCTTTGCTTAGCTTTCAAAATACCTCCCCAAAGAGCAGTCTCACAGGTCTCTTACACACACAGTGATACTCCCTTCTTCGTACTTCAAGGACGCCTTCCACCGAGTGAAAAGACTCAGCGTGGAGTCGTTTTTTCTTAAGTATGGCAAGAAATAATGGGCCACATTCCTCACATGAGAAACATGCTTAACGATGCCGTCCTAATGTCTTTGCCTTCTAATAGATTTGGGCATGCCTGGTTTAGCTCCACAGAGCATGGAAAATACAAAGGCTAGATTAACATGTCTTGGGAGCCAATCACTACATACGGCACACAAAAGCGATAAATTCCCTTCCTAGAAGGAGCACTGTTAGAGAAAATTTGTGCTGGTGCGAACGATCGCCTGCTGACTAAGGGGATACTTTTCCTTGTATACGTTTAGGGAGGACTTTGCTACTGTTACAGAGTCCAAGCTCGCGTTGCTCACCGCACAACATGCCAATAAATTGTAGACGAGGCGTTGAGGCAAGGAATACGACTTTATTCAGAAAGCTGGCAGAGTGAGAAGCTTGCAGACTAATGTCTCAAAGTAACCATCTTATCAGGGTTTGGATTCCAGTTTTTATTATAGCCCAGAGAGTGGGAGGAAATGAGGAAGTAAAGTAAAATGGCCTTAAGTTTTACAAATATCCCCTGGAATGGCCAGCCTCGGGGAGGGGATGTGTTAATTTCTTTCTTGTAGCCATCCACAGGTGGACAGGGTCTGGATGTTTCCCTGAACATAGGCACTTTGGTTTAACATTCAGGCAGAGGGGCAGGGTTCCACAAGGCAGGCTATTATGTATAAACAGTGTCTTTTTAGTGAACAACAGCAGTGGGAAGTAACTCCTTTCCCTTCACAGAGAGAACCCTGTTAGAAACCTCGTGTGCCAGTTACTTTGTGGCAAAGAGATCTGATGGCAAAGGGGAAACTCGTCATTTTGTACGGGTTACTGGGTACATTGCTTGGATTCACTCGTGTGTACCTGTTTGGAAGAGTGACGCAGAGGCACCTGTACAAACACTCGTGTTACTAGCCTAAGAAATAAAACCTTAGGGGTTTCAGAGGGTGAAGTCCAGGGCATTGCAACTTTGCTGTAGAGAAAAGTGCTCCCATGTAGCTTGTGAGATACATGTGTTTCCTAAATGGGAAACAAGCCTTCCCATACACTCTGAGAGGCTTTACTAATCTTGAGCTTTGGCACACAGTGCTACAGGAGTAGCTTTCCATGAACTGTCAGAAAGATTCCTTTTGCATGTCCCTCCCCCATTACCCTAGATACCCCTAACCCCTCGGGACAAGTTCCCCAGCTGCACGAAAAATCAGTCCCTAGAAACCCACAACCCTCTACCTTGCAAGAAGCACATACATTTGCTGTCGGGGAAGGAAGTCTCATCGTTAGCTGAAAGACCAGAAATCCCTTTCACCTTTAGAAGACAGGGGCTAACCTACCATCAGGACCCTCTGGAAAGAGCAATATGCCAGAGCTCCTCAACAATATACCCCATGCTGCCACTTCCAGCACATCTTCCCCTGAGTGAAATCAGGCCATAAGAAGTCGTTTCCTGAGGTAAGCAACAACGGTGTCCATTATCTATCTTGGAACATGTTTAACCATGCCATTGCAAAGGCTTTCCCTTCGAGTTGAAGGGAGCACACCTCGTTTAGCTCATCACCACATGGGATGGTTCATGCTTGATTTACAATTTAATGGACAGGTCATGCTACCGCTATATAGATGACACTCAAGTGAGAACTTCCTGTCACACAAAGAACACTGTTTGAAAGGCTCTGCACTGGTGACTTGTTAAAAAGATCTTCTGGTGCATGTGGACAATCTTCATGGTATACAGGTGACAGAGGCCTGATTGCTTCCATTTTCATGTGGTTGTTTCTCCAACAGGTTTCAAAGCAGCCTATGCCAGCACTAGTGGTACTAGTCTGTGAAATGGTTATTGGGCCACTTAGAGTGCTCAGGTTGAAGACAGGGAGACATTCCAGACAGGGAAACAATCCCATGCCTAAAAGTTGTCTCATCCCAGCTTGTGAGAAACAGAACCATTTTCTAAACGTGATACTAGACTTTCCATGTCCTCTGATAAGGCTTCACTTCTCTCCATCCTCCAACCCGGAGAGAGCTCCACAGAGCTACTGGTAGTATATACAATGGTAAGGGTGTGGGTCTCTCCCTCATTTAATGAGCTCCTTCACCTCTGGTATGTGGCAAGTTCCATGCCCTGAAAGCCCAATCTCTTTGAAACTTTGTTCCTCTGGCTTGTAGGACACACATACATTTTCTCTATGTGAAAAAAAGCCTTAACCTGTACTTGAAAGGCTTTCACATCCAATTCACCTTTCAAACACAGAGCTTCACTTGGCTTTCAAATACCTCTACAAAATGCAGTATCAGAGATCTCTTAAAGATACTGTAATATTTCCTGCTTCACACTTCATGGACACCTTCCACTTAGTGAATGGACATACTGTGGAGTAGTTTTTTTCTTATGTACCGTAAGAAACATTCCTTACAGGAGACGGATGCTTAGCAATACCATCTACAAATCTTTAACTTCCAGTGGTTGTTGGCTCACGTTATTTAGCTCAACAGCACACTGGTAGTACAAGTGTCAGATTTACAGCTTTTGGGATCAAATCACTTCATACATCATAGAAAATGTTTAAATTCCCTTCACAAAAGGAACACTATTAGAGAAACTTTGTGTTTGTGATATGTTGAAAGATCTTCTGCTGACTAACGGGAAACTGTTGTATACATTTTTTTTTTGATGTGGACCATTTTTAGTCTTTATTGAATTTGTTACAATATTGCTTCTGTTTTTTATGTTTTGGGTTTTGGGCTGTGAGGCATGTGAGATCTTAGCTCTCCATCCAGGGATTGAATCTGTACCCCCTGCATTGTAAGACAAAGTCTTAACCACCGGACTGCCAGGGAAGTCCCTCGTTGTATACATTTTAATGAGGACTTTGCTACTACTATCCGTTAGCGACTCATTCTTGAAAAAACACTCAACATAGCTTACCCCAACTCTAGTGGTACTAGTCTGTGAAGTAACCCACGACCTGCTTCAGGTCCTTGGGTTAAGTCCCAGACATGGAAACAACCCTGTGCTCTCATCCATCTTGTGATAAACACTTTCATTTCCTAAAAGGGAAACCAGCCTTTCCATGCACTCTAACAGGCCATTCCCTCCTATTTGGCCGTTGAACACAGAGCAACCATCCATCATTCCAATTGACGTGGGAAAGCTTTTTTTCCCAAAGCCTTCTCAGTTGGAAGGTGAGCTCTTCTTGCCTGGAAGTCTGTTTCTTTTGTATTTCTTGATAACATTTTCACATAAGAGACCCTTAAAAGGTCATTGGATTTAATTACAAATACTATGATTTACTATATTAGAGGACCATATTAGAAGTCAATATTCTAAAAACTTACTGCCCCCACCTAAACTTATTTTAGGAACGCTTTTTTAGCTCTTCAAAAATAACAACCCCAACTTCCTATACATAAACAGAGAGACTATACAACTATAATCAAGATGATTCCTAGGCAGGTAATAGCAGAGGAACTTTTATCATATTAACTGTTCCACAGATTGTTTAACTTAAAAAGAAAAAAAAAGGGCTTCCCTGGTGGCGCAGTGGTTGGGAGTCCGCCTGCCGATGCAGGGGACACGGGTTCGTGCCCTGGTCCGGGAGGATCCCACATGCCGCGGACCGCCTGGACCCGTGGTCCATGCCCGCTGAGCCTGCCCATCCGGAGCCTGTGCTCCGCAACGGGAGGGGCTGCGACAGTGAGAGGCCCGCATACCACAAAAAAAAAAAAAAAAAAAAAGTCTATTTAAAGGCACTGAAGAACAAACAAAAGGAGTCAAGAACTGGACAGGATTTGATCACTGAAAGATCTCACTGGGTGCTATCCACATTTATAATGACTTTTCCCCTGAGGACACACCCTAGTCAGAAAACTGCAATATCATTGATTTGAGGTGTGAGAGAATGCAGTTTAGGGCTGTTAGAGTAGTTATAAATTAAGAAGGGACATCCCAAGAAGGAGGGAGTCAAAGAGGAGAAACTTCCAAATCTGTGTGTAAGTCCTCAGCTGATCTCTGAGATGCATATAAGCAGCGGAAACTCCAAGAAGCCCAGTGGAAAGCAAGAGCTGGAAGTCTGAAAACAGAGCAGGGATCTCTTCTCCTTAACAGAAGGGATCAAAATTTGGGATTTTAGTCCTGCCAAGTTAAAAGTGTTTGGCAAACACTTTGAGCTTTCTACAGACCTGGACTAGAAGAAACACAAGCCTCCACATGTTCAAGATGATCAGCCAGTAATTTAACTGCCTTCCACTATTATTAGAATGAAGATAGTCATCCAGGTTAATGATGGGCACTTATTATACTTAAAAATATTATTCAGTTCTATTACTTCAAGAAGACTTATAAAGTGTGAAAAGAATTAAAAAAGAATGAATATATGTATAACTGAATCATTTTTCTGTACATCTGAAACTAACACAACATGGTAAATCAAGTATACACCAATACAATTTAAAAAAAAAAAAAAGAAGACTTACAAAGCATAGAATTGGTAGGTGGTAGACAGGGTAAAATGGCTACTAGCACAGAGTGAATGAAAGAAAAAAGCCACTGGCACCCAGTCTAGAGTAAGAGAATGTGTTAAACAGACATAATAAGTTATAAAATATTATAAAACATGAAATTTATTTACAAACAAAATGAAACTATAATATTTGAACAAACTTTTTAAAAATGTCTATCTTTCATTCTTATAAAGAACAGGATTACTTAAAAATCAGTTTTAAATGACATGAACCACAACATAATTTTAGAAGTAAAAAACATTTTACAGAATGGTATCTGACAAAAACAAAACTTAAAAGCATCTAGAATATATATTGATAGATATTTTTAAAAGATCAAACTTTTCCAGCCAAATTGTTTTGAAAAATTCCGAAGTATGCCATGTTTAACCAACAGTTTGCTTCCAAATAGGAGTCTCCTTGGAGAAACTAAGTATCAATTTTCAAACAACTATGCTCCCCCATTTGGTTGCTGGAATCATTCCGATTAAAACACAGATCTTTACTTCAATGTAAATTAATATGGCTAAAGACGCCAATCCTGAGTTGTTTTCTTTTTCTCCATTAAATTCACTAGTACACATATATATCACTGAAGCACCATCAAAAAGAGAAATGGAAGACACAATAGCAGATGGAAGATTATCTGCCTCTGGAAGAGCCAAAATTAACGTAGACTTCATTTTCCTGATCTATAAAGGAGTATAACCACATCCTCCATGATTATTTCTCTTTCTAAAATGCTACATATTTGAAGGCAGACTTTGTGCCCTTCCTCCCGTCCCCTACATCCCCCCACCAATTGATAGTAATTAACATGGATTCTGGAGTCGGCTTGCCCATGTTTGAATCCCAGCTCAGCCAGTTATTTTGTGATCTTGGACAAAATACTTAAACTCTACTCAGTTTCCTAATGTGTAGAGTGGGGCTATTAACAACAGTACTGATCCACAGAGTTGTTATGAGGCATAAACAAGATAATGTGGGTAAAGCACTTAAAACAGTGACTGATACAATGTATATAAGTTTCAAATCTGTCATCACCATCATTCACTGCTTATGGGAAGAGATCTTGACTATGCCATATGAGGAAAAGAATGTCATATGGGAAGATATATTAGGTTAAATCACCAAATATATGAATACAAAACACAAAAATTACTTTTTAAATATTTGCCTTAGCTTCATACAATTCGGGAAACATTTAAAAAAATATTTTAATAAATAGACATGGATGCTATAAAATACTTTGTGGACCAAAACTTAAAACTCTAGAGAAAAGTTAATTCAGACAATAAGTTTAAGTACAAAAACACCTGGAAATGTAGCACAGTATCACCACCTAGTGGATACTGCATTAAAAAATCTTACAGATGGTGCTTGCCCTACTTATTTGTAAGGCGAAAAGCCTTTTCAAATAAAAAGCACATTCTGTTCACGAATGTAACGGGTATTACAAAATAGAAAATAAATTATTTTAATAGCAGTACTGTCCAGCACTATAGCTAAAATACCTCATACTAAGTCTGTATCTCGAATTTGTTTCTAAAACAAGGGAACAGAGTTAAAAGTAGATTTTTTTTCAGAAATTTAAAATGTCAGTCACCATACAAGCCACCAGATATACTTCACCATGACTTCGCAATTAATGCAGAAAATACTACCCATAAAAAACTTAGGAATTTCAAACCACAGTGTTGTAAGTTATCTTAAAAAGCCATTTTATTCTACCTACTTGCTATCTGAATCTCTTCTGAAGCATCCTTGATAAATAGAATCTTGGCTCCAGAAAGTATAGGTAAACTTACTTTTTTTCTGGGCCCGTTCCCCTGCAGAGAGTAAACAATTAGAAAATGTATGTTTTTCATGAGTTGAAATCTGTTGGCCTTTGATTTACAGGTGTGAATAGTCCAATCCTTCCAAAGAATTATTCCTCAACTATGAGATCTTACAAAGTTATGGGATCTCTGCTCTTCCAAGTTAAACATCTATATATTCTTTTAGCTATTTCTCTTCAACAGAACTATAAACACTCATCATCTGTTCATGCTCCTTTAAATAGTTCTATCATTTCTAAAAATGACTGCATCCAATATAAAAAATAATATGCCATGAATGGTCTGGCTATTGAAGAGCAAGGACAGATTACCACCTCTCTCTCCATACTCTACTTCTCTTAAGGAAAAACTTTCATGGTGAGGCAGAGTAGCAGCCAAAAACTCAAGGCTCGGAAGTCAGACCAATCTGTGTTATTAAGTAGTTGACTGATGCAAGTTACCTGATGTGTTTGACTTTTAGTTTCTCCAGCAGTCAAACAGAAATCAACATCTGCCTCATATAAATAAGATCAAATGAGACAGTATTTGTAAATCAGCCAGTATAATGCCTAGCACACTATAGGTGCTCAATAAATAATAGCAATTATTATTACTTTTCCTCCCTCTTCTTCATTTAGCATATGCCATACACACACATATATGGTTCAACTGAACTGAAATGACTTACGTTTCAGTGAAAAATCAATGCAATGTGTAATATTTTTCTCATCAGAAAAATACAGTATCTCTATTGGTCTGATGGTGGTGCAGAGTTCAAATTAAAGTAATATTAAATTCATCAAATGCTCATTTTTTAAAAAGCACAATATAAGGATATTTTGGATTACTTCACTGTGACAAAATTTCTTATCCTAGAAATAATTTCCAAATAGTAAAGAATTTAGTGTTGGATTTAGGAATACGTGTTAACAAATATATCCTCCATTTATCCATTTTTTATAATTTTCTCAGCTATACAGGTTTTAGTATATTGGAAATGTTGTCTTGTCAACATTTAAATACATTAAAAAGTACCCTAAATAAGTTATCCCTAAAGTAGCAAAATTCAGCATAAGTAAAACAACATAAACTATTCATAATTGGTTGAAATCTCTTTGCCCTTAAAAGTTTGATAATGATCAAGAATTTTGCTGCTATTATAATGGTCGATAGTAACTTATTTTTCTTATTTTAAATAAACAGCAATAGTTTTGAAATCACTTCCTATTAGAAAAACAACACATATTTTCAAGTAAATACATGTGTAAGTATAAAACACTAGAGTAAATTAAAAATTTTAAAACTAGGTCAGGAAACTTAGGCAAAAAAGGGTTAGAATGTCTCATTATCAAATATGTGATTTATTTCCTGAAATTAGTTTATGGTTATATATCATACTTCTTCTAGGATGTTCACTTCATTCCATACTAAAAAAACTTCATTCAGCATACATTTACTCAATATTTATTATGTGACATATTTATGAACTTTATGGATATACAGCAGGGGTTGAGTTCTTTTTGAAATAAGGCTAGATGGCACTGACTTAAGACAAATACTATTCTCATTTGAAAGGAGGACCAAAGGTTAAACCACTTGCTTTATCGATTCCAAAACCACAATCAAATACAGAACTCCTATGCTTTTTCTAGTCTATGGTTAAGTCATATTTAAATTTCCATTAAAAAAAACTTATTCATATTATTTGCATGATGCTATCTTGTTTTACTTTTTAACGAAATTCTAATTATTTTTAAAATAATAAATGCTCTCTAACCTAATGAACTTGAATTGATTTCTTTATAGAAATATTTTACTTGAAAGTGAGCCTAAAGTAATAGTCCACTATTTAAGGGGTACAGATAAAAACTGAGTATCTCTTTTCTTTTCCTTTCCTGGTCGTCAGACAATTATAAAGAAAAAAAAATGTCAAGCCCAGTGGCAGTTGAATTCAAACTAGAAATACACTACATTATTTATTTATTAGAAATAAACTGAATTAAGCCATTTTTATTAAGGTACGTTGTGACAGGTTAAGCACATTCCTGAAATAACTCTAAGAAGAAGGAGGAAGAGACCAGAAAGCTAACATAATTTCTCTTGCCAAAATGACATGCTATGCTTAAACTGAGGAATGACTGTATCAATATTTCCAAATAATTTACATACATAGATGCATTAGAAAAGATTTCTAGGTATCCACTAAAAGAAAATATAAATGTGAGGAAACACAACACAATGGAACCTTCCTAATGCTATATAAAGCTAATACTCTGTATCTACAGAATTTCATACAAGGTAGAAAAAGTCCAAAAAGATATATTACTGGGCCTAAAAAACTTACGGACCAAATCTTTTTATGATAGATATTCTTTAAAATAACCCCATTTAGGGCTTCCCTGGTGGCGCAGTGGTTGAGAGTTCGCCTGCGATGCAGGGAACACGGGTTCATGCCCCGGTCCGGGAAGATCCCACATGCCGCGGAGCGGCTGGGCCCGTGAGCCATGGCCGCTGAGCCTGTGCGTCCGGTGCCTGTGCTCCGCAACGGGGGAGGCCACAACAGTGAGAGGCCCGCGTACCGCAAAAAACAAAAAACAAAAAAACCCCAAAAACCTATTTACAGACTTTAATAACAATAACTGCAAGGCCCCACAGGGTCTCTAGCTTATCAACACTTTTTTAAGAATTACCTCCTAATCATTAAGTCTAATTTTTAAAAAAATAATATCAAACATATCTATTTGGTAACTCTTGAAAAATATTCAAAACACATATAACTTCAGGATGTTTCTAAAAGCAGCTCTGTAGAGCACCTTTTAATTCACAGCATTCCAAAAGATCTCTTAAAAGGGCAGGGACTCAACACTTAAAAATGAATTAGAACAATGATTCCTTTAATACATGGAGTAGAATAGTTTCCTCCTTCTTGCCAGACTAGAGAGAAAAAGTTTTTTTTTGTCTCAGAAATATGCCTAAAAAACAAAAGCCTTGCACTAATGGCATCAGATAAGAAATTTGTTTTTCCTAAATTGCACATTTGGGGGAGAATTTTGACTTCATATCTCCATTATAAAATAATTGAGTGTGCTTTCTTGTCTAATTAAAAAAAAGTTTCGGTAAAAACATTTGTCCTACAGTCACTGTTATAACTAAAGAGTCAATCTACTTTCTAAGCACTAAATAGAGTACAGCTTGGCCCCAAAGAGTGTGTAAAACCAAAGACTTTGCATTTATTACTCAAGACTACACTTGTATTTTTACCTGTGCATAATTTTATATTTGCAAATGAACAGTACCTTCCAAATCCACTCATTATTTAAAACCCAGAGAAAGCATACTCCAACACTTAAGACAGTTCATACAGTTATTGAAAAGTTTACAAATGTAAAACTGGATTAAAAAATGAATTCTAGTTACAGTTCCAAGTTTACATGTCAATGTTAGCATATCCAAATAATACTTCTCTGTAAGGGAATGACAACCCAATGAATGTACTCCAAATAGCAGACACAGAATCCAAAATTAATCCCCCCAAATCCTACCCAAGCATTTGTTCCCTAATCTACAAAATAAGACTAGATCAAATAATTTCTAAACTTCCTTTAAATTCTAATGTTTTTTGGATAATGGAATCAAATACGTTACTTTTAGTTTTATAATTATGTGACCCTGCAAGTCACTTGTTTTTAACCTCTCTGAAAAGATGCAATTTTATTTAAAATATCTCATCAAAAATTTATTTCCTACAAGTTTTATGAAATTTATTGTAAAATCTCCTTTGGTAACTTTGGTGGGTTAAAAAGTGCCCCACAAAAAGATAGGTCAACTTGGAACCTGTAATTATGACCTTATATGGAAAAAGAGCCTTTGTAGACATAATTAAGTTAAAGATCTGGACACGCAATTATCCTGGATTAGGGTGGGCCCTAAATCCACAGACGTTGTCCTTGTAAGAGAAGGAAGATGGGAGGAAGGCCATGTGAAGACAAAGGCAGATACTGGAGTGATACATCTATAAACCAAGGAACACCATGGACTGCAGAAGGTAGGAGAGAAGCATGGAATGGATTCTCTTTTACAGCCTCCAAAAGCAACTAACACTGCTGACATCTTAATTTTAGGCTTCCAGCCTCCAGAGTTCTGAAATTTTTTTTAAGCCACCAAACTTGTGGTAATTTGTTACGGCAGCCAAAGGAAACTGATAAAGTAGTGTATTTCAGACAGAAAAGCCCTTTTAAAAGGTATTATTATCAACACAATTTATCTTTGCCCATGATATATTTCATATTAGGAATGGTGAAAGGACTTCATCATTTCTAGATTTTTAATAAAAATCAACAACTTGATTCCTAGATAAACACAGAAGAGCCTCTATTTTGTAACATTTACTATCTATATGAGTCTATTTTACCTTATGATTGAAATTATATTTACTAAAATGTTGAACACTTTTCAATCAATAATATTACCTAATCATTTGTAAATATTTTTCAAAGACTTTGCTACTTTTTCTGATGAGAATTAATAAATAAACTTGTATACCAAAGTTTCCAAGCTTTTTGAGTGGCCAACAGTATCAAAGAAATATCATGAGATAGCTATGAATAATTTTACTTTCCCAGCATTATTCAGGCTTATGGAACAAGTCTTAAACTTTTCTCAGTTCTTTACCATTTAACTTCCTTGGGTCATAGATAGATAGATATACATATATATATATATATGTATATATATATATACATATTTCACATATATATTTAAAATACATATTTCTGATATTTAAAGCACAAAAAATCTGATGTGATCTGCGGATCACCATGGTGCCTAAAAGAAATTTAAAAATTTCTACGTAGTTTTCATTATGGAAATAGTCTAAATAATAAGTCTATTTTTAGAGTTCAAGATGTTTCTGATATTACCACATAAACCTCTGAATGTCCTGACTATTTGGCCACTGAAAAGTCTTATTCAGAAAGATATAAAAAGTTAGGAAATTCACAACTGCATAGCAACCCAGCTCACAAACAAGTCTGGATGTAGGTGGCAGAGGTATGTTAAGCCTATAAATAACATAGGGTAAAATGAAGTAACGAAATTCTAGCAGTTTCTGAGGTACTATAACAGTGAATAAGCATATGAAAAACATTAAATTCCAGAATATCGACTTTGATTTCAATGAGTCAGCGATACTCCAACCGGCAAATATATAAACTGGAACTAACAAATATTTCACAATTTCATATCTTTGAAAAACTCTTTTCCACACATAGAATGTATAATGTCTATTATCTGCTAGCAAGTATTTATGAGCATAAGTAAATTTCCAAACTAAAAATATGGAGACTAAAGTAATCACAAAAAACTGAATTCTCCGTTTCCAAACTAAGCAAAGAAAAGACCTGATTTTCTTAAGAGACAGTAGGTGAGGAAAGGAAAAAAAGAGAGTAAAAGAGAAAAAGTAGAATAGCTGAGGAAAGTGTAGGCAGGCTTCATGACTACTCCGGTCACCAATAACAATTCCACCATTAACTACCACAAAAGCACAAAACAGAAACATTAGAAGGATGTAGGGCCAAGTCAAAAGGAAAAGCATACTCAAGTTCTTAAAGGACATGGAATAAGCCAAAAGGAACTGAAGAATTTTCCTGAATTCTGAAAATGGTCCTTTAATAGAGGGAAGCTTCTCTTCTTTCTTCTTTTGTAGCTCGGTTTTCCAAGCTTCAGTCAACTTTTGTGCAACAACGTTTCCTGCGCAGAAGATAGCCCAGATGATATTTGTTTGACGAAACATGAAGCCACAAAATCCAAGCAAGGCTGAAGTTTTATGATTTCCATAAAGACACATCAAGTAGGCAAAAAGAGTAAAAAACATGGATCCTGCTTCTGTATAATAAAGGAAGTTAAAAAAATAGAGTGTGGGAAATACTGCTAATGTTAATGTTGACAAGATTCTCTGGATACTTGAGGCAGCCTACAAGAAGAGAAAACACAGTTCACAATAAAACAAATATGCTGTTTCTGCTGAGCTAATGAACTAAAAAACAAAAAACTGCCTGACTCTTATTTAAAAAAATTATTCAACATTAATGTTATTTCTGGCTTTGCAAAAACACAGTATGTATTTATAAGGGCACTTTCTGATACTTTTTAGTTACACCTAGCAGTTTGGAAAGCAGTAAGACAATACATGTGTGTGTCAAAGCCTACAATACTTTGAATCATTCAACAAATAGTTAAGGAGTTATTGTGTGCAAGACAATGACCTCAGTTCTATGGGGAACACGTAGACAAATGGGACACAGTGCAGGTGGTTCCATTTCAGTGAGCTTATCTTCGTGCCTTCCATAAGCATTCACTTAGCCATCATCACCAATTTCTTTTAAAGATATCCCTTCAAAACTGTGCACTAGAGAGAATATAAATATGTATATAACATTTATACCACCATACACAATGATCTTACTATTTTATGATGAAATTACAGGGATCTTCCTGAAAATAGTGGGCCTAGTCTAAAGTTTTAAACATCTTCTTTTGGGCTGATAGTCTCAGGTAGAATTTGAAAGTATTCTTATCTCCTTGAATTCTATCATCCAGTTAATCTAAATCGCCAAGCCAGACCATGCCATTACCTTGATTAAAATTAAGGGCTGTCCATCACCTATTAGATTAAGTTTAAAATGCTTTCCATGACATAAAAATATATTCGTGACTTCTCCCCTACCTTCCTCTACAGACTTCTGCAGCCTCACGTCCCTGTACTTTATAATCTTATAATTCCAAATAGCAATTCCCTGCATCTTGTTGTTTAATGCCTTTCTACTTTTGCTTATGCTGTTAATCCTGTCAGGATTCATTCCCACCCTACAGTCCTATCTGTCATCAAGATTCAGCTCAGGTACCATCTTCTCTGTGAAGCCTTATCCAATGCCACCCACACCTCTCCCTCCCAGTCAGGGTGCAACAAGTGCTCCTCTGCTCCTTCTCTGTATCCTCATAACGTTTTATAGCTATTGCTCTCTCATAATTTACACTATTGAAATCATCTCTTTAAGCTAAAAGTAACTATTATAATTAATATTTATTGATTCCTTACTATATACCCGGCAATATTCTAAGCATCTTCCATTTATTAAGCTCTTCTACTCTTTAGAACAGTCCTTTGAGGTACAGTCTATATTTTTCCCATTTAACTGACGAAAACAAGGAGTCACTAAGGGGTAACCTGCAAAGTAACACAATTAGTAAGTGGATAGAATTCAAACCCAGGTAATCCACCTCCAAGGCCTGCATTCTTAAATCATAAAAAACTGCTTGGGGGCTTCCCTGGTGGCGCAGTGGTTGAGAGTCCGCCTGCCGATGCAGGGGACACGGGTTCGTGCCCCGGTCTGGGAAGATCCCACATGCCGCGGAGCGGCTGGGCCCGTGAGCCATGGCTGCTGAGCCTGTGTGTCCGGAGTCTGTGCTCCGCAACGGGAGAGGCCACAACAGGGAGAGGCCTGTGTATCGCAAAAAAAAAAAAAAAAAAAAAAAAAAAAAAAATTGCTTGGTAACCTCTGTTTCCCCTAATGAAGATATAAGTTTTATAAGAAAAAGACTGTGTCATTTACCTCTGTAATCTCAGTTCTTAGCATACTGAGATATTTACTGAACTGGTTTAATTCATGTAAATTTATAGATTTTATAAATAAATAAGAGCAATTCAAGTATTTAAACACAAGTATCTTCTAAAATGGGGGTAGGGGACTTGCTTTATCTTTACAAAAGATACACAAATATTAAATGTTAAATACATTTTTCACCAAATTTCATAAAACAAATTCACCATAATTGTGGAATTGACTGTACATAAACTTAAATATAATAAATTATTTTGAAAACAAACCTTGTGCCTGGGTTGCACCTTGTGGAGAAGCAAATATAGTAAATAGAAGTTGCCAACACTGAAGAGAAGATTAACAAATCTGAGCATTCCAATGGAGCAGACAATGTGTTCTGACCATCCGAAGATCCAACTGGCAGGTTTGACCACTCCAACTGACAGCAGGTATAAGCCAGGTAATGTAGTAATCATGGGGTCCCACTTAAAAAAAAGGTCAACAATGAAGCAAAAGCAAGAGGTAATACTGATAGGACTGACACAGAGATGTCATCTTTACCAATAATCAGGCATTTTGGGAAGTTATCCTAAGTCACAGTTAAATGAGCAAATCAGATGCCTCCTCTAAAGAAAAGTTTATCTTATGTTTTGTCCCTGTACCTGCTTTGTGATTGTTAAGGTACAAGCAACCAGCAGACAACAACTTAAACTCAGTTTCTATTTTCCAAGATATACTCTTTGGAGGGCCTGTAATTTGGTGATTGAATTGCAAATGCCCCAGTTTAAAAAAGCTTGGAATCATCCTCTGGAACTCGGATGGATTTAGAGAAAAAAATGTTTAAAGAGATTAAAGCACAGGATCCATAATGACAACTACAATGTAGAGAGCCATGAATTGTGCTAAATCCTCTGTATATAATCCTGCAACAAGCCCTATAGTAGATACAATTTTACTGTCATTTTCAGATGAGTAACCTGAAACTCAGAAAATTTCCAAGCGACATGACTAGTAAATAACTGCCAAGATTTAAAATCAGGTCTTCTCTAACTATAGACTTTATATTTCTAACCACTACTCTACAATGACTTCACCAGAAGAGAAGGATATGTCTGTTTTTGTACCCATATCTACACAACTATGTAGCCAAATATATACTCAAACATGCTGGCACTTCACTGGTTGCCAGTTTATCTAGTTAACAGAAGGTTGCTAAAAACACCAAGGATGGAATGAATGTAACTTGTCACTTCTTAGTAGCTGAAGATTCCCCCCTCCCCCTCCTATCCGACTCCCAAAATACACAGTGAGATGCTTGACAGGTGAGCTAAAGTGAAATTTTCTGACATTTCCTAGAAGCAATCCAATGCCTCTAATCCCGGGACTGGCAAAGAAAAACTAGGATAGCTTTCATCATTAGCCAAAAAGAGGGGCAGTAACTCAGTTTCCCATTAGTTAATCTCCCAGAGCTTTTCTTGCTAGGAGACAGACCTGCTGTTTATTCATTCATTTAGCAAATATTTTACAGATCTCAGAGACAGGAACAAAAGATTACCCAGTTCCTTTCCTGTTTGGAGTGGAGGGAGCTAAGGATAAAGGTAGGAGAAATTAGAACTGGGGCCAGCTCTTCCCTTTCTAGCCTGTCTGAGGGTGCAGACAGGTTGGGGATCCCACCTGCGAGAGGGAGAAATGGCCCTCACAGTAGCGCTGTGCCTGCGGCAGGTGGAAGATCTCGTCCATGTAGGGCTCTCGCAGCGCCCGGCTGAAAGCAGAGAAAAGGAGGCAGGACACTAAAAAGGTACAGCTCAGGGCTGCCGAGAAATAGTAACCCTCCAGCTGCGCCATTCCTGCCCGCATAGCCAAGAATCTAGTCCTGGAAAATATGTGCGGGATTCTCAGGTCCCCAAAGTCAAGCTTGACATTCGGGCTCGAAATGGGCGCGCAAGGAGGGACTGGCCGGAGGGAACTGAGCATAGCCGGAAGGCAAAGCATGCTGGGAAGAGCGGACCCTGAGCTTCCGGAAGGGTCGGGTCACTGTTTACCGAGCGAGGAGTTTAGGTAACGCACCGGACCGTTGCCCTGTCAATCACGTTGCGCAGGGCGCACTGAGTGGTCACAGCAGCCGGAAGGGGCAGACCTCGGGGGATCTGTGGGCGCTGGAGTTGCGCAGCTTGTTGCTTTGAAATGAAAGCAGCTGCTTATCCTGAAGGTCTTTGTTGGCTTTTTTACTGCTGTTCCCATTTCTCACCAGAAGGTGGCGGCATTTCCACACGTTTGCAATCTCCAAGCTCTAAAAATTTGCACATTCCCCCGCCCAGGTTATTTTTTTCTCTCAAGTGATCTGAATTACTAAAACATTCAGTTCCAAGGCATTTGATTTCATCAACTTTGGAGGGTGGGAGGGGGAGCTTTGGTTGTGGAAGTTTCAGATTAAAACTTGAAGGTCCAGAGAGACCCTTTACTGATGAATGAACTTTAGATTAAAAGAGAGCTCTTTCAAAATGTCGGTACTCTGAACGAGGATTTATTTACATCATCACTCATAGTGCATTCGGATAGGCAGATCACAGTACTCTACGGGAGTTGAGGAAAGCAGTATTTTAGAAATTGGTGTGTTTTAGTTAAGGAAGGCGTCTCTGTGCCTGTAAGTTTGATTGTTCTTAACATCTCTATTGCAGCGTTCTGTTTTTCCTACTAAATAATAAGCATGAGCATCTTAATGGTTGGCACTATGTATCATTTATGTTTGTAGTCCCCAGAATGGCTTTCATATATTAGACACTTAAATTCGAAGACTTTTATAGTTTGCGTTGACTTCCCACAATTCCAATATTGGGGGTTGGAGGCTGGAGGTGAGAGAAAGTATTTGAAGAATGCTGGAGATAAATTATGTTTTGTAATTTTACCTTGTGCTAGCAGGCAATGTTTTGTAGAAAAATGATCTCTTGGATAACCTCAGTCACTGTTGTCTTTGGTGGGAATAAATAAAAAATGAGTCAGGGTATTTTTAGAGTTGCAAACCTCAGGGTTTTCAGTTCAACTCTTTCTCTGGGTCAAAGTTAATTCACACTCTCCAATTTAAGCAACTTTCTCAAATTAAGCTGACTGCCTCTCTATTCAGTCTCTGCAATTTCCTTATTAATAAGAGGGGTATGAAGTGAATATGTGGTGGAATAAGAACATGTATAAACCACTGGAATAAAATCATGTCAGGATCCTACTGTGATACATCATTTTGTTTCCCCTCTTCTCTCCCATTTTATTATTTAGTCCATGCTGTACTTACTCTATTTGAAATCATGTTCAGATGATCTAGGCTTCAAGAGGTTGATATGATCTACAAGTAACTGACTCCAGAACCCATGACTTTCTCAATTATGATATACATACTGTAGGGGCAGAAAAATATCTTTTTCCTCTACTCTTGTTACTGAACTCAGGTCTGGCTGCTTGCAGACCCCAAATCAATACTTGAGAGAAGACAAACGCTGGTAGAAAGGAAAGCTGTTTTTAATCAGAATGGTGGCAGTCTGGGGAGATGGTGGACTCAGTGTCCCCCCAAAAGAATCTCCAAAGATTCTGCTTGGCCATTAAAGTTTTTAGAGGGAAAAAAGGAAGTAAACTCATTTATCATTGAGATAGGGTGTCAGAATCATCACCATCCCCCGCTGTGTGCAGGTTAAGGTGCAGGCTTGTCGACTTCTTGTGATTTTTCTTTAAATGCTATCTTGTTCACACAGTTAATTCACGAGTTTACTAAAGGGGAAGCTAGGGAAGAGAGCTGGTCATCTGTTAATTACTTATTCTTCATTTCCACTTCTTTGATCTATGGAAAGAACCAACATCTTAGCAAGGTATTGTGTGATCAAAAGATTTGAAAGGTGTGCTAGGGCCAGAGATGAGTAAAACATGGCGGTGCCTGCTTTATAGTTAGTGTCAAGACAAAAGGGGGCTCCTGCAGAGAGCTCCTTCCTGCCAAAAGCTGCTTACACTCTTCTAAGTTCTCAACTGGGACATCTGTAACAAAAGACAGATTGAGAAGAAAAAAGCATACAAATTTATTTAATATGTTTTATGTGATATGGGAGCCTTCATAAAGAAGTGAAGGTCTCAAGGAATATTTTAAACCTGAACATTTTTGTGCTAGACTTGATGGAGAGCAGAAAATCATGGAAGGATATGATAGGGCAAAAAATATGAGGTAAGTGTACTAAGCTGAAGGAAACAGCAATGCCAGCTCATTCAGATTCCTCTGGGTCCCTTTGATAGGGACAGAGTAAAGGGACAAAGTGGGTGATTAAATAGTTAATCCCACTAGGGGATCGTAAGTAGAGAAAAAAGTATGGGATACCCCTGTAAGTTAATGTTCACTCGAGAAAGCAGGTTTGCTTAACCACAAAACCAAGCAAGCTTGCTTAGCAAAAAAACCATGCAACAGAAGCATGAGACATGCCCCCAAATAATAAAACAATGGTGGCATTAGACTAATATTCTGCCCAGTGAGTTCAGTAAGTTAATGATTCCTAGTACATGCTCCTCTGGGCAAACTAAAAACAAAAATATAAGGAAAGGGTGACATTATACTGAAACCTGAGATGATTTACCATTTTTAGTGTATGTTACTGCCTTTTTGTTCATTTCCATTGTGCCAGGACAGTCCTGGCTTGACCATGTAGGGACAAGAAAACTCCCCCACCTGACGTGGAGAAGGAACTGATGATAGAAGCGTGACGCCTACTCAAGAATGAGAAAGAAGGTGGTCTTTTCCCCCACCCCACTTTTCCTTTGATTACAAAATTGTAGTTCACTAAGTTCTTGGGGCATGGCACCCTCTCCCCTGCCCACTTGTAAGCCTCACAAGAATCCTATTCTAATAAATCACTTCTTATTTATCACTTTGCCTCTTTCTGTGCTGAGACATAAAGAACTGGATTTCCTCAGAGCCCCCCGAGGTGCATTTCTGCAGTTTCACCTTCGTCTTCAGAAATAACGATGCTTCTTTCTTCTGAGTATAGGAAGGTCACCTCTCATGTGAGAGTTTTATGACCTACTTCAGGGGAAGGTAAGAATGTCCTTCCTAGGTTTTATTATCTGCTTCATTGGAAGGTCAGATAGTCCTTCCTGCACATCTATTTCTCAAATTCCTTACACTTGAAATATTCAATATGCCAAAGTGCCACATTTTGGACTAGCATGTCCTGATTCCCCGTCAATACCTGAAAGACTACTGACCTTCCCCTGAAACAGTGGACATTCTTTGAAGGTAGTAGAACAAGGCCAGCCATTCATGCCATGTGTTTCTCTCTGTACTGATTTCCACCAAGATCTTACATTAAATATCTGATCCCACACATCCTTTTAAGATAATTGGAAAGTTTTAAGGAAATAAGGGGTTTTAGAAGTGTTAGTTTCATTAATAATTTACTTGTCTTCATTTTACAGAAGCTGAAGTTAAAATAAGTGGTTTACCTGAAATCATGTAGGAAGTTAGTGGCAGAGCCATGAAATTAGAACATCAGACCAAAAGTAATAAAATAACATCATAGACTTATGGCTTAAAATAATCTTCAATTTATACTGAACTGAATGTTTCATTAGTCCCATTAACCTTTTATTTACATTCTATTCCTTTGTGTTTCCATTCACCAAGTGAAAAATACAGGTTTCATTGTTTTAAAAAATTTCCATGGTGAAGACTAATTGCATCAAAATCTGCTGAGGAGCTTTGTGAAAAACTAGGTTCCAGGGTACTATCTCACACCTCTAAATAATAATTTTCACATAATAATCATCAGTGAAAAACATATTACTTAAGAATGCTAAGAAACACTAAAGGCCCAATAGAGGTCTTCATAGAATACTCCACTAGTTTGTTGGTGAATCACTTTTACTGTCTGCAAATTGATGAAGTTGTTGTCACTTGTCTACTTCGGGATTATGACATCTCTCATAACCTATTATTGCTTTTCCAAGGTCTGCCACTAAATCAAGACCTCACATTAACATAGCCATTTCTAGGGATTTTAATGAAGTAAGTTATGTTTTAGTAGATCTACATTTTAAAACTGATCACCATTAACATTCACCTTATGTTCTCCATTTTCCATATGTCTTTATTTTGTGAAAAAGAGTCATCATTAGAATGTGTGGTCCTATCATCATAGATCCTCAATTATACTTTTTATTTTGTCCTTGTCTTGAATTATGATATAACAAGTTATGGCAAAACAGGCAATTTCTTTTGGAGTTCTAAGGATAGGTAGTGTGTACAAGAAATAAATCTTTGTTGGTTTAAGCTATTAAGATTTTGCATTTATTACTGCCATGAAAATTCCCTAACAGTGAGTTTCCCCAAATGTTGTAATTCTAATAACTGAAAAATTTGTGTAAGTACTATCACTTTGAAGTGATAGTCCAGGTACTATTCTTCTTCTTATTGAGAAGGATAGTACTTTTCCACTTTTTACTGAACTAAAATACTGACCACTTGATAGTCACAGTGATGGTTTACTCACTTTTTGGTGCGAATTTGTTCTAGCTATAGCTGTACCTTGGGCCCAAATCATAGATGGTAACCTCCAAAATGCAAGTATCCTTGAGGTCAATCTCAACATTCCAATTTTAAATAATGTTTAAAATTCATCAATTAATTCATCAATTAATTAAAAAGAAAACACAACACAAAATTTTGGTACTAAAGCTTTAGCCAATATTTTAGCTCTTTACTGAAAATATCTTGAAGATAAGCTGTAAGGTGACCAATCTTCCTGGCTTGCTGGAGACTTCCCAGTTTTAACTTTGCAAGTTACAGGAAATCCTTTGGTCTCAGACAAACAGGGTTGAGTCATCATCTGGAAAGTTATACCACACAACCCAAAGCAAAACTTCCTAAATATTCCTTATAATACTGGTTCTTAAAGTGTGGTCTCTGGACCAGCAGCATAGCATCACCTGGGAACCTGTTAGAAGTGCAAATTATTAAGCCCTGTCTTAGACTACTTAAACAGAAGCTCTGGGGAGTGGAGCCTGGCAATCTGTGTTTTAATATTAATTTAATAATCAATTTATGATTCGCTTAAATTCCCAGGTGAATTTGATGCACATTAAAGTTTGAGAACACTGCAGTCCTCTCCTCTACATTGTCCTTGCTTTTCTGTCCACCCATACTGCATCATCCCCTCTCTAGGATTTTTTCTTTGTATTTTTTCAACCTTTTTTCTCATGGAGAAAATTTTGGCCTCTCCAATTCTTCACATCCAGGATTCCCCCTATGAAAAACATAATGTTCATTGCCAAGCAACATAGAGACTCCTTACTCCTCGGCAGTTGGAGTGAAGAAATTTAAATATTTACAATTTAATATTTTTCTATCATATATATTCATACTCAGAAACATGTAGTTTTTATTTTTAAAAATCTCTATGTGAAGAGGAACTGTCTCTTGTGAAAAAATGAGTAGCTGGAACAATTGTCCTATAGCTTTTGATGCCAGTTAAATAAGAAACATTCCAAGGAAAAGAAATTTCACAAAGGCCTTTGCCCATAAGCTATATATAATTTAAGGTCATCATAAATTAATTATTAAAGGAATTGGGTTATTATATCAATAAAATTGCAGTACCATTAAATCAACCAAAGTGAAAAGTTAGAAAGGAAGACATTCACTTAATTTTTAATATTAAACTTTTTTTTTTTTTTTTTTTTTTGACCGGGGCACGAACCCGTGTCCCATGCATCGGCAGGCGGACCCTCAACCACTGCGCCACTAGGGAAGTCCAATATTAAACTTCTAATAAACATAATAATATGATTTTACTAATTTTAAAATTTCAGAGTTTGGACTGAGATTTATGATACAAATGTCGTTATTGAAGAGATGCTCATCCAAGTTAATGTGAAATATTGAAGAGGGTTTCACTTTGCTTATTGGTTTTAGATTAGAGTGAGAGAAAGGCATGAGGGCTACCTTATGCTGACTATTTGATGCCCTGCACCAATTGGTAGTTTGGCATATGTTCAATATATTATTCCTCAATTATTTGCATAATATTAATTTAGTGAGAACAGAAAAATCTGAAATTTCATTAAGAAAATTTAAATACAGAAATGCTCATTTAATTCATTTTTACTAGGAAAAGCAAAGATATTGTAGGTAGGGGTAGTTCCTGTTCTGTGGTTCCAGTTCTGCTTTCAGGGTTTTTTTTTGTTTTTGTTTTCTTTTTGGGTTCTTGTTTTGTTTTGTATTGCTTTTCTGAATGAGATAACAAACTATATGAAAGGATTTATAATTATTTAATACATTAAAATGAAATACTACATTGTTTATTACTGTCTCAAAATTTTAGTTTCTGTAACTGCCACATTTTGATGACTGATAATGCATCTGTGCAAACATATTTGAGGTAAGCCTATTTCAATAAGGAAGTGGTTTTTCAAGGGTTCTTCTTTCCACTAGAGGGTGCTGACAACTTCAGCAAAATCAGGACCAATTTGTTACCTTTCCTAAATTGATTCCAGTAATGTTTTAGCCCTCTTTATTGATTAGCACTCAAATATACGCCTAACAAAACTGTCACTCAGGATGGCTGTGTTTGTAGTTTTTAAAGTTCATTATTTTCAATACTAATTCATTACTATTATTTTTGTTTTGAAGATATCTTACAATAATCATATGATCATGCAAGAAGTATTGGGGGCATGTGAGGGACTGGAGAGAGCTTGACAGAAATGCATGTGTGCAGAGGTTGATTGGCTGCCACTTGGGGACAAACAAAAAAAATCACACACTTTCCTGGACGCTTCAATTGAGTGAAGTGAAAGCCTTAGTCCTCAGGGGGAAGGTGAGGAGATGTTTGCATTCCAGAACCCAGGCAAAGCTCCATTGCTTCTGGGAAAGGGAGAAAAGGAAAAACTTGTTACTGATGGAGGGGGAAGAAGGACTTTGGGACCAATATCCTGCACTAATTCAAAGAAGAGGTCTGTTGCCACTAGGGGAGAGGCAGGAAACTCTCCTTCCCTCGAGGGCTACCACAAGTTCAAGGCTACCATAACATGGAGGAACAGAAACAATGTGAAAGCTCACCCATAAGGCTATACAGGGCCTGCTTAACACTGAAGATGGATCGGGAATACTGAACTTACCTCCTCACGTCCCCCATGAGACTAGCACTGAATGACAAAGCAGTCTGCTGCTGCAATGGGACAAAGGCATGTAGAGAGAAGCCTCTGAAGTGCAGGTTTGCAAAGACTGCTGAAAGTTGAGGGTAGAGCAGGAATATTGAGAGAAAACCTTTGACACCCATGGTCCAATACTTAGCACAAGGTAAAAGCAGACCTCTACTAGGATTGTAATTGCTGGTTCATAAATCTGCATATTTTATAGTTTAAATACTGAAAAAGTGTTTTCTAAAGTAGTCATACCAATTTATACTTCTTTAAGCAGTATTTAAGAGCTTTTCTTATTTCATAGTCTTGTCAAAACTTGGTATTTTAAAAATTTTACCAAGTGATGCATATGTAATGGTATCTCATTGCAGTTTAAATTTGCATTTTCCTAATGACAGTGAGTATGTTTTCATATGTTTATTGGTCATTTGAGTATTCTTATTTATGAAGATTTACTCGTCAATTGTCCATTTTTCTAAGTTGTGTGTTTTTTAATTTTTTATTTATAGTGAACCTTTTGTTGTTTGTATGGCTTGAAAATGTCTTTTCTCACTCTCTGTGACTTTTTTCTCTGCTTATAAAAATAGTGAAAACTACTAAGTTAAAAAAAAATACTTTATTTATTTGGTTGCACCAGGTCTTAGTTGTGGCATGAGAACCCTTAGTTGTGGCATGTGGGATCTAGTTCCCTGACCAGGGATCAAACTTTGGCTCCCTGCATTGAGAGCATGGAGTCTTAACCACTGTACCACCAGGGAAGTCCCAAAACTACTAAATTTATGTATTCAGATTTAGCAGTCTTTTCCTTTATAGTAATTTCCATTTATGCAGTTTCCATATATTCTGAGGTCAGGTCTTCTATAATATTTTATAGAATCTCAATTATTTGCCCTTCAAACTTAGATCTACAATCCACCTATAATGGATTCTAGTGCATTATGCAAGATGCTAACCTAGTTGGTTTCCATAAAAATAAAAAATTGTCTTAGCAACATTTTAAAAGGCCATTTTATGTAAAATAGATAGCTAGTGGGAAGCAGCCACATAGCACTGGGAGATCAGTTCGGTGTTTTGTGACCACCTAGAGGGATGGGATAGGGAGGGTGGGAGGGAGACGTGAGAGGGAGGAGATATGGGGATATATATATACATATAGCTGATTCATTTTGTTATACAGCAGAAACTAACACAACATTGTAAAGCAATTATACTTCAATAAAGATGGTAATAAATAAATAAAAATAAAATGCCATTTTATTGCCACTTCTCTACAGTGACACTTATGTCAAATGAAGAAAAGAAAGGTTCATATTTGCATGTGTCTCTTTCTAAACTCTCTATTCCATTGCTGTATTTGTCTGTCATTATAATATTACACTATTTTACTACATCTTTAAAATATATCTTAGTAACTGGTAGAGCATTTTTTCCCACTATGTTCTTCTTTTTTGAGAGTATCTTGAATACTCTTGGATATTACATATCCATTTATATTTTATTAATTCCCACAAAAAGCCAGTTGCTGGGGACTTCCCTCGTGGTGCAGTGGTTAAGAATCCACCTGCCAATGCAGGGGACACGGGTTAGAGCCCTGATCCAGAAAGATCCCACATGCTGCAGAGCCGCTAAGCCTGTGCACCACAACTACTGAGCCTGTGCTCTAGACCTCACGAGCCACAGCTACTGAGCCCACGTGCCACAACAACTGAAACCCACGTGCCTAGAACCCGTGCTCTGCAACAAGAGAAACCACCGCAATGAGAAGCCCGTGCACTGCAAGGAAGAGTAGCCCATGCGCAACAATGAAGACCCAACGCAGTGAAAAACAAACAAACAAATAAATATTTTTAAAAACCAGCTGCTGTTTTAATTAGTATTGTATTGAATCTATTCAGCTATTTTGGGGAAAGAATTGGCATTTTTCTGTATAAAGTAGTTCATTACGCTTTTAGTTTTTTTTTTTTTTTTTTTTTTTTTTTTTTTTTCTTTTTTTTTTTTAAAAAAAGACCGGGGCACGAATCCGTGTCCCCCGCATCGGCAGGCGGACTCTCAACCACTGTGCCACCAGGGAAGCCCCGCTTTTAGTTTTTGATATTTGTTGTTATCCTCTTTTCAGTACGTCAGTCAGAGTCTTGCTTTTAAACAGTTCCATACATTTAAACAAAAATTCTGGTAGACCTCTACTTGGAGGATGTGGGAAGAATATATAAGTGAAGGATGCAAGTAAACTATATCCTCATATTTCATAGTATCAAGTCAACTGAGAATGTCTAATATTGAAAAATCAAGAAGTAGTAATATAAGCATTTTATTTCAGTTTATAGAGCTAAATGTCAAAAGGAGCAGCTTGAAGAGTGGAAGATGGTTAAATCAGAGGAACAGGAATCAGGTTGGTAAGGATAGTGCCCATTTTTAAGGAAAATTTATAAGCGTTTGAATTTATTTTATATTGAAAAACTCTTTGTACTTAAAAATGTGGTCTATCAACTGATGCCTGCCTGGATCCCCATACAACTGGATTATGACCAGATAAGTACAGAAATAAAAATAAATATTTAGAAATTTTTTAGTGGTGTCACAAAGTAATTGTATGTCTGTGGAGTACTGAAAAAGAAGACATATGTCTTTTTTTCTTTCATTTCACTTTTCTAGTTTTTCATTTTTATTGTGTTTTATAAAATTATCAATTCATGATGGATTGGGATTCTTTTAAAAATGGATTTTTATCATATGTAGTTTGAGAAACACTCTATTACATTTTGACAAATGATTATTTAACTCAAAAATTTAAAAAAACAAAAATTTTGTGCTATGTCCAGAAGATACATAAGGTGACTTGTTTTCAACCTGGCAAATCAAGAAATTTAATGTAATAAATAGCTAAATACACTGTTTCCATCTGTCCAACATCATTTAATATAATGTTCAACTCTCAGTCTAAAAATTTCCCTTTCTTTTATTTCTGATAATTTAGTGCTCTGTGAGTAAAAGGTTACTTATAAACCTAGCCTAAACTAATTTGGCTTTTCGGTAAGTAGCAGAATTTTTTTGTCATGTATATAGGTACTCTGCAATTGTAGGGAGAGGCTGGTGAGAGTTCTAGTTCTCCACCTCTGCAAACTCATCATCAGATGGTTCATTGCAGTGAAAGCAAGCTCTGACCAAATTTCTCAGAAAATGGACATCTACTAGCTCTAATGAGGCAGAAGCAGCCATAAAATCTGTTTGCAGATTGAAGGAGTTCCTTCTCTCTGCCATTTGGTATCCTGGCCAGCACTTTCATGCATGTCTGATTCGCAAGCAGATATGGTGCTATTCTTACAATACAATGGGCAAACCTTGTAACCAGCTTTTAGGCAGGATTTGTTTTTTAATGGATCATTATTCTGGACTTCTAATGCCATGGGACCAGTTATGTCAGTCCCAACTATTCACTTAATTTAACAACAATAATACTGGCAATCAATGAACTGTTTTATAAGATTTAATGTTAATTACTACAATCTAAAAATCTATGCAAATATAGAATCTTTTTTTGAAAATAAATCAGGTTTATTGAGATATAATTTATGCACAATGAAATTCACTCCTTTTAAGTGTATAGGTCTATGCATAATCCTTTATGAGCATACGTGCCTGTCTCCCAGATAGCCACTTCATAGCCAGATAGTCACTTTGGCTAATTGGCCAAACTCAAATAGTTGAATTAAAGATAATTAACATGCTAAATGGTTGATCAAAATATTTTGCTTCAGCTTAACATATTCATAAACATATTATTTCTCAATCTTATATAAAACATAACATTGTTATTAAATATTACGCTTTTTCCATAATGTAAAATGTTCAACTATCACAAATGTGTTTGTGCCAATTGCTTGTGCAACTTTGTAATCAGTTTACATTCAGTGCCACTGAGATAAACAAGAAGCTCTGGAAATCTGAGAATTTTTGTGGAAGGATATTAGTTTTCCAACCTGGTTGTTCTTAGTTTCACTATTAGTTGTCCTTTTTTTTCTGAATGTCTTCCATGAGTATAAGGCAGAGGTTGACAGACGGACATTTTTTGAAGATCCAGATAGTAACTATTTTCAGTGTTGTGGTACATATGGTCTCTTTTGTAACTAAACTCTGCCATTGTAGTGTGAGAGCAGCCACAGACAATACTTAAAGAAAAAAGCATGGCTGTATTCAGTAAAAAATTATCTATAAAACAAGTGTCAGGCAGCATTTGTTTCACAGATTATAATGCCAACTAAAGAATGTCACTGACCATCTGGTTCTACAAGAATTAAGTCAATAGCCACTGCAGTTGTTGACCTTGAACACACCCTGAAAGAAATTCAGAGTGGAGATCAGGAATGAGGCACTCTGTGCTCTGGGAAAACTGGCAGAACAGGCCTTCAGATAGTTAGATGTTTTCAGAAGAAAATTTTATGAACCAATTTCTTGCATCTTCCCATACTTAGAAAAGCATTAAAAGCATGAACTAAGATATCTGTGCTTTGTGACAGCAGTAGCCTTCTATGGAGATGTGTGCTTGATTACACATACTTCTTCTCCAAAATCACATATATGCTGACCTTCCCCCTCACCTCTTCAGAGCAATTCCACAGAGCTATCTGAGAGTCTGTCTCCTGGGCTATTAGTTTTCAGTAAGTCCTCAAATAAAATTGAAACTCACAGCTCTCATTTTGTGTGTTTTTATTTCAGTTGACTGACATTTCTGGCAACCATGAATGGACCCAGAACAGACTATTCTCCTTCACCTGAACTCTACGAGGATCTGGAGCCTTGGTAACAGCAGGGCCCCTTATGCCCATCTGCTTACTCATGAGTCCAGAAGAATTTTATTAAGCCTCTCGTGGTTCTTGTATTTCCTGATTATTGGTGATGATTCTGAGTTTTATTTGGCAGTGTATAACAGGTACCTGACCCCCACAGTTGAAAGATACTGGGGGAAGCCTAGTTGAAAGACACTGTGATTTGCTCAGTTGAAAGGCACTGAGAGGTCTGGACTGGGTGATTAGGTGGGAGGCTGGCTTAATGTCTTTTCTAAGTGAGGGGCATGGGAAAGCCACCCTCCAACTAACACCCAAGCCCATTTTTGTATGTACAAAAATTATACTTATAAGTATTTACTTGGGAATTAAAGGAAATATTCTCCTGAAATTAGCTGAGATAGGGATCTTTTATTGCATATACACTTAGGTTAGAGAAAGCTAGCTTGATAAAAAATGTTTTCATAATTCTGATCCAAAAGGTCCTTCTAGGAGGAGCTTGCTTTTATCTCCATGTGTCTTTGAGATGTAAGTGTTCTATCAGGACTTTCAGGAGCTTATTTTACTCTTATCTAGACCATCTCCAATTCCTGAGACTGAGAGAAAAAAAGGGAAAAGAGACCTTTTTACCCTTAGCTTATTCTGTTATTTATAAACTAGTGAGTTCTGTATTGTAATACCTGATTCATGACTAAGTTTTAAAAATGAAGCTATGAGATCTCTAGTTGTGTCTGTCTATATATCTGTGTGTACTTTATAGATATGATATATCTCAACCTGTGGATGGTATTACCAAAATTAATTTGTAAATGAATTCTATTTAATTGACTTAAAAAAAAATCAAGTGTTTATATAAATTCCCAGAAATATGAAAGAAACTAACCCAAATGAATTTCAGGTTCAAATGATCTGGGAAATATATAGTATTAAATTATCATTTGGTTTGAAAGTTAGTTTAAGTTTGTTGGTTTAATTAATACAGACATGTCTTTAAAGTCGTCAGCATTAACTATAATACTTTAATTGTACCTAGGTTTACTAGAAGTCAAATAAGAAGTTGTAAAATTTGTCAGCAAGAAAAATAACTTGGAATGATAAAAATTTTATAAACAAATTAAATGTAGTTGAGATACGGCTTTTAGGTAAACTCTTTAGGAATAATTATGTTTTAGGAATGTCTACTTAAAAAATAGGCTCTCCAGATATTTGGTAACTTGAAACTTTAGAGTTTTGTTAAATTACGTTAAATGATGGCAGTTTATTAAATATCTAGTTCATTCCCAAATAAAATAAGATAGGGAACATTAATTACTGAACATAGGCTTCCTTTTACAGGGAAACTAGAGATATTTAGGACTATTAATAAATATGTTTGGTGCCACATCAAGCCATTTTCTTTAAGAAAGCACATGCTTTTTAGAAATTGTAAGTAGTATTTATAAGTTTGCCAATCTACAGAATGATAATGTAAGAGACAAGTCATAATTGCTTACTTCTTAGTTGTCACTAGAAGTTATGTCATCTAACTAATATATGTAATTAAAACTACTAAGCTAATAAGCAAAATATTTTTGTATTCAAGAAAAAAAGAAGGTATAAGAAATAGAAATGCATTTTGTTAAGCATAAAGAAGGTAATTTTGTCCTAAAGCAAGTTATTTCTAAATAGGAAAGAAAATAAGGGACAAATTAATATGGATATAGAATGTTGTCGAAGATTTGTGAGAAAAAAAAATCTTTAGAGAGGAATTCTATGTGTAGTCAGGACTAAGATTAAAATAAATTTGAGCAAATTAATTTCAACATTAAATGTAAAGTGGTACAAAACCTGAATTGGGTTTTCTCTCTGTTAAGAGGACAAAGTTTTCCTAGAATATTGATTTGCTTTTTTCACAGGTTGTAAACTTTCTTTACCTTTTAAATCATTTTAAGTCTTTTGTCATTCATAGACAGTTATTGTTTTACTCCAATGCCTTTGAAAAAATGCTTTATCTTCAAGAAGATTTATAGATAGAACTTTTTGACAAGTACAGGTTTCTGATAAATTTCAGGTCATACCACTAAACTGGGTAAGAAATTAAAGAATTCTGATGGACACCTTGGTGGCTTCATACAACTGTTAACAAAAGTTCAAGTATTAGTTACATAGGACTGAGTGAACTGATGAATTTGTTTATAAATTTTATGTGCTTCTTTTTTCAGTTTGAAATATTACTGGCTTTTAATCTGTGTTTTCCAGATGTAAGGAAAACTTCTCCCTGAAGCTAATTATGACATACAGCAATTTGGTAAGCAGAATTGAAATATGTAACTTTTCTCTCTACCTAATTGGAAGAGAAATTGGAAACTTTCAGGTTACCAGAAAGCAGACTCCTAACAGGTGCAAGAATCTAAAGATACTTTTGGACCTAGAGAAGAGAGGAACTCACCTAAATCTTTAGATATCACAGGTGGGATCTGATGGCAAGTCCTTGCTGTGGCCTTCTGGCCTTGGGAGGCCTTTTAAAAATTAAATCTGAAATTCCTTATAAAATTTCCAGCAAAGCCAATTTTAAAACATCTTATATGTTCAATTATACTTATGTAAATAATCTGGCCAAGTTTATTGAAGCCACATTTTTTTTTTTTTTAAACATCTTTATTGGGGTATAATTGCTTTACAATGGTGTGTGTTAGTTTCTGCTTTATAACAAACTGAATCAGCTATACATATACATATGTTCCCATACGTCTTGCCTCTTGCGTCTCCCTCCCTCCCACTCTCCCCATCCCACCCCTCCAGGCTGTCACAAAGCACCGAGCTAATATCCCTGTGCATTGCGGCTGCTTCCCCCTAGGCGTGACGTGCGGCAGAGGCCGGCGTGACGTTTCAGCAGCTTGAGGCCCGCTGTGCGTTCTCCAGGGCAAGTTGTCTCTGGATTCCGGGAACCTGGCAGTGGTGGGCTGCACAGGCTCCGCGGAAGAGGGGCGCGGAGAGTGACCTATGCTCGCACACAGGCCCCTTGGTGGCGGCAGCAGCAGCCTTAGCGTCTCCCGCCCATCTCTAGGGTTTGCGCTTTTAGCCGCGGATCGCGCAGGTCTCTGGGGTTTGCGCTTTTAGCCGCGGCTCGCGCCCGTCTCTGGAGTTCCTTTAAGCAGCGCTCTTAAACCCCTCTCCTCGCGCACCAGGAAACAAAGAGGGAAGAAAAAGTCTCTTGCCTCTTCGGCAGGTGCAGGCTTTTCCCCGAACTCCCTCCCGGCTAGTCGTGGTGCACTAACCCCTTCAGGCTATGTTCAAGCCGCCAACCCCAGTCCTCTCCCTGCGCTCCGTCCAAAACTGAAACCCGAGCCTCAGCTCGCAGTCCCGCCCGCCCAGGCGGGTAAGCAGACAAGCCTCTCGGTCTGGTGAGTGCCGGTCGGCACCGCTCCTCTGTGCGGGAATCTCCCCGCTTTGCCCTCCGCACCCGTCGCTGTGCACTCCTCCGCGGTCCCGAAGCTCCCCCCTCCGCCTCCCGCAGCCTCCGCCCGCGGAGGGGCTTCCTAGTGTGTGGAAACTTTTCCTCCTTCACAGCTCCCTCCCACTGGTGCAGGTGCCGTCCTTATTCTTTTGTCTCTGTTTTTTCTTTTTTTCTTTTGCCCTACCCAGGTACGTGGGGAGTTTCTTGCCTTTTGGGAGGTCTGAGGTCTTCTGCCAGCCTTCAGTAGGTGTTCTGTAGGAGTTGTTCCACGTGTAGATGTATTTCTGGTGTATCCGTGGGGAGGAAGGCGATCTCCGCGTCTTACTCTTCCGCCATCTTCAAGGTTCCCCCCGACGAAGTAAAAAATTTTGTTAATTGCCTCTGACAATGGTTATTATTAAGAACCTCTGATAAAAACCATCAATTTTATTAATAGGTTATTTAGATAATAAGAGTAATAAATAAAACTATTTATTTGAAAGTTGTTATTTAACTTCATATATTTTGGTCATTGGCAGACTTGATACCAGATGGTATAGGAGGTCACAATGAAGAGGACTAAACACCAGACATGGAATTAAAAGATTGGATTCTGATACAATCTATATTTATGCCCTTAGGTAAGTCATTTCACCTTTCTGAAGGCAATAGACTTAATGCTATCAAAATTCCAAATCGAAGAAGTAAAAAATGTGTCCAAGTTCACAAACATATTGTAGAAGAGTCTGGCTTATAACCCAGGTGTATTTTTCTCTAAAGTTCATTCTCTTTTCTTGATAGTCATTCTTCCACATTAAAACTGAGAAGTTCACATTTATCTGATGATTTTAACCTGTGAAAATCAATCTAATAATTTTTATAATAGCCACTAAGGTATGTATTTCACAGGCTAAATTTGGGATAATTTCTAATATTTACTTCCATTTGTTTTGTATAGCCTACAAAATGCTAGTATAAAATGCTTGACCAGAAAAATAAACTTAAAAAGTAATCATATTGATAGATCCAGCTTAATTCACATTATGGAAGGAAATTAGCTAGAGCACCAAAAAGGAGTGTTCTGTCTTAAATAAGAAGGGAAGCATTTTTATAGAGCTTTATAGAGGTTTAGTAAAAGAGGTCAAAGTTCAGCTCTTTCTGGAATAGTAGTCAAAAACACATTTGGAAAAGAGAGTAGTTTAGTAAAGTGTAGGTTGAGCAGTTTAGGTTTATCAAGAGGAATAGATGCAGAATTTAATAACACATGAGGATCACAGTAGAAAATTTTCAGCCCTTCAGGGTCTCTCATACTCCTTCCTTTTTGGTCAAGCGGGAGACTGAGTCTCATTGTTTGTAAATATGCATATCTGTTAGATCTGTACCATTTGTGTTAATTTCAGTCTCAGACTTTTTGCTGACTGCCGAAAGTGTTTCTTATAACTTTGGTCCTTGTAGTTGAATTTTAATCTTTTGTCAAGTGAATAGTTAAATAGAAATATTTATGACTCCAGATGGAACACATCAAACAAATGTTGAGACAAAGATATTAACATAAGAATTATCAAAAAGCCCTAGATAATATCTCTTAGCCAAGTCCTGCTGCTTGTGGGATTAGACAGGATAACAAATCCCATACCAACCAGAGTTTGTAGAGAAGAGATATGGTTTGAGATTAATAGGCTTGCGTAATTTTTTTTATACTCCTGATTTACACAGAGTAACAAGATTAGGGCAAGAATGTTAAAAATATCATTTTAGCAGTTAGAAAACATAATTGGGAAAAGATAGCCAAGAAAAGAAAGAAAAGGACAAGTGTTACTTAGTGGTTCTGAGCATTTGGGAATCTTGAACGGTCTTGAGTAAACCGTCGTGTTTACTAGTAGCCTGCTGCTTGATCTGAGGTTCTTTAGATAGATATCTCTTTTCTGATGCTGCCTGCTCTTGTTCAATCCTGAAAGAGTCTCAGTTTAAGATTTCTTATAGGCATGGAATTCCACAATGAGGATATATCATGTCTTTTTAGCCGTGATAATGTGAATAAAAAGGTCAATTCTCTGAAGTTTTACTACAGTGTTTGTGATTAACAGTATCACATGGTACTTCCTAAGGAGGTTCAAGAGCAACTTTTACTGGTGTAATTTCCAGTTAACCAGGAAAGTTATGCAGTCATTCCTGTGGTTTATCCCAGGGAAAACAGCTTGATAATAAATTGGGGTGTCTTGTATTAAACCTCTACACTATTTGACCATGTAGAGCTATAGAAATGGCAGACCCAGGTGTTAGTGGTGAAAGCTCCACTTGGCAATATTTCTTGAGGAATGGACCTAATAGCCATGAGAGTTAAGGGAAAAGACATTGGTCATAGCAATTGAAATTTCCTTGATAGTTTTGCAAATTTCTGTTTTAAAATGCCATTCACTTGTTCTATTCTTTTGAGGAGGTGGTAGGGGCAATGAAGTTCCTGGGTGACATGCAGAGCTTCTTGCATTTACTTAATAACTCATCTAGTGAAATGGTTACCTCTATCACTAGTCAAATAGTTAGGGTTTCCTTAAGTGGAAAGTACAAAATCTCAAGGTTTTTTTCTGCTTAAGAGCAATTGCTTTACATCAAGAAAAGTTTCTAGTCAACCAAAAATCAGATATACAATATTAATAGTATATTCAAAATCACACAAGGGGTAACTAAATAAAATACATCTGTTGATGTTCAAAATGACCGATGGGTCTGGCTTATGTCTATGTCTCACCTCTGTCGTTTTCTTATTATGTCATTAACAGATGGGATAACATCAGAGAAATCCTTTACAATCTTACTGAAGTTTTACTATTTTAGCATACTATTAAACTATTTTAGCATGGCAGCCTGAATAGCCATCTTTATGTTATTGGAGAGGAGCAAGTCATCTTTTGTAACATGTTCCTTCAAAATCAGGTGCTTGAGGCTGGAGTTGACTCAAGACTTGATGCCAATAGTCTGGAGTTTGTGTTGGCTTTGATTTTTGGAGTTGTTGAACAGCCTTGGAATGTGTTAAAGCAGCTCGTTTAGCATTATAATCTGTGAAAGCATTATCCTTTGCTTCTAGAGTCTGTTTTTTGATGTTTCTTCTCAATTTTACTTATAGTCAATTTTTTGAAAGAGGCAAAGCATTTAATACACCTTTTGTGTGGCTGCCATGTTTGATCAGTGCACCAGCTGCCAGTGGTAAAGCCACATCATTTCTAAAACATACCAAAATAATGGATCACATAAAAAACATCACTGTTATCTATAAGGATACTTGTTCTATTATCTCTAACTAACTGGTAGACCATAAATATGTCTAAAGGTTCAGCAATTTGTACAGACTTGACTTAAGGGAAATAGTTGGATTCAAACAAGTCTGAGTGGGTTATGACAGCATGTTCAGTCTTCAATCCTCAAACTCAACGAAATCTGGATTCCTATAAGGACATCAAGACATTCAGAGTAAAACAAAGGCAAATTTCCAAATAAGTTTATACTAGTCATAATGATCACCTCCCTCTTGGGAAAAAAGAAAGTGGTGGATCAATTTCCAGAGATCTGGTGCCATTTTCTTTTTAAATGAACACCTAATCCTGGTATGTCATTCTTTCTTGAATTTATACTTTGTCCAGTAATCACACAAAAAATTATAAATGCCATCTATACCATTTCTATATTTATTGGTAAGATCATAGAACTAATATAAACAATGTAGAAAATTTAGGAAAATATGTTTAGACATGAACAAGAACTTAATGATTCTCAGGGCCACTATTCAAAAATGATCATTTCTAAAGTTTTGAAGTGTTTTTCCATTCAGATATATATATATATTTATTTATAGAAATGATAATTGTGTGTGAAAAAGTCAGTTCTCTGCCTTGTACACTATATATTTTAAACAATTTTCATGTCCTTATACTTGTGTAAACATTCTTCAAAAACATGTTTTTTTGTGTGTGTGGTACGCAGGCCTCTCACTGTTGTGGTCTCTCCTGTTGCGGAGCCCAGGCTCCGGATGCGCAGGCTCAGCAGCCATGGCTCACGGGCCCAGCCACTCCGCAGCATGTGGGACCTTCCCGGACTGGGGCACAAACCCGTGTCCCCTGTATCGGCAGGCAGACTCTCAACCACTGCACCACCAGGGAAGCCCCTTCACAAACATTTTTAATGACAATATTCCATTACATATAAATCCTACAAATTTCTAAATCATTCCTCTTTCTGAGTATTTATTTCTAATTTTTCAAAATTATACATAACAAAATTTAGTATTTTGTAGGTATAATTATTGATTTAAAATATACTTCCAGTAATAATATTACTGACTGAAGGGAATGAATTGCTATCATCTTCTAATTCAGTTGCCAAGTTGTCTGCAGCATTATTTTTCTCCTTGGAAACATAAATGTATGAGAGTGCCAATTAGTTAACTTTATATCAGAATTAAATAATTTCACTAACAGTGTTGTCAATTTGATTGGTGATAGGGGGAGGAAACAATGACAGAGAAGACAATTAGATAGAAAGAGATTCAGAAGTGTGTTGCATGATGAAAAATCAAGGGAGAAGGATTGAATATGTGCTGCAATATGTGCTGCAAGGAAGGATTAAAAACAGTGCTGCAAGAAACAACTTGCTGCATTAACTAAAATGTCCTTGGTGATTTTCAAAGAGTAATTAAAGCAGACTGTGAGGGCAGAAATTAGACTACAGGAGGTTAATTATTTATGATTAGAAATTGGAGCAAATGTATGTAGGTAAAATATTCTTTCAATGCTTGAGAGAGTATGGAGTGTGGAAGCTTAGGGAGAGAGCAGGGTAGAATATTTTAGAGATTTAGAACTTTAGCTTATTTTTAGTTGAAGAAACAAGAGGCAGACCAGAAAAGAATGGGAATGAGAGCTGACTTTAATAAATCTTCTCTGAATACCTAAGTAGAGTCCTGCAAATACAATTAAACCATTCATCTCTCTTAAAAAAGATATTTTGAAAGTTTGCACATAAATTATGTTTTGAACAGTACACTCATTTGGTTTCTCCTGTGCTTTCATTTTTCCTTGTTTATATCTTGAATGTTCTTAATTTTAGCACTTCCATGTTTCCACAGATAATTGCATTGTCATCCATGAATAAATTATACTTTCAACTACATACATTCTGGGGAAGATACTGAGCTCATTTATCATGTACCACTACTTTAAAAGATGGGCTTTTCTAGAGCATTGTATATAATAAAAGTTCTAGGAATTTTTAATTGCTGACATAAGTACTATTACTTGATATTTGGAAAGGCAACAATCATTTCTAGGGACCTTCAAGATGGCGGAGGAGTAAGACGTGGAGATCATCTTCCTCCCCACAAATACATCAAAAATACATCTACATGGAACAACTCCTACAGAGCACCTACTGAATGCTGGCAGAAGACATCAGACTTCCCAAAAGGCAAGAAACTCCCCATGTACCTCGGTAGAACAAAAGGAAAAATAGAGACAAAAGAATAGGGACAGGACCTGTACCTCTGGGAGGGAGTTGTGAAGGAGGAAAAGTTGCCAAACATGAGGAGACCCCTCCACTGGTGGAGATGGGGGGATGGGCGGGACAGAAGCTTTGGAGCCACCAAGGAGAGTGCAGCAACAGGGATGCAGAGGGAAGAGTGGAGAGATTCCCACACAGAAGATCAGTGACGACCAGTACTCAGCAGCCTGAGAGGCTTGTCTGCTCACCCACCAGGGTGTGTGGGGCCTGGGAGCGGAGGCTTAGGCTTCAGAGGTCAGATCCCAAGGAGAGGACTGGGGTTGGCTGTGTGTGAATACAGCCTGAAGGGGGCTAGTGCACCACAGCTAGCCAGGAGGGAGTCCGGGAAAAAGGCTGGAACTGCATAAGAGGCAAGAGACAATTGTTTTGGGGTTCGTGAGGAGAGGCGATTCAGAACACTGCCTAAACGAGCTCCAGAGATAGGCACGAGCTGTGGCTATCAGCGCGGACACCAGGGACAGGCATGAAATACTAAGGTTGCTGCTGCAACCAACAAGAAGCCTGTGTGCAAGCACAGGTCACTATCCACACCTCCCCTCCCAGGAACTTGTGCAGCTGACCACTGCCAGGGTCCCATGATCCAGGGACAACTTCCCCAGGAGAACACATGGCATGCCTCAGGCTGTTGCAACATCACGCCAGCCTCTGCCACCACAGGATTGCCCCGCATACTGTACCCCTCCCTCCCCCAGGCCTGAGTGAGCCAGAGCCCCCTAATCAGATGCTACTTTAACCCTGTCCTGTCTGGGCGGGGGAAAAGACAATCTCAAGTGACCTACACGCAGAGGTGGGGCCATATCCAAAGCTGAACTCAAGCAGCTGTGTGAACAAAGAAGAGAAAGGGAAATTTCTCCCAGCAGCCTCAGGAGCAGTGGATTAAATCTCCACAATTAACTCAATGTACCCAGCATCTGTGGAATACCTGAAGAGACAATGAATCATCCCAAAATTGAGGCAGTGGATGTTGGGAACAACTGTAGACTTGGGGTTTGCTTTCTGAATCAATATGTTTCTGGTTTTATGTTTATCTTAGTTTAGTATTTAAAGATTATTATCACTGGTACAACAATTTTTATTGAGGTAAAATTGCTATACAATGGTGTGTTAGTTTCTGCTGTATAACAAGTGAATCAGCTATACATATACATGTATCCCCATATCTCCTCCTTCTTGTGTCTCCCTCCCATTCTCCCTATCCCAACTCTCTAGGTGATCACAAAGCACCATACTAATGTAGCTGCTTCCCACTAGCTATCTATTGTACATTTGGTAGTGTATATATGTCCATGTCACTCTCTCACTTCATTGCAGTTTACCTGTCCCCCTCTCCATGTCCTCATCTCCAATCTCTATGTCTGTGTCATTATGACTGTCCTGCCCCTAGGTTTTTCAGAAAATTTGTTTTTCTTTTTTTTTAAAGCTTCTTATCATTGGTATATTTGTTTATTGCTTTAATTGCTCTCTTCTTTCTTTCTTTTATTTTGTTCTTTTTTATTTTTAATAATTAAAAAATTTTATTTTAAAAGCTTTATTTTATTTTATTATTTTTTTCATTCTTTCTCTTTTTTCTCCCTTTTCTTCTGAGACATGTGGCTGACAAGGTTTTGGTGCTCTGGCTGGGTATCAGGAGTGAGCCTCATAGGTGGGAGAGCTGAATTCAGGACATTGGTCCACCAGATATCTCCCAGCCCCACATAATATCAAAGAGTGAAAGCTCTCTCAGAGATCTGCATCTCAATGCTAAGACCTAGCTCAACTCAAAAATCAGCAACATACAGTGATGGACACCCTATGCTAAAAAATTAGCAAGACAGGAACACAAGCACACCCATAAGAAGAGAGGCTGTCTAAAATCATAATAAGGTCACAGACACCCCAAAACACACCACAGGTTGCAGTCCTGCACACCAGAAAGACAAGATCCAACCCCACCCATCAGAACACAGGCACCAGTCCCCTCCACTAGGAACCCTACACAACCCACTGAACCAAACTTACCCACTGTGGGGGGGAGACAGCAAAACCAAAGGGAACTACGAACATGCAACCTGAAAAAAGGAGACCCCAAATGCAGTAAATTAAGCAAAATGAGAAGACAGAGGAATACACAGCAGATGAAGTAGCAAAGTAAAAACCCACCAGAATAAACAAATGAAGAGGTTATAGGCAGTCTATCTGAAAAATAATTCAGAATAATGATAGTAAAGATATCAAAAACCTTGGAAAGAGAATGCAGAAAATACAAGAAACGTTTAACAAGGACATAGAAAAACTGAAGAGCAAATAAACAATGATGAGCAGCAAAATAAATGTGATTAAAAATTCTCTAGAAGGAATCAATAGCAGAACAATTGAGGGAGAAGAACAGATAAGTGACCTGGAAGATAAAATAGTGGAAATAACTACAGCAGAGCAGAATAAAGAAAAAAGCATGAAAAGAATTGAGGACACTCTCAGAGACCTCTGGAATAAAATTAAACACACGAACATTGGAATTATAGGGGTCCCAGAAAAAGAAGAGAAAAAGAAAGGGATTGAGAAATTACTTGAAGAGATTGTTGCTGAAAACATCCCTAATATAAGAAAGGAAATAGTCAATCAAGTGCAGGAAGCACAAAGAGTCCCATACAGGGTAAATCCAAGTAGAAACACACCAAGACATACTAATCAAACTATCAAAAATTAAATACAAGAATAAATATTAAAAGATGCAAGGCAAAAGCAACAAATAACATACAAGGGAATCCGATAAGATTAACAGCTGATTTCTCAGCAGAAACACCACAAGCCAGAAGGGAGTGGCAGGACATATTTAAAGTGATGAAAGGGAAAATCCTACACCAAGATTATTTTACGAAGCAAGGATCTCATTCAGATTTCACAGAGAAATTAAAACCTTTACAGACAAGCAAAAGCTAAGAAAATTCAGCACCACAAAACGAGCTTTACAACAAATGCTAAAGGAAATTCTCTAGGCAGAAAACACAAGAGACGGAAAAGACCTACAAAAATGAACAGAAAACAATTAAGAAAATGGTAATAGTAACATACATATCCATAATTACCTTAAATGTAAATGGACTAAATGCTCCAACCAAAAGACACAGACTGGCTGAATGGATACAAAAACAAGACCCACATATATGCTGTCTACAAGAGACCCCCTTCACATCTAGGGACACATATAGACTGAAAGTGAGGGGATAGAAAAATATATTCCATGCAAATAAAAGTCAAAAGAGAGCAGGGTAAGCAATCCTCATATCAGAAAAAATAGACTTTAAGATAAAGACTATTCCAAGAGAAAAGAAGGATACTACATAATGATCAACTGATCAATACAAGAAGATATAACAATTGTAAATATTTATGCACCCAACATAGCAGCACATTACTACATAAGACAAATGCTAACAGCCATAAAAGGGGAAATCGACAGTAACACAATAATAGTAGGGGACTTTATCATCCCACTTGCACCAATGAACAGATCATCCAAACTGAAAAAAAACAAGCACAAGCTTTAAAAAATTTTTTTAAACATTTTTATTGGAGTATAATTGCTTTACAATGGTGTATTTCTTTCCCTTTATAACAAAGTGAATCATATATACATATATCCCCATATCACCTCCCTCATGTGTCTCCCTCCCACCCTCCCTATCCCACACTTGAAGGTGGTCACAAAGCACCAAGCTGATCTCCCTGTGCTACGCGGCCACTTCCCACTAGCTATCTATTTTTCATTTGGTAGTATATATGAGTCCATGCCAATCTCTCACTTCATCCCAGCTTACTCTTCCCCTTCCCGATGTCCTCAAGTCCATTCATTACATCTGCATCTTTATTCCAGTCCTGCCCTTATGTTCTTTAGAGCCTTTTTGTTTGTTTGTTTTTTAGATTCCATTTATGTGTTAGTATATGGTAGTTGTTTTTCTATTTCTGACTTACTTGACTCTGTATGACAGTCTCTAGGTCCATCCACTTCACTACAAATAACTCAGTTTCGTTCCTTTTTATGGCTGAGTAATATTCCACTGTATATGTTTGCCACATCTTCTTTATCCATTCATCTGTTGATGGACACTTAGGTTGCTTCTATGTCCTGGCTATTGTAAATAGAGCTGCAATGAACATTTTGGTACATGACTCTTTTTGAATTATGGTTTTCTCAGGGTATATGCCCAGTAGTGGGATTGCTGGGTTGTATGGTAGTTCTATATTTAGTTTTTTAAGGAACCTCCATATTGTTCTCCATAGTGTCTGTACCAATTTACATTCCAACCAACATTGCAAGAGCATTCCCTTTTCTCCACACCCTCTCCAGCATTTATTGTTTCTAGATTTTTTGATGATGGCCATTCTGACTGGTATGAGATGATATCTCATTGTAGTTTTGATTTGCATTTCTCTAATGATTAGTAATGTTGAGCATTCTCTCATGTGTTTGTTAGCAACCTGTATATCTTCTTTGGAGAAATGTCTATTTATGCCTTCTGCCCATTTTTGGATTGGGTTGTTTTTTGATATTGAGGTGCATGAGCTGCTTGTAAATCTTGGAGAATAATCCTTTGTCAGTTACTTTATTTGTAAATATTTTCTCCCATTCTGAGTGTTGTCTTTTAGTCTTGTTTATGGTTTCCTTTGCTGTGCAAAGGCTTTGAAGTTTCATTAGGTCCCATTTGTTTATTTTTGTTTTTATTTCCATTTCTCTAGGAGGTGGGTAAAAAATGACCTTGCTGTGATTTATGTCATAGAGCGTTCTGCCTATGTTTTCCTCTAAGAGTTTTATAGTGTCTGGCCTTACATTTAGGTCTTTAATCCATTTTGAGTTTATTTTTGTGTGTGGTGTTAGGAAGTGTTCTAATCTCATTCTTTTACATGTAGCTGTCCAGATTTTCCCGCACCACTTATTGAAGAAAGTGTCTTTTCTCCATTGTATATTCTTGCCTCTTTATCAAAGATAAGGTGACCATATGTACGTGGGTATATCTCTGGGCTTTCTATCCTGTTCCATTGATCTATAATTCTGTTTTTGTGCCAGAATCATACTGTCTTGATTACTGTAGCTCTGTGGTATAGTCTGAAGACCAAGAGTCTGTGTCCTCCAGCTCCATTTTTCTTTCCCCAGATTGCTTTAGCTCTTCGGGGTCTTTTGTGTTTCCATATAAATTGTGAAATTTTTTGTTCTAGTTCTGTGAAAAATGCCATTGGCAGTTTGATAGGGATTGCATTGAATCTGTAGATTGCTTTGGGTAGTACAATCATTTTCACAATGTTGATTCTTCCAATCCAAGAACATGATATATTTCTCCATCTGTTTGTATCATCTTTAATTTCTTTCATTAGTTTCTTATAGTGTTCTGCATACAGGTCTTTTGTCTTCTAAGGTAGGTTTATTCCTAGGCATTTTGCTCTTTTTGTTGCAGTGGTAAATGGGAGTGTTTCCTTAATTTCTCTTTCAGATTTTTCATCATTAGTGTATATGAATGCAAAAGATTTCTGTGCATTAATTTTGTATCCTGCAACTTTACCAAATTCATTGATTGGTTGTAGTAGTTTTCTGGTAGCATCTTTAGGATTTTGTATGTATACTATCATGTCCTCTGCAAAAAGTAACAGCTTTGCTTCTTCTTTTCTGATTTGGATTCCTTTTATTTACTTTTCTTCTATGATTGTTGTGGCTAAAACTTCTACAGCTATTTTGAATAACAGTGATGAGAGTGGGCAAACTTGTCTTGTTCCTGATCTTAGTGTAAATGGTTTCAGTTTTTCATCATTGAGAATGATGTTTGCTGTGGGTTTGTCCTATATGACCTTTATCATGATGAGGTAAGTTTCCTCTTTGCCTACTTTTTAGGAGGGTATATTTCATAAATTGGTGTTGAATTTTTAAAAGATTTTTCTTCATCTATTGAGATGATGATATGGGTTTTCTCCTTCAGTTTGTTAATATATTTATCACATTGATTGATTTGCATATATTGAAGAATCCTTGCATTCCCGGGATAAACCCCACTTGATCACGGTTTATGATCCTTTTAATGTGCTGTCGGATTCTGTTTGCTAGTAAATTGTTGAGGATTTTTGCATATATGTTCAGCAGTGATATTGGCCTGTAGTTTTCTTTCTTTGTGATATCTTTGTCTGATTTTGGTATCAGGGTGATATAGATCTTGTATAATGAGTTTGGGAGTGTTCAACCCTCTGCTATATTTTGGAAGAGTTTGAGAAGGATATGTGTTAGCTCTGCTCTAAATGTTTGATAGAATTTGCCTGTGAAGCCATATGGTCCTGGGCTTTTGTTTGTTTGAAGATTTTTTATTACAGTCTCAATTTCAGTGTTTGTGATTGGTCTGTTTATATTTCTTTCTGGTTCAGTCTCAGAAGGTTGTGCTTTTCTAAGAATTTGTTCATTTCTTCCAGTTTGTTCATTTTATTGGCCTATAGTTGCTTGTTGTAATCTCTCATCCTTTGCATTTCTGCAGTGTCAGTTATTTCTTCTCCTTTTTCATTTCTAATTCTGTTAATTTGAGCCTTTTCCCTTTTTTTCTTGATGAGTCTGGGTACAGGTTTATCAATTTTGTTTATTTTCTCAAAGAACCTGCTTTTAGTTTTATTTATCTTTGCTATTTTTTCTTTCAATTCTTTTTCATTTATTTCTGTCTGATCTTTATGATTTCTTTCCATCTGCTGACTTTGGGGTTTTTGTTCTTCTTTCTCTAATTGCTTTAGGTGTAAGGTTAGTTTGTTTATTTGAGTTGTTTCTTGTTTCTTGAGATAGGATTGTATTACTCTAAACTTCCCTCTTAAAATTGCTTTTGCTGCATCCCATATGTTTTGTGTCATCGTGTTTTCATTGTCATTTGTTTCTAGATATTTTTTGATTTGCTCTTTGATTTCTTTAGGGATCTCTTCATTACTTCCTAGTGTATTCTTTAATCACTATGCGTTTTTATTTTTTACAGATTTTTTTCATGTAATTGATATCTAGACTCATAACATTGTGGTCAGAAAAGATACTTGTGATGATTTGAATATTCTTAAATTTACCAAGGCTTGATTTGTGACCCAAGTTATGATCTATCCTGGAGAATGTTCCATGAGCACTTGAGAAGAAAATATATTCTGTTGTTTTTGGATAGATGTTCTATAAATATCCCTTAAGCCCATCTTGTTTAATGTATCATTTAAAGCTTGTGTTTCCTACTTATTTTCATTTTGGATGATCTGTCCATTGGTGAAAGTGAGGTGTTAAAGTCCCCTACTATGATTGTGTTACTGTCGCATTTCCCTTGTATGGCTGTTAACATGTGCCTTATACATTGAGGTGCCCCTATGTTGGTTGCATCAATATTTACAAGTGTTCTCTCTTCTTCTTTGATTTATCCCTTGACCATTATGTAGTGTCTTTCTTTGTCTCTTGTAATAGTCTTTATTTTAAAGTCTATTTTGTCTGATATGAGAATTGCTACTCCAGCTTTCTTTTGATTTCCAATTGCCTGGAATATCTTTTTCTAGCCCCTCACTTTCAGTCTTTATGTGTAATTTCCCTTGTATGGCTGATAACATGTGCCTTATGCATTGAGGTGCCCCTATGTTGGTTGCATCAATATTTACAAGTGTTCTCTCTTCTTCTTTGATTTATCCCTTGACCATTATGTAGTGTCTTTCTTTGTCTCTTGTAATAGTCTTTATTTTAAAGTCTATTTTGTCTGATATGAGAATTGCTACTCCAGCTTTCTTTTGATTTCCAATTGCCTGGAATATCTTTTTCTAGCCCCTCACTTTCAGTCTTTATGTGTCCTTAGATCTGAAGTGGGTCTCTTGTAGACAGCATATATGTGGGTCTTGTTTTTGTATCCATTCAGCCAGTCTATGTCTTTTGATGGGAGCATTTAATAATACAATTTCTTATAACATCTTTATTGGAGTACAATTGCTTTACAATTGTGTGTTAGTTTCTGCTTTAAAACAAAGTGAATCAGTTATACATATACATATGTTCCCATGTCTCTTCCCTCTTGCATCTCCCTTCCTTCAACCCTCCCTATCCCACTGCTCTAGGTGGTCACAAACCACCTAACTGATCTCCCTGGGAAGCCCTATAATTTGAATGTTGGTGTTTTTAAGGTTGTCCCAAAGGTCTCTGATAGTGTTCTCAATTCTTTTCATTTTTTTTTCTTTATTTTGTTCTGCCATATTTATTTCCACTATTTTATCTTCCAAGTCACTTATCCATTTTTGTGCCTCAGTTATTCTGCTATTGATTGCTTTTAGAGAAATTTTAATTTCATTTATTGTGTTGTTCATCATTGTTTGTTTGCTCCTTAGTTCTTCTATATCTTGTTAAAAGTTTCTTGTATTTTCTTCATTCTATTTCCAAGATTTTAGATCATGTTTACTACATTACTCTGAAATATTTTTCAGGTAGAATGCCTATTTCATCTTCATTTGTTTGTTCTGGTGGGTTTTTACCAGCCCCTTCATCTGCTTTGTGTTTCTCTGTCATCTCATTTTGCTTAACTTACTGTTTTTGGCGTCTCCTTTGTTCAGGTTGTTTGTTCGTAGTTCCCCTTGGTTTTGCTGTCTTCCCCCAGTGATTAAGGTTGTTTCAGTGGGTTGTGTAGGCTTCCTGGTGGAAGGGATTGATGCCTGTGTTCTTGTGGATGAGGCTGAATCTTGTCTTTCTGGTGTACAGAACTACATCCGGTGGTGTGTTTTGGCGTGTCTGTTACCTTATTATGATTTTAGGCAGCCTCTCTGCTAGTGGGTGGGGTTGTATGCCTGTCTTGCTTGCTGTTTGGCATAGGGCATCCATCAATGTAGCTTGTTTGTTCTTGAGTGGAGCTGGGCCTTAGCATTGTAATGGAGATCTCTGGGAGAGCTTTCCCCATTTGATATTGTGTGGAGCTGTGAGGTCTCTCATGGACCAATGTCCTGATCTCAGGTCTCGCACTTTAGAGACACAGGCTTGACTCCTGGCTGGAGCATGAAGACCCTTTCAGCCACATGGCTCAGAAGAAAAGGGAGAGAAAAAGAGAAAGAAAGAAAGAAAGAATGAATGAATGAATGAAATAAAATAAAGTTATTATAGTTAAAAAGTAAAAAGTAATTTAAAAAAAGAAAGAAAGAAAGAAGAGAGCAACCAAACCAAAAAACCAGTCCACCAATGACAAGTGTTAAAAAACTATACTAAAAAAAAAAAAGACAGATGGAGAGACAGAACTCTAGGACAAATGGTAAAAACAAAGCTATACAGACAAAATCACACAAATACCACTGCCTCAATTATGGGACGAGTTGTTGTCTATTCAGGGATTCCATAGGTGCAGGGTACATCAAGTTGATTGTGGAGATTTAATCTGCTGCTCCTGAGGCTGTTGGGAGACATTTCCATTTCTCTTCTTTGTTTGCACAGTTCGTGGTGTTCAGCTTTGGATTTGGACCTGCCTCTGTGTGTAGGTCACCTGAGGGCGTCAGCTCTTTGCTTAGACAGAATGGGGCTAAAGTAGCAGCTGATTAGGGGGCTCTGGCTCCCTCAGGGGGAGGGAGGCGTACCGAACGCATGGCAAGCCTGCGGTGGTAGTAGCCGGCCTGATATTGCAGTAGCCTGAGGTGCACCGTGTGTTTTCCCGGGGAAGTTGTCCCTGGATCATGGGACCCTGGCAGTGGCGGGCTGCACAGGCTTCTATGAGGGGAGTTGTAGATAGTGACCTCTGCTTGCACAAAGGCTTCTTGTTGGCTGCAGCAGCAGCCTTAACATCTCATGCCTATCTCTGGTGTTCACACTGATAGCAGTGGCTCACGCCCATCTCTGAAGCTCATTTATGCAGTGCTCTGATTCCCCCCTCCTCGTGCACCCCAAAACAATGTCTCTTGCCTTTATGCAGTTCCAGACATTTTCCTGGACTCTCTCTTAGCTAGCTGTGTCATAGTAGCCCCCTTCAGGCTGTGTTCACACAGCCATCCCCAGTCCTCTCCCTGGGATCTGATCTCCGAAGCCCGAGCCTTAGCTCCCAGCCCCCACCTGTCCTGGCAGGTGAGCATACAAGCCTCTCGGGCTGGTGAGTGCTGGTCAGCACTGATCCTCTGTTCAGGAATCTCTCCACTTTGCCCTTTGCACCCCTGTTGCTGTGCTCTCCTCTGAGGCTCTGAAACTTCTGCCCAGACACCCCTGTCTCCACCAGTGAAGGGGCTTCCTAGTGTGTGGAAACACTTCCTCCTTCACAGCTCCTTCCCAGAGGTGCAGGTCCTGACCCTATTCTTTTACCTCTGTTTTTTCTTTTTTCTTTTGCCCTACCCAGGTACGTGGGGAGTTTCTTGCCTTTTGGGAAGTCTGAGGTCTTCTGCCAGCCTTCAGTAGGTGTTCTGTAGGAGTTGTTCCACATGTAGATGTATTTCTGATGTATTTGTGGGAGGAAGTTGATCTCCACATCCTACTTCTCTGCCATCTTGAAGGTCTCTCCCCATTTTAAATAAATGTATACAATTTGCTGTGTAACGGTCACCATGACTGCCCCATTTTGCAATTAGTAAATTTCATAGCCACTTTCTAATCTGTTCATATTGTTATTGTAGCAAATTAGATTTTCACAAGCTTTTAAAAAAATGAGTAGAATTACAATTTTCATTACTCTTGTGCACCAATAATAAAATGTCACACCTTTGCCTGCAAAGCCATACCTATATACATATGTCATTATTATATTACTGTAGTTCTTTTTACATACTTATATATGTACATTATATATTTATATACATATATCTACATGTATTATATATATTAAAGGGTTGAACATCTACATAAACATATATATATATGTATAGGGTGAAGAAAATCTCACTATTAGATTTAGAAGTTTTTGTTTTTGTGAAATTGGCTTCTTGTAAGAGCTAAACTCTGTAAAATACAATCAGCAAAACTTTTACAAACTTTCTCATACTTGCTTTCAAATATATTAGGTTAAATGTCCATTTCTTGTTTCCAGATGATATCTCTTGCAGATCCCTAGCTTTCTGATAATTTTCAGATATTAGAAGTATTACATTTTCAGGTATTAAAATGTCAAGTCCTATTTAAATCATAACTTCAGTGTCTTAGCCTGGCCACTCACATATTAATACACCAAGCTAAAATAAACTCTAGCTTGATGTACTGCCTTTGTATATCAACTCTGTTTTTCTAGTTAAATATAGTTTATCTTTCAGATCTGTTTAATCATCTCTGAGGCAGGAAGACTTCCTTGACATTTCTGATCAGATCATATCAAAAGAAGACTCAGAGACTAATATGCATATAAATAAAAGTATTTTTACTTGTAGTGCTTACAAGAGTCCAACCTTTGGAAAAACTGGACTTCATACATAAAATATGGTTAGTATTTAAAGAAAAAATTTTAGTTTGTTAATTATTCTCATTGTACCCCAGAGGTCAAGTTTGTAACATAATTATCATGTCTGCAAGGGTCAATATTTCCGTAGATGTTAATGATGAAAAAGACAGTGATGAAGTTGTTTTTATTAGGAAGTGAGGAACTTGCTGCAAAGGAAATCAAGGTCTCATTTATTTCAGAAACCAATAGTAGGTAAGTGTTCCATGTGTGTGTTTGTGTGTGTATGTGTGTGTGTGTGTGTGGTTTATTTCAAGATGCCAAATCTTTTCTTACTTTAATCTTTGCTATTCATGCTTAATCATAATGATGGTAAAGCAAGTGGTCAGCTTTTCTTTATCAATCATAATGAGACAGGTTTAAACCTTGGACCCTTTGCTGCAGTGCTGCAATACTTGCACCTGGACACACCTCTCCTTGAGCAACAAAGTACAAAGAAACTGTATGGGACTAAAAATAACAGCATCCATGCACAGTTGTGGCAAATTCTGGACCTAAAAGATACAAAGAAACCAAAAAACCAAACTGCCGATTTTGAAGAGCCTGGAGCAAAAATAGCGAGTCAGGAGCAAAAGCAGGGTATTGAACATGCCCCCTGCGCACAATACCACCTAAAGGGTGGGTAAAACACCTAAGCCACTCCTCCGGTCTGGCCCTGGACACACCCCTACCCTCACCCCATATAAGGAACAAGCTTGCTCCTCAGGGAGTGAGCAAGCAAGGGAACCGATTTGTTCTTGCTCCCCCCTGCTGCAGCAGGGGCTCCAGTAAAGCCTTGCCTGAATTCCTTGTCTGGCCTCTAGTCAATTTCTATTGATTGGGGAAGGTCAAGAACCCTGGTCAGTAACAATAGCTCCCACCAACATATATTTTCCTATGACTATGTGCTGCTTCTTTAAAGCACAACTGTGTGTATACATTCCTTTGGGTAATTCTTTAATTAATAGTTACTCCAAGCTCCATGAGGCCAGGGACCATGTCCAGTTTTGTTCAACACTGTGTCTATACTATGTGTATAGAGTCTAGTATAAAAGTGCATGCAGGCATGCAGGCATACATATGTATATGCCATTTCAACAGTAAAACAATCTTAATCACATTAAAAAATATTTTCCATTTGTTGAATACAGTGTAACATTTGATATACTAAATAAACAAAGGCAGTATATCAATCTAGAGTTGATTTTAGCTTGGTGTGTGAATATGTGTATGGTCAGTTTAAAAATCTTCCAATTCTAAAAAAGTCTGTGCTACTTTAGGGTTTTAACAATTTCGTTCTTTTTTTTAAATCAGGCTGTTTATTCATTTACTCATCTACTCTACATCTGATTACTATGGCTCAGCCTCTGGAGAAAACTCAGACACATGGCAGTATTGGAAGTGAGGTGAACAACTGGAACACAATAAAGAAGGGAGAGAATGACTGGCACATGCATGGAATCAAAACTTTTGCTTCCTTACACAATTCACCCTAGATCACTTTGATATCACTGCATAACTCTTAAAAATCTACTTTTAACCCTGACAAATATTAATTGAAATGATATAATTTTCTAAAATTTCCCTTATCTACCAAAGCAAAATATGTAATGCTAAAAAAAATGCTTATTCACTCATTTAACAAATATTAATTGAGTGCCCAATCATTATATGCCAAATACATTTAGTTAAAAACCTTAAAAAGGAAAGAGTCTTATCCTAAAGGAGATTTCTCTTTAAACTTTTCTCCAAATTTTCACAATAATATACCCAAATACCTGCTTGACTTCTTCACTCAGTTATTTTTCTTCCAAACTGTTCATTCTTTAGCATCCTGTATCTTGATAATTAGAATCACCACTTTGGTGATGATGGTAAATGTACGTGGTAAATTGTACATGATAGAAGTCTAGATGTCTCATTATATCTTTGTTGTTTATCAGCCTCCAAATTCATTCATCCACCAAAGGTTATCATTTCAAAGTCATCCTTTACATCTATCTTATTTACCCATTCTATCCATCCTTGATGTAGCTACCTCAATTTAGGTGACCATCAGCTCTTCCTGGTTCACTGCAATGGCCTCCTAACAGGATTCCTTCATGCTAATCTGGAGTGGTCCCCAAACCATTCTCAATCAATTCTTGCTGTAATTAGAATGGTCTTTCTAAAGTACAAATGTTATCATGTCATTCCCTACACACAAGGCCCTTTCCACATGTCTCCTACTTTCTTCATAGCCTCATCTGTTCCAATTTTGCACTGTATACTCTGTGTTTCAACCATAGTTACCTACTAGCAAGTCTAGAAAAATCATTGTTTTGTCTAACTTCCCAGCCCTCAGTTAAATAAATACAACAGCCTTGTATCAGTCATTTCACTTCTCACTTGTCTTCGCTCAGCTACCTCCTAAGCATTCTTTGAAACTCTGTTTTAGCATGACTTTTCTCAGGAAGGCTTACCTGACTCCTAGCATATTGCTCCTCTGGGTGCCTCTACAGTTCTAGACTTACGTTTGCCAGAGCACTCTTCTTACTTTGTGTTCTTCACATTTGCTTCCCTTAACACTTGGTGAGTTACAGAAGTGCAGATTTTTTGTTTTATTTTCTGTTTTATCCCCAGTGCTTAGCACACATGCCTGTTCAGTAACTGAATTGGTAAATAAATTAAAAGGCTCATATTATATCAATAGTTAAAGATAGATATGAAACAAATTGTACTATATTTTGTTTAAAAAGACATATAGGAGGTATTACTGTGTAGTTATTAAATGGGGTCAGATTTTTTGTGCCTGAATGCCAACATCAATGTAAATTTGAGAAAATGACAACTTATTTTATAGCCTAGTTCTGTTGTATAATGAAGTACTAAAGTGTGAGCATAAAAGTAAAATATGTAAAGTTCTCACTGCACAAAAAATAAGTGCCCAATAAACATGGTTTGTATATTTTTTAAAAATGCTATTAGGAGCATGGGGAGTGAAGGGACTAGAGCAAGAGGTGTGAGTAAAGAAAGATGTGAGTGAAGTGATTTTTAAGCAAACTATTTACATATTTTGAATCATGAGTAGAATCTTGTCAAATGGAAAATGCAGCATTCCCAATTAAGTTGTCCATAATTTGTAAATAATTCTTAAGAATGATTGGGTTTTTTATGAAATTTAAAATTTTTAAATTTTAATGTTTTCAAGTGAAATATTTCAGATAATGTATTTCTTTTTTGAAATAAAGTCATATAAAATTACATTATTTTCTTATTTTCACTGTATATGATTTTAAAGCATATTCACAACTTCCTAATAATACATAATTAAAGGCAATTTGCATACTAGTGCAGAGAGCAGGTAGAGTGCATCTAGAATTTTATGAAGATCAAGGATAATGTTTTTTTAAAGTTTTTTGTTTTCCTTTATGAATTGTATAAAAGTGATATGAAGTGAAAAGTTTGAGGATGTTACATTAAATGAAATTGCATAGAGGTGACATTAAGTAGAGGTTTAAGATACACCACAAAGTGCTGCCTAGAATGACACATGACAACAATCAATCTCACATTTAATTTCCTTTTCCTTATGTCATTTGTGTTAGTAAAAACTGAAGCAAATTGTTGCTTATCAATCTGATTTTTTAAAACATTTCTCCTATTCCAATAGAAGTTAGAAAGAAAATGTAGGCATGTATTTTTTGGAGTGGGATATAAAATAATGTAACACTGCAGTGATTCCACTGAAAGTCCTATGATATTGAAGTTAGTCTTGAAATAAAAGGCAGAAGAGTCTTCAGAATTAAAACGTTTTTATTTCGTTCTGATCCATAAATAAATGTTTTTCTTTGAAACTTAACATGAATGTGTATGTTAAATAGCAGTTTGTTAAAATGCTAAGAATGATTATATATTGGACAATTCAAGACAATTCTTATTTAGGGGTTATAAATTGTATTCAGTGTTCTTGATCCACTAATACTGCAACCCTTTAGTTTCCATCATCAGAGAATAAGTGAAAGGGAAAACTTAAAGAAGGCAGTATTTATTTAGAATCTCCTTTTATTCATATTTCTTTAGCCTTATTTGATCTGACCATAAGTGAGTCTGCTATACTGGAGACAATTCCAGGTTAGTTTTCATTCATCATAGAACAACAAATAAGCTTTTTATTAAATTTCCTAAGTTATTGGAAAACGTAGCAAAGCTGGTCTTTGAATGATTATGTTGCAATAGTCTATTCCTTTTATAGATTAATGGTATGGAATAAGGTAATATTCAGGGTTTTTTTTTTTTAGCATGTAGTCCCATTTCTTCTCACCCCTCCATACACCAAGCCAGGACGTCTGTCATAAATAGAGTAGGTTGAAAAATGAGATATCTGTCTATCACCCAAAAGATTCAAAGGCTTGTCTCTGTCTTCCTGCAGAGCACCTTCCTATTCTTACCACCTCACTCAACTGCAGGCACATTAATTTCCAGTAATGCTAAATATTTCCCACCTCTTCCATGTGATTTCATGCCTCAGCACTTTTGCACACATCATTAACTTCACTGAGGTAGATTTTCCCACCTCATCACTTAGTAAACTCAGTCTTTATCACCAGCTTAATATGTTAAAACCTTCACTGGGTCCCCAAAGAAGCCTTATTTGCTTCCTAATTTTTGTTTCCCATACTACTTTGTTTGTATCTCCCTTTAGCATTTTCATATTTCATTGCAGTTTTCTGTGGAAATGTCTGTTTTCCCTATGAGACTGAAGAAAAGGATGATGTCTTATTCACCTCATTATCTTCCCCACTTAGTATAGCATCTGGAATATTGTAGGCACTCAATAAGTATTTAAATGCTGTAAGAATTAATACATCCATGAGGTATAGCATTACCTGTATATATCCCAAACTATGTAATCTGGAAAAGGACATACCTAGAATCATGGGGGTTTGGCGGAGGGAAGGTCTGAACCAACGGTCATGGCCCTTGAATATTTTTAAATCTTTCCTCACTTGAATCATTATTCTTTAACGAGGCTGTTCTAAGTAGAAATTTGGAGCTATCTGAAACATTTCCACATTACAGTCCCTCATATGCATAAAAATCAGTATCATATCACTGTTCACTCTCCTATCCTTTCTACTAAAGGTCCCCATTTCTTTCAACTAATCAACCAATCCTCATTACATGATTTTTGGTTAACCTTATTTTGCTATCCTCCAAACTAGACTTTAGTTTTATTTACTTAGAGTTTATCATCAAGCACTCAAGATATAGCCTGACAGTGAAATGTAACACATTTTCCAATCTTGACTTAGAGCTATAGATTACAAACACTTAGAATTCCATGGAAGGGGTTCAGGGGCAGTTTGGGGGTTGGTTCAGGAAGGCAGAGAAGAGGATCACCAACTTGTTTCACTGTAATAAACCTTCTCTTTTACAAACGGTCCCTGACTTATGAAGGTTCAACTTAACTTTTTGACTTTATGATGGTGTGAAAGCGATACACATTCAGTGGAAACTGTTCTTCGAATTTTGATCTTTACCCATGCTAGCAAAATGTGATACAATTCTTCTTGATGCTGGGCAGCAGCAGCAAGCCATGGCTCCCAGTCATCCCAGCAATCATGAGGGTAAACTACCAGTACACTTACAACCATTCTGTACCCATACAACCATTCTGGTATTTATTTTCAGTAAAGTGTCTGATAAATTACATGAGATAGTCAACACTTTCTTATAAAATAGACTTTGTGTAAGATAACTTTGTCCAACTGTAGGCTAATGTAAATGTTCTGGGCATGTTTGAGCTATGATATTCTGTAGGTTTAGGTGTATTAAGTATATTTTTAACTTACAATATTTTCAACTTACAATGGGTTTATGAGGATGTAACCTCATCATAAATCAAGGAAAATATGAATTGTTGTATATATTTTTTTGGCTGTGTTGGGTCTTCTTTGCTGCACGCAGGCTTTCTCTAGTTACAGCTAGTGGAGGCTACTCTTCGTTGTGATGCGCGGGCTTCTCATTGCGGTGGCTTCTCTTGTTGCGGAGCACCGGCTCTAGGCTCGCGGGCTCAGTAGTTGTGACTTGCAGGCTCTAGAGCACAGGCTCAGCAGTTGTGGAGCACGGGCTCAGTTGCTCCGTGGCATGTGGAATCGTCCCGGACCAAGGCTCGAACCCATGTCCCCTGCATTGGCAGGTGGCTTCTTAACCACTGCACCACCAGGGAAGCCCCTTTGTATATGTTTTTATTGTTTTATATGCTTTGGATATGTAATAATTTGCTTGAAAAATATTTCTTTGATCAAACTTTGAAAATATATATTCTATTTCTTATATATTCTAAGTTGCATTCTCTATTTAAAATTGTTTTAATTTAAATTACAAATTTTGTAATCACATCACATTTTTTCTCACTAAGCTAAGTTTAAAATAACAAATATTAATTTTTATAGTTGTAGTGTTGCTGTCACCTCACCAGAAAATGATTTTTAGAAGCTAAATTTAAAATGTTCATTTATTACTTCAAAATTTCAGCTTGTTAAATTCTACTTAAATCTTCACATCCTAACTTGAATTTATTCACAAATTTGATGTATTCTCTACTCTTTTTTAATTTGAAGAATAGTTGATTTACAATGTTATGTTAGGTTCAGGTGTACAATAGTGCTTCAATAATTTTATAGCTTATACTCTTATTGAAGTCAGTATAAAATAAAATATTGGATATATTAACTGTGCTGTATAATATATCGTAACATTTATTTTATGCATAGTAGTTTGTACCTCTTAATCTCCTCTACCTGTCTTGCCCATCCCCCCACTTCCCTCTCCCCACTGGTAACCAGTAGTTTGTTTTCTATATAAGTGAGTCTGTTTCTGCATGGTTATATTCATTTGTTCATTTATTTTTTTTAGATTCCACATATAAGTGATAACATACAGTATTTGTCCTTTTCTGTCTGACTTACTTCACTAAGCATAATACTCTCCAGGTCAATCCATATTGTTACAAATGGCAAAATTTTATTCTTTTTAATGGTTTAGCAATATTCCATTGAATATACATACCGTATCTCCTTTATTCATTTATCTGTTGGACACATGGGTTGCTTCCATATCTTGGCTATTATAATTAATTCTGCTATGAACATTGAGGTACATGTATCTTTTCAAATTACTGTTTTCATTTTCTTTGAATAAGTACACAGGTGTGGAATTACTGGATCTAGTGGTAGTTCTAACTTTAGTTTCTGAGGAACCTCCATACTGTTTTGGCTACACCAATATACATTCCCACTAACAGTGTACTAGGGTACCCTTTTCTCCACATCCTCACTAACATTTCTTATTTATAGTCTTTTTGATGATAGCCATTCTGAAAGGTATGAGGTCATATTTCATTGTGGTTTTGATTTGCATTTTCCAGATGATTAGTGATGTTGAGCATCTTTTCCTGTGCCTGTTGGCCAGCTGTATTCCTTCTTTGGAAAAATGACTATTCAGGTCTGTCCATTTTTTAATTACATTGTTTGATTTTTTTGATATTGAGTTGTATGCTCTGTTTATATATTTTAAATATTAACCCCTTATTGGTCATATTTGAAAATATTTTCTCCCATTTGATAGGTTGTCTTTCCATTTTGTTGATGATTTCCTTTTGCTATGCAAAAGCTTTTAAATTTAATTATGTCCCATTTGTTTATTTTTTTCTTTTGTTTCCTTTGCCTGAGAAAACAGGTAATGTCAAAGAATGTTCGGCCTATGTTTTCTCCTAGGAGTTTTATGGTTTCTGGTCTTACATTTAGGACTTTAATCCATTATGAGTTTATTATTGTTTATAATGTGAGAAAATACTCTAATTTCATTCTTCTACATGTAGCTTGCCAATTTTCCCAGTACCATTTAATGAAGAGACTGCCTTTTCCCTTTTGTATGTTCTTGCCTCCTTCATTTAAGATTAATTGACCATTACTGCACGGGTGTATTTCTGGCCTCTCTATTCTTTTCCATTGATCTATATGTCTATTTTTGTGCCAGTACCATGCAGTTTTGATTACTATAGCTTTGTAGTACAGTCTGAAGTCAGGGAGTATGACAGTCAGCTTTTCTTTCAAGATTGCTTTGACTATTTGGGGTCTTTTGTGGTTCCTTACAAATTTTAGGATTATTTGTTCTAGTTCTGTGAAAAATGTCATGGGTATATTGTTAGGATTGCATTAAACCTGTAGGTTGCTTGGGGTAGTATGGACATTTTAACAATATTAATTCGTCCAATCCATGAACACAGGATATCTCTCCATTTCTTTGTGTCATCTTCAATTTTCTTCATCAATGTTTCTTAGTTTTCAGAGTATAGGCCTTTCACCTCCTTAGTTAAGTTTATTCCTGGTTATTTTATTCTTTTGAATGTTATTTTAATTGGGATTATTTGTTGCTTTATCTTTCTGTAATTCATTATTAGTGTATAGAAAAGCAACAGATTTCTGCATTTTAATTTTGTATCCTACAACTTTACTGAATATACTTATTAGTTCTATTTGTCTTTTTGTCAGAAATTTTAAGTTTTCTAATAAAGTATCATGTCTTCTGCAAATAGTGACAGTCTTACTTCTTCCTTTTGGATGCCTTTTGTTTCTTTTTCTTGTTGATATCTGCAGCTAGGATTTTCAATATTATGTTAAATGGAAGTAGGAAGAGCAGGTATTCTTGTCTCATTCCTCATTTTTGAGGAAAAGATTTCAGATTTTAACCACTGAGTATGATGTTAGCCAAGAATTTATCATATATGGCTTTTACTATATTGAGATATTTCCCTCTAAAACAACATTGATAAAAGTTTCTGACATGAATGGATGTTGAATTTTGTCAAGTGGTTTTTCTGCATCTATTGAGGCAACCATATGATTTTTATCCTTTGTTTAGTTAAGATGATATAGCACATTGATTGATTTCTGGGTATTGAAACATCCTTCCATCCCTGGAATAAATCTTACTTGCTCTAGGTATATGAATATTTTAATACATTGTTGAATTCAGTTTGCTAATATTTTGTTCAGGAATTTTACATCTATATTCATCAGAGATATTGGCCTGTAATTTTCTTTTTCTGTAGTGTCTTTGTCTGGATTTGGTATCACAGTAATGTTGTCTTCATACAATGAATTTGGGAGTGTTTCATCCTCTGCAATTATTTGGAATAGTTTGAAAAGAATAGCTATTAAGTCTTATGTTTGGTAGAATTCCCCTGTGAAGCTGTACAGTCCTGGTTTTTGTTTGCTTGGAGGTTTTTTTTTGTTGTTGTTTTGGTTACTAATTCAATTCACTACTAGTGATAGGTCTATTCAGATTATCTATTTCTTCCTGATTCAGTTTGGAAGACTGTATGTTTCTAGGTTTTATTTATTTTTCTACATTGTCTAATTTGTTGCTGTATAACTCTTTTTAATATTCTCTTATGATTTTTTAAATCTCTGTGTTATCAGTTATAATTTCTTCCCTTTCATTTCTTATTTTGTTTATTTGGGTCTTCTCTCTTGTTTCCTTGACTAGCTTGGCTAAAGGCTTATCAATTTTGTTTATCTTTTCAAAAAACAAGCTCTTGGTTTTATTGACTTTTCTATTGGCATTTCTTTTTTGGCCTCTAATTTATTTATTTCCTTTCTGCTACTTATTTCCTTCCTCCTGATTTTAGGCTTTGTTTGTTCTTCTTTTTCTAATTCCTTTAGATGGTAGGTTAGGCAGTATTTTTGAGACTTTCTTATTTCTTAAGTTAGGCCTGTATCACTGTATACCTCCCACTTAGAACTGTTTTTGTGCATCCTATAGATTTTTGAAATTGTGTTTTTATTTTCATTTGTTTTGAGGTATTTCCTAATTTCCTCTTTGTTTTCTTCATTGACTATTTTTTATTTATTACCATGTAGTTTTGTTTCCATGGGTTTGTGTTTTTCCCATTTTTATTCATGTAAATGATTTCTAGTTTTATATCATTGTGGTAAAAAAAATGCTTGATGTAATTTTTGTCCTGTTAAATTAGTTGATGTTTGTTTTGTGGCCTAGCACATGATCTATCCTAGAGAACATTCCTTGGGCACTTGAAAAGAATGTATATTCTGTTGTTTTGGGATGGGACGCCGTGTTGATATCTATTAAGTCCATCTGGTCTAATGAGTTATTTAAGGCCGCTGTTTCCTTATTGATTTTTTATCTGGATAATCTATCCTTGATGTAAGTGGAGTGTTAAAGTCCCCTACTATTATTGCATTGTTGTCAATTTCTCCCTTTGTATCTGTTAATATTTGGTTTATATATTCAGGTGTAGGTGTATATATGTTAATGCATATTATATCTTCTTGTGTTGATCCCTTAATCATTATACAAATTCTTTCTTCATCTTTTGTTATAGACTTTGTTTTTAAGTTCACCTTGTCTGATATGAGTATTGCTACCTCAGCTTTCTTGTCATGTGCATTTGCATGAAATATTTTTCCATACCCTCACTTTCAGTCTGTGTGTGTCTTTAGCTTTGAAGTGAGTCTCTTGTAAGCAGCATATAGATGGGGCTTGTTTTTAATCCAATCAACCACTGTATGACTTTCAATTGTGGAATTTATTCCACTGATATATAAAATAATTATCGATAGGTATGTACTTATTGCCATTTTGTTTTGTTTCCTGGTTTTTTAAAAAATTCTTCCCTGTTCTTTTCCTCTTATTTTCGTTTCTTCCCTTGTGGTTTGATGTTTTTCATTAGTGGTGTTCTTGTGTTTCCTTCTCTTTTGTTTTGTGAATCTAATGTAGGTTTTTGATTTGTGGTTATCATGGTGTTCATATATGTTGACTTATAGCTATAACTACTTTTAAAAACCGATAGTCATTTAAGTTCACATACATTCTAAAAGACCTACTATTTTTTTAGTCCCCTGCCCCATATTTTGTTTTTGATGTCATATTTTACATCTTCATATTTATCTCAACTGTTTACTGAGTTATAGTTGATTTTCACAATGTTTGTATTTTAATCTTTGTACTGGCTTAAGTGGTTGATCCACAGCCTTTACTCTGCAGTATATTTGCCTTCACTAAGGGGAGTTTTCCTTTCCTATAAATTCTTAATTCTTGTTGTAGGCTTTTCTTTTCTACTTAGAAAAGACCCTTTAACATTTCCTTTAGGGTCAGTTTATTATTGATGAAATCTTGTAATTTTTGATTCTTGGAGAACTTCTTTATCTCTCCTTCAGTTCTGAATGATAATCTTGCTAGGTAGAGCTAGGTTGTAGGGTTTTCCCTTTCATCACTTTAAATATATCTGGCCACTCCCTTCTGTCCTGCAAAGCTTCTGAAGAAAAATCAGCTGATAGCCTTATGGGGATTCACTGATATAAGGCTCTGTTTTTCTCTAGCTGCCTTTAGTATTCTCTCTTTATATCAATATTTAACTTTTGCCATTTAAATTATGATATGTCTTTGTGTAGGTATCTTGAGTTCATCTTGTTTGGGAATTTCTGTGCTTCTGAACCTGGATATCCACTTCCATGTTCAGGTTATGGAAGTTTCCAACCATAATTTCATCAGATACAATTTTGACTCCTTTCTCTCTCTCTCTTTTCCTTCTAGGACTCCTATAATGTGAATGTTAGTAAGCCTGATATTGTCCCAGATGTCCCTTAAGATGTTTTCATTTCTTAAATTTGTTTTTCTTTTTGCTATTTTGATTGGATCATTTCCATTATTCTATCTTCCAGATCACTTTTATGTTTTCCTTTATCACCTAGTCTGCCATTATTTCCTTCTAGTGTTTTTTTTTTTTTTAATTTCAGTTATTGTATTCTTCAGTTCTGACTTTTTATGTATATTCTCTAGTTCCTTCTTTAAAATTTCACTGTGTTCATCTCTTCTTTTTCCTAATTCAGCCAGCATTCTTATTACTAATGCTTTGGACTGTTTACCTGGTAAATTATTTATCTATACTTCATTAATTTTTTCAGGAGGTTTCATTGTTCTTTCATTTTAAACAAATTCCTCTGTCTTCTCATGTTGCTTAACTTTATTTTTCTCTATGAATTTAGGTGAAACTGTTACCTATCCTAGTCTGAAGGGGTGTTCTTGTGTGGAAGTGTCCCTATGCAGTCTACCTGTGCCTGCTGGCTTTGGTGGGAGAGCTGGATCTGAAGTGACCACAGGTCTCATCCTCCTCCAGAGTGTGCTGGCAGCTATCACCTTAGTGAGAGGTGGGGCTGGAGATGAAGGTGATAGAGGCAAGGCCAGGTGTGAGCCAGGGCTTCTCCTATGCTCAACCTTCCTATGCTACCACTGTTGTATCAGGGGTGGGGTCAGGTCCCAAGGTGTTGGAGCAGAAACCCTAAGGCTTCTGTTCCCTCCATGTGCATGCTTCCCACCCCCAACAGTGGCATCTTTGTTCCAGTTGGGGAGAAGTGCCACAGCAAGAGGGGCCAAAGCAGGTGCCCATTGTGGGCTTGGACAAATTTTTGGGCTATCCCAGTCAGAGCTTGAGATAGTTCCCCATCCACTGTTTTCACAAGCTCCACAGTGACTGCCTTCATCCCAGTCAGATACAGTGCCAACTTCTAGCAGGCTCTGTCCCCCACAACTGCACAGTAGCCTTCATTCTAGTGGGGAGCTGTGTTGGAGCAAAAGGAACCAGAGAGGGAGCATGGCATGGGCCAGGATATGCGTTGGGGTGATCCCAACACACCAGTTAGAGCTCTAGACTGCCTCTGATCTGTCTTCACAAATGTCAGTAATGGTGACCTTGCCCTATTCAGATGTAGTACCCCAGCTGTGTACCCTCCTTGGCAACAGCAGCCTTTTCCCTAGTGGAGCACTGCACCAAAGCTAGAGCTGCTGGAGCGGGGACTCATCATGGGCCAGGGCACACACTGGGGCACTCGGGGGAAACCAGCCAGGTCCTGGGCACTTTCAATCTACATCTTCCACCTTGTTCTTGGGGGTAAGGAAGCATGAGAATATTTTTCATGAGCAGAGTCTAGATTTCTTACGACTTTCCTGTTAGTCCCACAGAACTCATTTTCCCAGTGTCAGATCCCAGTGCTGGGGTTCCCAATATGAGGTTCGAATCACTCACTCCCCAGGGAGGATCTCTGAGCATGTGTAATCCCCCTCCTCTCTGTGTTCTCTCTGAAGAGCACAAGTCCTGACCTGACCACAACTCTTTCCTTTCTACCTGACTCCATGTGGATCTTCTTTACAGATTTGTTTCTACAGGAGTCTTTCTGACAGTCTTCATCTTGTTCTCAGAATGGCTCTACATGTAGATGTAGTTTTGATGTGTTTGTGCAGGGAGGTGAGTTCAATGTCCTTCTACTCCACCATCTTGATCTCCTCTTGATATTATCTTCTTTTATGTCTAGATAAAATAATATATAAAAGTATTGAAAATAGGCAACACGTATTGACACAGCATCAGAGTTTGATTCAGGCATGGTTATTGGGGGTACTTAAACATGAATTAAGAAAATTAGATTTATGGACAAGACAGGAAGATATTTAAAATTTTTGAGTTAAAGGGTGATGTGATTAAAGACGTGCCTTTAGAAATATTTGTTCTTATTAGTGAGGAATTGATATGAGAAAATAAGTTAAGAAATTCTGGGTGTATTTAAGGTGGAATGAGATTAGGACTAGAACCAGAGTGATAATAAAATAAAATGGAAGCTTTGTATGTGATAAGCATTATGAGAGAATTTTTCATATCTGTTGATTCAGGATATGGGATGAAAAGAAAAAGTTAAAGATAATTCAAATGATTTAAGCCTGACTGCTTAATGATATTATCAACACAAAATGGGAGGATTGAACTATGGAAAAGACTAGAGGTTTTAGATTTACTGAGTTTCACATATCCAGCTTATGTCTAAGCAATGTTTGTTTGTTTGTGTGTGTGTGTGTGTGTGTACACATATATTATATACATATAATTATAATTAATTAAGATTACATTGAAACTCTAGGGGAGATTTTGGAGCTGTAGAAAATAGATGCTATTCACATAAGCAAAGAACTTTGTTAGAACAGTGGCTATTATAGGCTATCCAGCACCCCTTCATTGCTTGCTTTGTCATATTAGACTCCAAGCCAAACACATCTATTTCCAAAGATAAGTGAAGTATGTGAACCAGGTTGAGACAAATATCCTTATCAACTACTCCAAATAAGTAGGGGAATAAGCAGTCTGTAGAGGAAGCTTTTGTTGTCCCATGCAGATCTCTTTAACAATCTGTAAGTAATGGCTTAAAACAGCTCACAGCTGTACCTTAATCCAGTGACTTGCTCTTGGCTGATCTGAGCCACCACACCCAGAGATATCTGAAAGGCACATAGGACAAGGCTCAAGGGATGGTTTTCATCCCATCACTGAGTGATGAGGTAAACATAAAAGAGTGGACCAGTTAGCTCATGTGGGAAAACTGCATTACCATTCAAATTCTCCGAGGAAAAAAGTTGAGGTGAGGCTCTAACTGAACCTACCTCTTTGCTTATCTTCTTCCACTGCTCTATTGTTTTTTAAAAATTTATTAACATATAGTTGATGTACAATAATATATAAGTTACAGGTGTACAATATAGTGGTTCATAATTTTAAAGATCATACTCTATCATAGTTATGATAAAATATTTGCTATATTTCCCATATTGGAATATCCTTGTAGCTTACTTTATACATAATATTTTGTACCACTTAATACCCTACTGTATATAACTCTATCCTTATAATCTTATCCTTTATAAGTTTCATTGGATGAAGCTCCCTCAATAAATCACTGGCACAAAAATCCTCATTTCAGGTTTCACTTCTAGGGAGATTGACCTAAAATATATTTGAACTACTCCAGGATAATCAGAATCATTCACCAAGATTTATCAGGGTGGATTGGACAGAAAGACTCCTTTTCTCTCTAATTAGCAACTAAAAGAATATTACCTAAAATTTGCCTTCACTTATTTCTGGTAACAGTAAATAAAACTGAGAAAGTGGTGTAGACATGCAGAGAGAGAAGAGGAAGGGGTAAACAGATAAAGAGGCAGATGAGGGAAAAATGTGAGAGCACTTCTAGCAGCATATGAATCCTGCATAGCCAGACACTGAGGTTCCAGAGTGACCCTGATTCTTAGTTGTCTTTTGTTACTGTGATAAACCTCAATCCCCCAATTATTTCATTCGGATAAATTTTCTTACCTTTGTTTTATTTAAGATGGGTTTCTGTTATGTGAACCTAGAGCCTAACTAATAATAACTAACAAAGTAGCTTTATTATATTTGGAAACTCCTGATAGAGTCACATTTTTGAATCCATCCAGAAAATATAAAGTGTCATAAATCTCATCATAAATGCTTCCAAGTGATAAATGGCTTTGCTGAAAATACTACTATATAGTTAGCTGGCTTTGCCATAAATTAATAATCTTTGGCAAGTTAGATAAACAAAATTGATTAACCATTAGCCAAACTCATCAAGAAAAAAAAGGGAGAAGATTCAAACCAATAGAATTAGAAATGAAAAAGGAAAAGTAACCACTGGCACTGGAGAAATACAAAGGATTATGAGAGATTACTACAAGCAACTGTATATCAATAAAATGGACAATCTGGAAGAAGTAGACAAATTCTTAGGAAAGCAAAACTTTCCAAGACTGAACCAACAAAAAATAGAAAATATAAACAGACCAATGACAAGCACTGAAATTGAGACTGTGATTAAAAACCTTCGAACAAACAAAAGCCCAGGACCAGAGGGCTTCACAGGAATTCTATCAAACATTTAGAGAAGAGCTAACACCTAACTTTCTGAAACTCTTCCAAAATATAGCAGAGAGAGGAACACTCCCAAACTCATTCTACGAAGCCACCATCACCCTGGTACCAAAAACCACACAAAGATGTCACAAAGAAAGAAAACTACAGGCCAATATCACTGATGAACATAGATGCAAAAATCCTCAATAAAATACTAGCACACAGGATCCAACAGCACATTAAAAGGATCATACACCATGATCAAGTGAGGTTTATCCCAGGAATGGAAGGATTCTTCAATATACACAAATAAATCAATGTGATACACCATATTAACCAACTGAAGGAGAAAAACCATATGATCATCTTAATAGATGCAGAAAAAGCTTTTGACAAAATTCAACACCACTTATGATAAAAACTTTCCAGAAAGTAGGTATAGAGGGAACTTACCTCAACATAATAAAAGCCATATATGACAAACCCACAGTCAACATCATTCTCAATGGTGAAAAACTGAAAACATTTCCTATAAGATCAGGAACAAGACAAGGTTGCCCACTCTCACCACTCTTATTCAACATAGTTTTGGAAGTTTTAGCCACAGCAATCAGAGAAGAAAAGGAAATAAAAGGAATCCAAATCAGAAAAGAAGAATAAACCTGTCACTGTTTGCAGATGACATGATACTATACACAGAGAACCCTAAAGATGATACCAGAAAATTACAAAAACTAAGCAATGAATTTGGTAAGTTAGTAGGATACAAAATTAATGCAAAGAAATCTCTTGCATTCTTATACACTAATGATGAAAAATCTGCAAGAGAAATTAATGAAACACTCCCATTTACCACTGCAACAAAAAAGAATAAAATACCTAGGAATAAACCTACCTATGGAGACAAAAACCTGTATGCAGAAAACTATAGGACACTGATGAAAGAAATTAAAGATGATACAAACAGATGGAGAGATATACCATGCTCTTAGATAGGAAGAATCAACTGTGAAAATGACTATACTACCCAAAGCAATCACCAGATTCAATGCAAACCCTATCAAACTACCAATGGCATTTTTTCAAAGAACTAGAACAAAAAATTTCACAATTTGTATAGAAACACATAAGACCCCAAATAGCCAAAGCAATCTTGAGAAAGAAAAACGGAGCTGGAGGAATTGGGCTCCTGGACCTCAGACTACACTACAGAGATACAGTAATAAAAAGAGTATGGAACTGGTGCAAAAACAGAAATATAGAAAAATGGAAAAGGATAGGAAGCCCAGAGATAAACCCATGCATATATGGGCACCTTATTTTTGATAAAAGAGGCAAGCATATACAATGGAGAAAAGACAGCCTCTTCAGTAAGTGGTGCTGGGAAAACTGGACAGCTACATGTAAAACAATGAAATTAGAACACTGCCTAACACAATACACAAAAATAAACTCAAAATGGATCAAAGAGCTAAATTTAAGGCCAGACACTACAACTGGTTCTGAAGAACCTAGGGGCAGGACAGGAATAAAGATGCAGACATAGAGAATGGACTTGAGGACAGAGGGAGTGGGAAGGATAAGCTGGGATGAAGTGAGAGTGTGGCATGGACTTATATACACTACCAAATACAAAATAGATAGCTAGTGGGAGGCAGCCACATATCACAGGGAGATCAGCTTGGTGCTTTGTGACCATCTAGAGGGGTGGGTTAGGGAGGATGCGAGGGAGAAACAAGAGGGAGGAGATATGGGGATATATGTATATGCATAGCTGATTCACTTTGATATAAAACAAAAACGAACACACTATTGTAAAGCAATTATATTCCAATAAAGATGATAAAAACAAAACTCATAGAGGAAAACAGTGGCAGAACACTCTATGACATAAGTCACAGCAAGATCCTTTTTGACCCACCTCCTATAGAAATGAAAATAAAAACAAATGGGACCTAAGGAAACTTAAAAGCTTTTGCACAGCAAAGGAGACCATGAACAAGATGAAAGGACAACCCTCAGAATGGGGGAAAATATTTTCAAACAAAGCAACTTACAAACCATTAATCTCCAAAATTTACAAGCAACACATGCAGCTCAATATCAAAAAAAACAAACAAACCAATCCAAAAATGTGCAGAATACCCAAATAGACATTTCTCCAAATAAGATATACAGATTGCCTGCAAACACATGAAAGGATGCTCAACATCACTAATCATTACAGAAATGCAAATCAAAACCAAAATGAGGTATCACCTCACACCAATCAGAGTGGCCATCATCAAAAAGTCTACATTGTAAAACAATTATACTCTAATAAAGATGTTAAAAAAAATCTACAAACAATAAATGCTGGAGAGGGTGTGGAAAAAGGGAACCCTCTTGCACTGTTGGTGGGAATGTAAATTGATACAACCACTATGGAGAACAGTATGAAGGTTCCTTAAATTCTAAAAATAGAACTACTGTATGACTCAGCAATCCCACTAGTGGGCATATACCCTGAAAAAACCATAACTCATAAAGAGTAATGTACGACAATGTTCATTGCCACTCTATTTACAATAGCCAGGAAATGGAAGCATCTGTCCATTGACAGATGAATGGATAAAGAAGAAGTGGTACATATATACAATGGAATATTACGCAGCCATAAAAAGGAAAGAAATTGGGTCATTTGTAGAGACATGGATGGACCTATAGACTGTCATACAGAGTGAAGGAAGTCAGAAAGAGAAAAACAAATATCGTATATTAATGCATATATGTGGAATCTAGAAAAATGGTACAGGTGAACAGGTTTGCAAGACAGAAACAGAGACACAGATGTAGAGAACAAGCATATGGACCCCAAGGGGGAAAAGAGGGGGCGGGGTGGTGGTGGTTGAATTGGGAGATTGGGATTGACATATATACACTAATATGTATAAAATACTTAAGTAATAAGAACCTGCTGTACAAAAAAATAAAAATAAATAAATAAAATGAGATGTCAAAAAAGTTAGGGATAAGAGTACAACTATATATGGTTCATTTAAGGATTAAGTAATATAAATAATGTAAAATAAACATTACACAGTAAATGTGTACTTTATTAAAAATTTTCTTAACTACCTGAATTTTTGAAAGACTCTTCCATTCTTTTTATTCTCTCATATGGGAACTTCAATCAGGCCCATGCTATACTTTCTTTTTCAGTTCATTTTTTTTCTCAAATCTGTTTTTGCTCCTTCTAGGTAATTTTGGTTTTCAAAATTCCAGTATTTTTCATCTCACCATTTATGTCTTCATTTCTGGAAGTTCTAATTTTTAATCTAAACTTACTTCATGTCTATCTCATTTTTATTATTGTGTTGATTTCTTCTTTTATTTCTTTAGTTAGGCAAGCATATTTTATTTTACCTTTAAAATAATTTCTTTATTTTTAAATTATTCAATGCAAAGTCTATTTATTCTCCCTGTGAGATCCCCTTCATAATTCTTATCCCTTCATCTGATTTGTAATTGTGTTATTGGGAACCCACCTCTAGGAGACATCCCACCATGTGCCTCTCCCTTTGCCTGTCAAATGATTTTGTTCACCTTCAGATGTGGAAATATCCAAATAGACTAATTTTATATTTATCTCTCCTGGGGTCCTAGGAGTCTTGTTGTTCCAGAATTGTTTTTATTTTAATTTCTTACCTGGTAAATCTGACAATGTGTGGTTGGTGTTCATTCATATCCCTCACCAGCATGTATCAAAGGCTTCAAATTTCAATTTCTTGAGAGACAAGAAACTAAAAACTACGTTCAACAGAGAACCCATGGAGACTTTTTCCTTACCACATGACTTAGCTATTGAACCAAGTTTTTCTAACCCCTTTTACTTGAAGGGAACAAAACCTGTATGGTACTGATTCATACATAGACCACAGTATCGGCCATGTCTCATACCGGCCAAGACCACTTGTACCTGTGAATTATATAACACAATCTTTAACCATTTATCCAAGTTCTTGGAGCACATTCATGGTAGATCAAATGCTTAGCAATTTAACTTTCAATTTGGGTTCTAGCTTTGGGGATTACTTTTTATTTTGAACTCAAATATTTACTTTTTAAACCTTTACTTATTTTGTTATATTTTATGTGGGATTTCTGTGTGTTTGGCAGCTGTAGATATGTCACAGTTACCTCAGTTTCCATGTGTTAGTGGTGAAATCTTCATGGAATATTCAACCTTGTCCTTTTTAATATGTATCTTCAATTATTTTGATTATTTCTTTCTTCTTTCCTATTTGTTCAGTTTCTTCATGATTCCCAGTATTCTTACCCTATATACCTCTAAAATGTTAATACTTCATATAGGTTACATCTTGATACCTGGAAATTTTACTAGTTTATACTCTATAAAATTTTTTCCATACCCTGTGCCACTTTATGGGAATAGTTTTTGCTGACCTATGACTTCAGAAAACAAAATAATTGCAATCCTTCCAGCAGTTATCTAGCTTTTCATATGCTTCAGATGATATTCTCCTCAAGCAAGGACAGGAAGAAATACAGATAACCCTGTGAAAAAGCCAAGCACAGTAAAGTGTTGAATGTCATCTGAGTAATACAGTTTCAATAAGAAAAATCAAAATTCAGATAATGACTCACCTCTATAGTAACCATAGTCGGTGACCACATGAGAGAAGCAATAATAAACTCTGCAATATTTAAACTCAAATTCACACCTATTAAATATCACAGAGTCCTAACTGATCTCTACCATAATGCACCACTCTACCACTTAAATCTGGAAATCATGGGTGCCTTTATCTTTTGTCTTGAAAACTTTCCTGTCCTCATTACAATCTTATTCTTTCATTGAGGGGAAAATACTTCCATATTATTCTGTACTCCAAGTTCACAAAAACTTTACCATTATAAACGTTTATTATGTAAGTAAAAGTTAAGGCCAATTGAGGTAGAGACAAACTTCTAATGGAATGATTCTATAACAGAGTTTGCAATCCTCCTTCTATCTCCAGGGTAAGTTAGCTTTATTAGTGAAGGAATATTAAAGTTGATGAAGGTGTAACTCAGGAAACAAGACGTGATAAATTAAGTTCAAGTACTATAAGGTACTATAAGAACATGTAGAAAAAAAATTATCTTGAAGGCAGCTGGAAATGAAGAGCTTTGTAAGAAACTTCAGAAGAGAAGATTAAACGGGGCATTCTAGTTAAAGAATGATTAATATACAGGTGACAACTGAGGTCATGGATAAGACTAACTTATTTACTCTAAAGTATTTTTAATTCATATATATTTATTTAATGGGTAAATTTCTTTAAGATAGATATATTTTTTCATCCTTTAAATTTTTCCTTGATTTCTGAGAGTTTTACTTTTTAATTTTTTATATAATTTTAAAGGTTACAATCTATTTACAGCTATTAAAAATACTGTCTGTGTTTAATGACAACATGGATATCCATATAAAAATATATCTAATGTGTACAAATTGGACATAAAATAAACAAAAACAGTTGTGAATCTATCCATTAAGTATCAGAAAGAGAAATAAAGAAAGCAATCCAATTTACAATTGCATTACAAAAAAATACCTAAAAATAAATTTAACCAAGAAGGTGAAAGACCCATATATGGAAAACTAGAAGACATTAACGAAAGAAATTGAAGAAGACACAACTAAATGGAAAGATAGTCCATGGTCATAGACTGGGAGAATCAGTATAGTTAAACTTTACATAGTACTCAAAGTAATCTATAGATTTAATGCAATTTCTATTATAATTCCAATGGCATTTTTCAAGAAACAGAGAAAATAATTATAAAATTTGTATTGAACCACAGAAACCTTGAACAGGCAAAGCATCCATGAGAAAGAACAAAGATGGAGGCAACACAATTCCTGATTTCAAACTATATTACAAAGCTATAGTAATTAAAATATAAAACAGACACATGGATGAGTGGACCAGAATAGAAAGCCCAGAAATAAACTCATGCATATATGGAGAATTAATTTACAACAAAGGAGGCAAGTATATACAATGGGGAAAGCATAGTCTATTCAATAAAGTGTTGGGAAACCTAGAGAGCCACATGTAAAAGAATGAATCTCAACCCAATACCTTACAGCATGCCAAAAAAAAAAAAAAAAAAAAAAAAAAAAAAAAAAAAAAAAAAAAACCAAAAAAAAAAAAAAAAAAAAAAAAAAAAAAAAAAAAAAAAAAAAAAAAAACTAGTTCAAACTGGATTAAAGAATTGAACATAAGACCTGAAACCATAAAATTCCTAGAAAAAAAATATTTGTGGTAAGCTTCTTGACATAAGTCTTGGAAATGAGTTTTTAAATCTGAAAGCAAAGCAAAAATAAATAAGTGAGGTTACATATGAAAAAGTTTATACACAGCAAGGGAGACTATCAACAAAATGAAAAGAAAACCTACAGAATGGGAGAGGATGTTTGCAAATCATACACCTGATAAGAATATAATATTCAAATATATAAATAAACCATAAAACTGAACAGCACACAAAAATCTGATTAAAAAATTAGAACACTCCCTAACACCATACACAAAAATAAATGCAAAATGGATTAAAGACCTAAATGTAAGGCCAGAAACTATCAAACTCTTAGAGGAAAACATGGGCGGAACGTTCTATGACATAAATCACAGCAAGATCCTTTTGACCCACCTCCTAGAGAAATGGAAATAAAAAGAAAAATAAACAAATGGGACCTAATGAAACTTAAAACCTTTTGCACAACAAAGGAAACCATAAACAAGACCAAAAGACAACCCTCAGACTGGGAGAAAATATTTGCAAATGAAGCGACTGACAAAGGAGTAATCTCCAACATTTACAAACAGCTCATGCAGCTCAATATCAAAAAAAAAAAAAAACCCAATCCAAAAATGGGCAGAAGACCTAAATAGATATTTCTACAAAGAATATATATGGATTGACAACAAACACATGAAAGGATGGTCAACATAACTAATCATTTGAGAAATGCAAAGAAAAACTACAGTGAGGTATCACATTACACCAGTCAGAATGGTCATCATAAAAAAATATACAAACAATAAATTCTGGAGATGCTGTGGAGAAAAGGGAACCCTCTTGCACTGTTGGTGGGAATGTAAATTGATACAGCCAGTAACAATAAAAAATGAATCAGGGCTTCCCTGGTGGCGCAGTGGTTGGGAGTCTGCCTGCTGATGCAGGGGATGCGGGTTCGTGCCCCGGTCCGGGAAGATCCCACATGCCACAGAGCAGCTGGACCTGTGAGCCATGGCCACTGAGCCTGTGCGTCCAGAGCCTTTGATCTGCAGTGGGAGAGGCCACAACAGTGAGAGGCCTGCATACTGCAAGAAAAAAAAAAAAAGAATCCGTCTCCCAAGGCAAAAGATGTAAAAGCAAAAATAAACAAATGGGACCTAATCAAACCTAAAGCTTTTGCATGCAAAGGAAACCATCAAGAAAATAATAAAAAGACAATGGGAGAAAATATTTACAATAGTGTGACTGAGAAGGGGTTAATATTCAAAACATATAAACAGTTCATACAACTCAATATTGAAGAAACAGAAAACTCAATCAATCAAATTGCAGATCTAAATAAACTTTTTTCCAAAGAAGACATACAGATGGCCAACAGACACATGAAAAGATGTTCAACATTGCCAATTATTAGAGAAATGCAAATCGAAACCACAATGAGGTATCACTTCACACCAGTCAGAATGACTATTATTAAAAAGTCTACAAATAGTAAATGCTGGAAAGGGTTTAGAGAAATGGGAACCTTAATACACTGCTGGTGGAAATGTAAATTGGTGAAGATACTATGGAAAACAGTATGGAGTTTCCTTAAAAAAACAGAAGTAGAGCTAACATATGATCCAGTGATGCCACTCTTGGTATATATCCAGAAAAAATGAAAACTCTAATTTAAAAAGATACATGCAGGGAGAGGGGGACGATGGCAGGAGAGTAAGATGTGGAGATCACCTTCCTCCCCACAAACACATCAGAAATATATCTACATGTGGAACAACTCCTACAGAATATCCACTGAACGCTGGCAGAAGACCTCAGACCTCCCAAAATGCAAGAAACTCCCCACGTACCTGGGTAGGGCAAAAGAAAAAAGAATATACAGGTGCAAAAGAATAGGGACGGGACTTGCACCAGTGGAAGGGAGCTGTGAAGGAGGAAAGGTTTCCGCACACTAGGAAGCCCCTTCAAGGGAGGAGACTATGGGTGACGGAGGGGTAACCTTCAGAGCCGCGGAGGAGAGCACAGCAACAGGGTGTGGAGAACAAAGTGGAGAGATTCCCGCACAGAGGAGCGGTACCGACCGGCACTCACCAGCCAGAGAGGCTTGTCTGCTCACCCGCCAGGGCGGGCGGGGGCTGGGAACTGAGGCTTGGGCTTCAGTCAGATCGCAGGGAGAGAACTGGTGGTGTGAACACAGCCTGAAGGGGTTAGTGCACCACGGTAGCCAGGAGGGAGTCCGGGAAAAAGTCTGGACCTGCCGAAGAGGCAAGATACTTTTTCTTCCCTCTTTGTTTCCTGGTACGCAAAGAGAGGGGATTAAGAACACTGCTTACAGGACCTCCAGAGATGGGCATGAGCTGCGGCTATCAGCGCGGACCCCAGAGACGATCATGAGATGCGCAGGCCACTGCTGCCACCACCAAGAAGCCTGTGTGCAAGCACAGGTCACTATGCACACCTCTCCTCATGGGAGCCTGTGCAGCCCCCCACTGCCAGGGTTCCGTGATCCAGGGACAACTTCCCCTGGAGAATGCACAGTGCACCACAGGCTGGTGCAATGTCACACTGGCTTCTGCCGCCGCAGACTCACCCCACACTCCATGCCCCTCCCTCCCCCCGGCCTGAGTGAGCCAGAGCCCCCGAATCAGCTGTTCCTTTAACCCCGTCCTGTCTGAGTGAAGAAAAAATGCCCTCCGGCGACCTACATGAAGAGGCGGGGCCAAATCCAAAGCTGAACCGTGGGAGCTGTGCGAATAAAGAAGAGAAAGGGAAATAACTCCAAGCAGTCTCAGGAGCAGTGGATTAAATCTCCTCAATCAGCTTGATGTACCCTGCATCAGTGGAATACCTGAATAGACAACAAATCATCCCAAATTGAGGAGGTGCACTTTCAGAGCAAGATATATTATTTTTTCCCCTTTTCCTCTTTTTGTGAGTGTGTATGTGAATGCTTCTTTGTAAGATTTTGTCTGTATAGCTTTGCTACCACCATCTGTCCTAGGGTTCTGTCAGTCTGTTTTTTTGTTGTTTTTTACTTAAAAAATTTTTTTTTCTTAATAAATTTTTATTTTAGTAACTTTATTTTATCTTATTTTATTTTACCCTCTTTCTTTCTTACTTTCTACTTTTTCTCCCTTTTATTCTGAGCTGTGTCGATGAAAGGCTCTTGATGCTCCAGCCAGGAGTCAGTGCTGTACATATGAGGTGGGAGAGCCAACTTCAACACTGGTCCACAAGGGACCTCCCAGCTCCATGTAATATCAAATGGCAAAAATCTTCCAGAGATCTCCATCTTAACACCAACACCCAGCTTCACTCAATGACCAGCAAGCTACAGTGCTGAACAACCTATGCCAAACAACTAGCAAGACAGGAACACAACCCCACCCATTAGCAGAGAGGCTGCCTAAAGTCATAATAAGGCCACAGACACCCCAAAACACACCACCAGACGTGGACCTGCCCACCGGAAAGATCCAGCCTCATCCAGCAGACACAGGCACTAGTCCCCTCCACCAGGAAGATTACAGAACCCATTGAACCAACTTTAGCCACTGGGGACAGACACCAAAAACAGTGGGAAATACAAACCTGCAGCCTGCAAAAAGGAGACCCCAAACACAGTAAGATAAGCAAAATGAGAAGACAGAAAAACACACAGCAGATGAAAGAGCAAGATAAAAACCCACCAGACCTAACAAATGAAGAGGAAATAGGCAATCTACCTGAGAAAGAATTCAGAATAATGATAGTAAAGATGATCCAAAATCTTGGAAATAGAATAGAGAAAATGCAAGAAACATTTAACAAGGACCTAGAAGAACTAAAGAGCAAACAAGCAACGACGAACAACACAATAAATGAAATGAAAAAGACTCTAGAAGGGATCAATAGCATAATAACTGAGGCAGAAGAATGGATAAGTGACCTGGAAGATAAAATAGTGGAAATAACTGCTGTAGAGCAGAATAAAGAAAAAAGAATGAAAAGAAGTGAGGACAGTCTCAGAGATCTCTGGGACAACATTAAATGCACCAACATTCGAATTATAGGGGTTCCAGAAGAAGAAGAGAAAAAGAAAGGGACTGAGAAAATATTTGAAGAGATTATAGTTGTAAACTTCCCTAATATGGGAAAGGAAATAGTTAATCAAGTCTAGGAAGCCCAGAGAGTCCCATACAGGATAAATCCAAGGAGAAACATGCCAAGATACATATTAATCAAACTCTCAAAAATTAAGTACAAAGAAAACATATTAAAAACAACAAGGGAAAAACAACAAATAACACACAAGGGAATCTGCATAAGCTTAACAGCTGATCTTTCAGCAGAAACTCTGCAAGCCAGAAGGGAGTGTCAGGTCATATTTACAGTGATGAAGGAGAAAAACCTACAACGAAAATTACTTACCCAGCAAGGATCTCATTCAGATTTGATGGAGAAATTAAAACTTTTACAGACAAGTAAAAGGCAATAGTGTTCAGCACCACCAAACCAGCTTTACAACAAATGCTAAAGGAACTTTTCAAGGCAAGAAACACAAGAGAAGGAAATACCTACAATAACAAACCCCAAACAATTAAGAAAATGGGAATACAAACATACAAATCGATAATTACCTTAACTTTAAACAGACTAAATCCTCCCACCAAAAGACACAAACTGGCTAAGTGGATACAAAAACAAGACCAATATATATGCTGTCTACAAGAAACCCACTTCAGACCTAGGGACACATACAGACTGAAAGTAAGGGGATGGAAAAAGATATTCCATGCAAATAGAAATCAAAAGTAGCAAAAGTAGCAATTCTGATAGCAGACAAAATAGACTTTAAAATACAGACTATTACAAGAGACAAAGAAGGACCCTACCTAATGATCAAGGGATCGTTCCAAGAAGAAGATATAACAATTATAAATATTTATGCACCCAATATAGGAGCACATCAATAGATAAGGCAAATACTATCAGCCATAAAAGGGGAAATCAACAGTAACACATTCATAGAAGGCAGATTTAACACCCCACTTTCACCAAAGGAAGGTCATCCAAAATGAAAAGAAATAAGGAAACATAAGCTTTAAATGATACATTAAACAAGATAATGAAATAGAGACTGTGATTTAAAATCTTCCAGCAGACAAAAGCCCATGACCAGATGGCTTAACAGGCAAATTCTATCAAACATTTAGAGAAGAGCTAACAGATATCCTTCTCAAACTCTTCCAAAATATAGCAGAGGGAGGAACAAAAAGATGTTAAAGAAAAAATAAGGTGACCATATGTGTGTGGGTTTATATCTGGGCTTTCTATCCTGTTCCATTGATCTATATTTTGTGCCAGGACCATACTGTCTTGATAACTGTAGCTTTGTTGTATAGTCTGAAGTCAAGGCGCTTATTTCCTCCAGCTCTGTTTTTCTTTCTCAAGATTGCTTTGGCTATTCGGGGTCTTTTGTGCTTCCACATAAATTGTGAAATTTTTTGTTCTAGTTCTGTGAAAAATGCCATTGGTAGTTTGATAGGGATTGCATTGAATCTGTAGATTGCTTTGGGTAGTAGAGTCATTTAGATATATTATCTTCCCTAATTATTATTTAGAAATATATTAGTCAGTTTTCAAATACCTGGCCATTTTCCAAATATCTTTTTGTTTTTGATTTTAAATTTAATTTTATTGTGATAAGAGAGTGAATATAGTATGACTTGAATTGACTTAAATTTCTTGAGACGTTTTATGGCTCACATACAATCTAAGTTGATAAATGTTCTGTGTGAAATTGAAATGAATTTGGATTCTGCTTTTGTGAAGTGAACGGTTTTATAAATGTCAACTAGGCAATTTTGTTTCTATGTTGCTTATGTCTTTGGTACCATTACTGATATCATTTTGTCTATTTATTCTCTCTAATATTGAGGATTCGTTTATTTCTTTTACAGTTCTGTTTTTGTTTCATGTGTTATAAAACTCTGGTTTAAATGCACAATGTTGATATATGTTCTGGATGAATGGATTCCTTTATCATAATAAAATGAGGCTTTATATTCCCAATAATATCCTTTGTTCTGAAATCTACTTTGTCTGCTTTTAATATAAACATGATAGTTTTCTCTGGGATAGTGTTAGATGGTATGCCTATCTCCATCATTTCTCTCTTAATCTAGTTGTTTCTTTGTATTCAAAATATGTGTTTTTATTCTTAACGTCTTTATTGAAGTATAATTGCTTTACAATGGTGTGTTAGTTTCTACTTTATAACAAAATGAATCAGTTATACATATACATATGTTCCCATATCTCTCCCCTCTTGCATCTCCTTCCCTCCCACTCTCCCTATCCCACCCCTCTAGGTGGTCACAAAACACCAAGCTGATCTCCTTGTGCTATGTGGCTGCTTCCCACTGGCAATCTATTTTACATTTGGTAGTGTATATATGTCCATGACACTTTGTCACAGCTTACCCTTCACCCTCCCCATATACTCAAGTCCATTCTCTAGTAGGTCTGTGTCTTTATTCCCATCTTACCCCTAGGTTCTTCATGACATTTTTTTCTTACATTCCATATATATGTGTTAGTATATGGTATTTTTTTCTCTTTCTGACTTCATTCTGTATGACAGACTCTAGGTCCATCCACCTCACTACAAATATCTGTTTCATTTCATTTTATGGCTGAGTAATATTCCATTGTATATATGTGCCACATCTTCTTTATCCATTGATCCGATGATGGACACTTAGGTGGCTTCCATGTCCTGACTATTGTAAAGAGAGCTGCAATGAACATTTTGGTTCATGATTCTTTTTGAATTATGGTTTTCTCAGGGTATATGCCCAGTAGTGGGATTGTTGGGTCGTATGGTAGTTCTATTTTTAGTTTTTTAAGGAACTGCCATACTGTTCTCCATAGTGGCTGTATCAATTTATGTTCCCACCAACAGTGTAAGAGTGTTCCCCTTTCTCCACACCCTCTCCAGCATTTATTGTTTCCAGATTTTTTGATGTTGCCCATTCTAACCACTGTGAGATGATATCTCGTTGTAGTTTTGATTTGCATTTCTCTAATGATTAATGATGTTGAGCATTCTTTCATGTGTTTGTTGGAATTCTGTATATCTTCTTTGGAGAAATGTCTATGTAGATCTTCTGCCCATTTTTGGATTGGGTTGTTTGTTTTTTTGTTATTGAGCTGCATGGGCTGCTTGTAAATCTTGGAGATTAATCCTTTGTCAGTTGTTTCATTTGCAAATATTTTCTCCCATTCTGAGGGTTGTCTTTTGGTTTTATTTATGGTTTCCTTTGCTGTGCAAAAGCTTTGAATTTTAATTTGGTCCCATTTGTTTATTTTTGGTTTTATTTCCATTTCTCTAGGAGGTGAGTCAAAAAGGATCTTGCTGTGATTTATGTCATACAGTGTTCTGCCTATGTTTTCCTCTAAGAGTTTGATAGTGTCTGACCTACATTTAGGTTTTTAATCCATTATGAGTTTATTTTTGTGTATGGTGTTAGGGAGTGTTCTAATTTCATACTTTTACATGTACCTGTCCAGTTTTCCCAGCACCACTTATTGAAGAGGCTTCTCTTCTCCACTGTATATTCTAGTCTCCTTTATCAAAGATAAGGTGAGCATATGTGCGTGGGTTTATCTCTGGGATTTCTAACCTGTTCCATTGATCTATATTTCTGTATTTGTGGCAGTACCATGCTGTCTTTTTAAAAAATTATTTATTTATTTATTTTTTTAAACTTCTTTATTGGGGTATAATTGCTTTACAATGGTGTGTTAGTTTCTGCTTTATAACAAAGTGAATCAGTTATACATATACATATGCTCCCATATCTCTTCCCTCTTGCGTCTCCCTCCCTCCCACACTCCGGATCCCACCCCTCCAGGCGGTCACAAAGCAACGAGCCAATATCCGTGTGCCATGCGGCTGCTGCCCACTAGCTACCTACCTTACGTTTGGTAGTGTATATATGTCCGTGTCTCTCTCTCACCCTGTCACAGCTCACCCTTCCCCCTCCCTATATCCTCAAGTCCATTCTCCAGTAGGTCTGTGTCTTTATTCCTGTCTTGCCCCTATGTTCTCTATGACATTTTTTTTCCTTAAATACCATATATATGTGTTAGCATATGGTATTTGTCTTTCTCTTTCTGACTTACTTCACTCTGTATGACAGACTCTAGGTCTATCCATCTCATTATTTCCATACGAATTGTGAAATTTTTTGTTCTAGTTCTGTGAAAAATGCCAGTGGTAGTTTGATAGGGATTGCATTGAATCTGTAGATTGCTTTGGGTAGTAAATTCATTTTTGCAATGTTGACTCTTCCAATCCAAGAACATGCTATATCTCTCTATCAATTTGTACCATCTTTAAGTCATTTCAACAGTGTCTTATAATTTTCTGCATGCAGGTCTTTTGTCTCCTTTGGTAGGTTTATTCCTAGATATTTTATTCTTATTTTTGCAATGGTAAGTGGGAGTTTTTTCTTAATTTCACTTTCAGATTTTTCATCCTTAGTTTATATGAATGCCAGAGATTTCTGTGCATTAATTTTGTATCCTGCTACTTTACCAAATTCATTGATTAGCTCTAGTAGTTTTCTGGTAGCATCTTTCAGATTCTCTATGAGATTATCATGACATCTGCAAACAGTGACAGCTTTACTTCTTCTTTTCTGATTTGGATTCCTTTTATTTCCTTTTCTTCTCTGATTGCTGTAGCTAAAACTTCCAAAACTATGTGGAATAAGAGTGGTGAGAGTGGGCAACTTTGTCTTTTTCCTGATCTTAGTGGAAATGGTTTCAGTTTTTCACCATTGAGGACAACGTTGGCTGTGGGTTTGTCATATATGGCCTTTATTATGTTAAGGAAAGTTCCTTCTATGCCTACTTACTGCAGGGTTTTTATCATAAATGGGTGTTGAATTTTGTCAAAAGCTTTCTCTGCATCTATTGAGATGATCATATGGTTTTCTCCTTCAATTTGTTAATATGGTGTATCACGTTGATTGATTTGCATTTATTGATGAATCGTTGCATTCTTGGAGTAAACCCCACTTGATCATGGTGTATGATCCTTTAACTGTGCTGTTGGATTGCGTTTGCTAGTATGTTGTTGAAGATTCTTGCATCTATGTTCATCAGTGATATTGGCCTGTTGTTCTCTTTGTTTGTGACATCTTTGTTTGGTTTGGTATTACGGTGATTGTGGCTTCACAGAATGAGTTTGGGAGTGTTCCTCCCTCTGCTATATTTTGGAAGAGTTTGAGAAGGATATGTGTTTGCTCTTCTCTAAATGTTTGATAGCATTCACCTGTGAAGCCATCTGGTACTGCGCTTTTGTTTGTTGGAAAATTTTTAATCACAGTTTCAATTTTAGTGCTTGTGATTGGTCTGTTCCTATATTCTTTCTTTCTTTTATTATTATTATTTTTTTTTTAGTTGCAGTATTTCTTCTTTTTTAACATCTTTATTGGGGTATAATTGCTTTACAATGGTGTGTTAGTTTCTGCTTTATAACAAAGTGAATCAGTTATACATATACATATGTTCCCATAGCTCTTCCCTCTTGCATCTCCCTCCCTCTCACCATCCCTATCCCTCCCCTCCAGGCGGTCCTAAAGCACCTGAGCTGATCTCCCTGTGCTATGCGGCTGCTTCCCACTAGCTATCTACCTTACGTTTGGTAGTGTATATATGTCTATGCCTCTCTCGTTTTGTCACAGCTCATCCTTTTGCCTTCCTCATATCCTCAAGTCCATTCTCTAGTAGGTCTGTGTCTTTATTCCTGTCTTACCCATAGGTTCTTCATAACATTATTTTTTTCTTAAATACCATATATATGTGTGAGCATACGGTATTTGTCTTTCTCTTTCTGACTTACTTCACTCTGTATGACAGACTCTATGTCTATCCACCTCATTACAAATAGCTCAATTTCGTTTCTTTTATGGCTGAGTAATATTCCATTGTATATATGTGCCACATCTTCTTTATCCATTCATCCAATGATGGGCACTTAGGTGGTTTCCATCTCCGGGCTATTGTAAGTAAAGCTGCAATGAACATTTTGGTACATGACTCTTTTTGAATTATGGTTTTCTCAGGGTATATGCCAAGTAGTGGGATTGCTGGATCATATGGTAGTTCTATTTGTAGTTGTCTAAGGAACCTCCATATTGTTCTCCAAAGTGGCTGTACCAATTTACATTCCCACCAGCAGTGCAAGAGTGTTCCCTTTTCTCCACACACTCTCTAGCATTTATTGTTTCTAGATTTTTTGTTTTTTGTTTTTTGCAGTACACGGGACTCTCACCGCTGTGGCCTCTCCTGCTGCGGAGCACAGGCTCCAGATGCGCAGGCCCAGCAGCCAAGGATCACGGGTCCAGCCGCTCCATGGCATGCGTGATCCTCCTGGACCAGGGCCCGAATCCATGTCCCCCGCATCGGCAGGCAGACTCTCAACCACTGCGCCACCAGCGAAGTCCTTCTAGATTTTTTGATTATGGCCATTCTGACTGGTGTGAGATGATATCTCATTGTAGTTTTGATTTGCATTTCTCTAATGATTAATGATGTTGAGCATTCCTTCATGTTTGTTGGCAGTCTGTATATCTTCTTTGGAGAAATGTCTATTTAGGTCTTCTGCCCATTTGTGGATTGGGTTGTTTGTTTTTTTGTTATTGAGCTGCATGAGCTGCTTGTAAATTTTGGAAATAAATCCTTTGTCTGTTGCTTCATTTGCAAATATTTTCTCCTATTCTGAGGGTTGTCTTTTGGTCTTGTTTATGGTTTCCTTTGCTGTGCAAAAGCTTTGAAGTTTCATTAGGTCCCATTTATTTATTTTTGTTTTTATTTCCATTTCTCTAGGAGGTGGATCAAAAAGGATCTTGCTGTGATCTATGTCATAGAGTTTTCTGCCTACGTTTTCCTCTAAGAGTTTGATAGTTTCTGGCCTTACATTTAGGTCTTTAATCCATTTTGAGTTTATTTTTCTTTATGGTGTTAGGGAGTGATCTAATCTCATACTTCTACATGTACCTGTCCAGTTTTCCCAGCACCACTTATTGAAGAGGCTGTCCTTTCTCCACTGTACATTCCTGCCTCCTTTATCAAAGATAAGGTGACCACATGTACATGGGTTTATCTCTTGGCTTTTTATCCTGTTACATTGGTCTATCTTTCTGTTTTTGTGCCAGTACCATAACTGTCTTGATTTCTGTACCTTTGTAGTATAGTCTGAAGTCAGGGAGCCTGATTCCACCAGCTCCATCTTTCATTCTCAAGGTTGTTTTGGTTATTCAGGGTCTTTTGTGTTTCCATACATTGTGAAATTTTATGTTCTAGTTCTGTGAAAAATACCATTGGTAATTTGATAGGGATTGCATTGAATCTGTAGATTGCTTTACATATTGGCTGTGGCTTTGTCATATATGGCCTTTATTATGTCGAGGAAAGTTCCCTCTATGCTTACTTACTGCAGGGTTTTTATCATAAATGTGTGTTGAATTTTGTCAAAAGCTTTCTTTGCATCTATTGCGATGATCATATGTTTTTTTTTCCTTCAATTTGTTAATATGGTTTATCACATTTATTGACGCGTATATTGAAGAATCCTTGCATTCCTGGAATAAACCCCACTTGATCATGGTGTATGATCCTTTTAATGTTCTCTTGGATTCTGTTTGCTAGTATGTTGTTGAGAATTTTTGCTTCTATGTTCATCAGTGATATTGGCCTGTAGTTTTCTTTCTTTGTGACATCCTTGTCTGGTTTTGGTATCAAGGTGATGGTGGTCGTGTAGAAGGAATTTGGGTGTGTCTCTCTGCTATATTTTTGAAAAGTTTGAGAATGTTAGGTGTTAGCTCTCCTCTAAATGTTTGATAGAATTCACCTGTGAAGCCATCTGGTCCTGGGCTTTTGTTTGTTGGAAGATTTTTAATCCCAGTTTCAATTTCAGTGCTTGTGATTGGTCTGTTCATATTTTCTATTTCTTCCTGATTCAGTCTTGGCAGGTTGTGCATTTCTAAGAATTTGTCCGTTTCTTCCAGGTTGTCCATTTTATTGGCATAGAGTTGCTTGTAGTAATCTCTCATGATCTTTTGTGTTTCTGCAGTGTCAGTTTTTACTTCTCCTTTTTCATTTCTCTTTCTATTGATTTGAGTCTTCTCCCTTTTTTTCTTGATGAGTATGGCTAATGGTTTATCAATTTTTTTTCTCAAAGAACCAGCTTTTAGTTTTATTGATCTTTGCTATAATTTCCTTCATATCTTTTTCATTTCTTTCTGATCTGATCTTTTGATTTCTTTCCTTCTGCTAAATTTGGGGTTATTTTGTTCTTCTTTCTATAATTGCTTTAGGTGCAAAGTCAGGCTTTTTTTTTGAGATGTTTCCTGTTTCTTAATCTAAGATTGTATTGCTATAAACTTCCCTCTTAGAACTGCTTTTGCTGCATCCCATAGGTTTTGGGTCACTGTGTTTTCCCTGTCCTTTTTTTCTCGGTCGTTTTTGATTTCCTTTTTGATTTCTTCAGTGATCACTTCGTTATTATGTAGTTTATTGTTTAGCCTCCATGTGTTTGTATTTTTTACAGATCTTTTCCTATAATTGATATCTCATCTCATAACGTTGCGGTCAGAAAAGATACTTGATATGATTTCAATTTTCTTAAATTTACCAAGGCTTGATATGTGACGCAAGATATGACCTATCCTGGAGAGTGTTCCATAAGCACTTGTGAAAAATGTGTATTCTGTTGTTTTTGGATGGAATGTCCTATAAATATCAGTTAAGGCCATCTTGTTTAGTGTATCAGTTAAAGCTTGTGTTTCCTTATTTATTTTCATTTGAATGATCTGTGCATTGCTGAAAGTGGGGTGTTAAAGTCCCCTACTATGGGGCTTCCCTTGTGGCACAGTGGTTGAGAGTCTGACTGATGATGTAGGGGACACGGATTCGTGCCGCAATCTGGGAAGATCCCTCATGCTGCAGAACCATGGCTATGGAGGATGCAGGTCCAGAGCCTGTGCCCTGCAATGGGAGAAGCCACAACAGTAAGAGTCCTGTGTATTGCAAAAAAAAAAAAAAGAAAAAGTAGTCCCCTAATTTGATCGTGTTACTGTCGATTTTCCCTTTTATGGTTGTTAGTATTTGTCTTATCTATTGAGGTGCTCCTATTGGGTGCATAAATATTTACAAGTGTTATATCTTTTTCTTTGATCGATCCCTTGATCACTATCCTTCTTTGTCTCTTGTAATAGTCTTTATCTTAAAGTCTATTTTGTCTGATATGAGAATTGCTACTCCAGCTTTCTTTTGATTTCCATTTCCATGGAATATCTTTTTCCATCTCCTCACTTTCAGTCTGGATGTGTCCGTAGGTCTGAGGTGCATCTGTTGTAGACAGCAGATGTATGGGTCTTCTTTTTGTATCCATTTATCCAGTCTGTGTCTTTTGGTGGGAGCATTTAATCTATTTACATTTAAGGTAATTACTGATATGTATGTTCCTATTCCCATTTTCTTAATTGTTTTGTTATTGGAGGTCTTTTCCTTCTATTTTGTTTCCTGCCTAGAGAAGTTTTAGTATTTGTTGTAAAGCTGGTTTGGTGGTGCTGAACTCTCTCAGCTTTTCCTTGTCTGTAAAGGTTTTAATTTCTCCACCAAATCTGAATGAGATCCTTGCTGGGTAGAGTAATCTTGGTTACAGGTTTTCTCCTTCATCACTTTCAATATGTCCTGGCACTCCCTTCTGGTTTGCTGAGTTGCTGCTGATAGATCAGCTGTCAACCTTATGGGGATTCCCTTGTGTGTTATTTGTTGTTTTTCCCTTGCTCCTTTTAATATGTTTTCTTTGTATTTAATTTTTATAGTATGATTAATATGTGTCTTGGCATGTTGCTCCATGGATTTATCATGTACGGGACTCTCTGTACTTCCTGGACTTGATTAACTATTTCCTTTCCCATATTAGGGAAGTTTTCAACTATAATCTCTTCAAATATTTTCTCAGTTCCTTTCTTTTTCTCTCCTTCTTCTGGGACCACTATAATTCGAATGTTGGTGCATTTAATGTTGTCCCAGAAGTCTCTGAGACTGTCATCAGTTCTTTTCATTCTTTTTTCTTTATTCTGCTCTACAGTAGTTATTTCCACTATTTTATCTTCCAGGTCACTTATCCGTTCTTCTGCCTCAGTTATTCTGCTATTGATCCCTTCTAGAGTATTTTAATTTCATTTATTGTGTTGTTCATCATTGCTTGTTTGCCCTATAGTTCTTCTAGGTCTTTGTTAAATGTTTCTTGCATTTTCTCTCTTCTATTTCCAAGATTTTCGATCATCTTTACTATGATTATTCTGAATTCTTTCTCAGGTAGACTGCCTATTTCCTCTTCATTTGTTAGGTCTGGTGGGTTTTTACCTTGCTCCTTCATCTGCTGTGTGTTTTTCAGTCTTTTCATTTTGCTTATCTTACTGTGTTTGGGGTGTCCTTTTTGCAGGCTGCTGGCTCATATTTTCCATTGATTTTGGTGTCTGTCCCCAGTGGCTAAGGTTGGTTCAGTAGGTTGCATAGGCTTCCTGGTGGAGGGGACTAGTGCCTGTGTTCTGGTGGATGAGGCTGGATCTTGTCTTTCTGGTTGGCAGCTCCACGTTTGGTGGTGTGTTTTGGGGTGTTTGTGGACTTATTATGATTTTATGCAGCCTCTCTGCTAATGGGTGGAGTTGTGTTCCTGTCTTGCTAGTTGTTTGGCATAGGGTGTCCAGCACTGTCACTTGCTGGTCATTGAGTAAAGGTGGGTCTTGGTGTTGAGATGGAGATCTTTGAGAGATTTTCACCATTTGATATTATGTGGAGCTTGGAGGTCTCTTGTGGACCAGTGTCCTAAAGTTGGCTCTCCCACCTCCGAGGCAGAGCACTGACTCCTGGCTGGAACACCAAGAGCCTTTCATCCATACGACTCTGAATAAAAGGGAAAAAAATAGAAAGAAAGAAAGGGGATAAAATAAAATAAAGTAAGATAAAATAAAATAAAGTTATTAAAATAAAAATAAATATTAAGAAAAAATAAATTTTTAAGTGAAAAACAAACACCAATGGACAGAACCCTAGGACAAATGGTGAAAGCAAAGCTTTACAGACATAATCTCACACAGAAGCATATACATACACACTCACAAAAAGAGAAAAAGTTGGAAAGATAATATATCTTGCTCGCAAAGTCCACCTCTTCAATTTGGGATGATTGGTTGTCTGTTCAGGTATTCCACAGATGCAAGGTACATTGTGTTGATTGTGGAGATTTATTCCACTGCTCCTGAGCCTGATGGGAGGGATTTCCCTTTCACTTCTTTGTTTGCACAGCTCCTGGGGTTCAGCTTTGGATTTGACCCTGCCTCTGCATGTAGGTCACCTGAGGGCATCTGTTCTTCACTCACACAGGTCGGGGTTAAAGGAGCAGCTGATTCGAGGGCTCTGGCTCATTCAGTCCTGGGGGAGGGAAGGGTACGGATGTGGGGAGAGCCTGCAGCAGCAGAGGCCAGTGTGACCTTGCAGCAGCCTGAGGCGGGCTGTGCGTTATCCCAGGGAATTTGTCCCTGGATCATGGGACCCTGGCTGTGGCAGGTTGCACAGGCTCCCAGGAGAGGTAGTGTGGATAGTGACTTGTGCTTGCACACAGGCTTCTTAATGGCAGCAGCAGCAGCCTTAGCATCTCATGCCCGTCTCTGGGTTCTGCACTGATAGCCGTGGCTCATTCCCATCTCTGGAGCTCCTTTAAGTAGCGCTCTTAATCCCCTCTCCTCACGCACCAGGAAATGAAGAGAGAAGAAAAAGTCTCTTGCCTCTTCGGCAGATCCAGACATTTCCCATGTTCACGCTGCCAACCCCAGTCCTCTCCCTGTGCTCCTACTAAAGCGCCAGCCTCAGCTCCCAACCCCCGCCTGCCCTGGAGGGTGAGCTGACCAGCCTCTCCGGCTGGTGAGTGCTGGTCAGCACCGCTCCTCTGTGCGGGAATCTCTCTGCTTTGTCCTCTGCACTCCTGTTGCTGTGCTCTCCTCCACTGCTCCAAAGCTTCCCCCCTCTGCCACACACTGTCTCTGCCCGCGAAGGGGCTTCCTAGTGTGTGGAAACCTTTCCTTCTTCACAGTTTCCTCCTACTTGTGCAGGTCCCGTCCCTGTTCTTTTGTCTCTGTTTTTTCTTTTGCCCTACCCTTGTACGTGGGGAGTTTCTTGCATTTTGGGAGGTCTGAGGTCTTCTGCCAGTGTTTAGTGGGTGTTCTATAGGAGTAGTTCCATGTGTAGACGTATTTCTGATGTATCTGTTTGGAGGAAGGTGATCTCCGCATCTTACTCTTCTGCCATCTTCCTCAACTCCCAAAATACGTGTCTTGTGGACAGCATATGGTTGGGTCTTGCTTTTTTTTTTTTTTTGGTGATACGCGGGCCTCTCACTGTTGTGGCCTCTCCCATTGTGGAGCACAGGCTCCGGATGCGCAGGCTCAGTGGTCATGGCTCATGGGCCCAGCTGCTCTGCGGCATGTGGGATCTTGCCAGACTGAGGCATGAACCCATGTCCCCTGCATTGGCAGGCGGACTCTCAACCACTGGGCCACCAGGGATGCTGGGTCTTGCTTTTTTATTCAATATATGTCTCTTTATTTTAATGTGATTAGTGATGTGGTTAGATTTAAAATGACCATCTTTCTGTTCATTTTCTATTTGTTCCATCTGTATTTTATTTACTTTGAGCAATCCAATTATGATATGATTTGGTGTAGCTTTACTCTTGATTTTATGCCTTCTCTTTTTGTTTTTTAACTTCTTTAATCTGTGAGGTTATAGTTTTCATCAAATTTGGGGAAAATAGTCATTATTTCTTCAAAATTTTTCTTTCCCTTCTTCTCCCCTTCTGGGCTTCATTTATGTGAATGTTTAGATTGTTGAAATTGTTCTACATTTCACTGATCCTCTGCCCATTCTGTCTTCAATTTCACTCATATTTTATTTGCAATATGTATTCTGCCAACAATCCCACATAATATATTTTTCATCTTGGACACCGTAGTTTTAATTTCTAGAAGTTTGATTTAGGATCTTAAAAATATTTTCCACATTTCTACTTATCTTCTCAAATATATGAAATAGTTATGATAAGTATTCAAATGTACTTCTCTATTACTATATCATCTGTCTCATTTCTCTATTGGTTTTCACACTTCTTTTTTTTTTTTTTTGCGGTACGTGGACCTATCACTGCTGTGGCCTCCCCTGTTGCGGAGCACAGGCTCCGGATCTGCAGGCTCAGCAGCCATGGCTCATGGGCCTAGCCGCTCTGTGGCATGTGGGATCTTCCCAGACCGGGGCACGAACCCTTGTCCCCTGCATCGGCAGGCAGACTCTTAACCACTGTGCCACCAGGGAAGCCCTCTCTGTTGGTTTTAATGTGATATTTTTTCTCTTGACTATGGGTTGCTTTTTGTTTTGTTTTTTTTTTTTTGCTTATTTGTATGACTTGTAATTTTTTATTGAATGCCAGGCATTGTGATTTGTTAGGCACTGGATTTTTTTTTGGTAATATATATATTCTTGAATTTTGTGCTGGGATGTGAAGAAGTTACTTGGAAACACTTTATCCATTTAAGACTGGATTTAAAGATTTTGCTGGGCAGTACCAGAACATCATTAAGTCTTTGGCTAATTTTGCTCCATTACTGAGACAAAATTCTTCTGATTAATCAATACCTCATGACTTATAAAAGTCTCCCCTCTTACCAATGGGAACAGAAAATATTCCCAGCCCTATGTGAGATTCAGAGATTATTCACAGTAATACTTTTAAATGGTTCTTACCTCGGTTTCCTCAAATGTATCCTTTGAAACAGATTAATATACAAGGAGGACCTTCTGCAAATCTCTGGAGTTCTCCTTCTGTGTAGTTCTCTACTCTCTCTACTCTGAGAACTTCTTCCCTGATTCTCAGCTTTATCTTCCAAATTCAAAAGACCAATGGGCTTTGCCTGGGTTTCCTCTCCCTGTTATATTGTCCAAGAAAATCTCTCCAGGCAGTAAACTGAAGCAACTGTAAGGCTCACGTCACTTGTTTTCTGTCTCCCAGGGATCATATTTTTTTTATTGTTTCATGTCCAGTGTCTTGGAAATCATTGTTTCATTTTTCTTGTCAGTTTTCTAGTTGTTTGAAGTGAGAGAATAAATCCAATCTCTTTGCTTTAATTTCATCATAAACAGAAATTCAGGGCATGCTATTTTTAATAAACAGAATTTATGAGATTTAAATATGTATGTTACATATAAGAAATAAAAAATAACTTCTTTTGTCTAAAATAACTGTCAAAATATGAGTAAACCATGAAATTAGATTTTAACAAAAAATAATAAATGATACTGATTTGAAATGCCTTCATCAATTGAAATCATGAACCAAAAAAAGGACATTTTATTATTCTTCTATTGTTAATTTCATGAAAATATTTTTTCTCTTTTTTCAATATTTTATTAGCAATAAAGACATGAAATGGATTATAATGACTCATTTCATTTTCTGGAAAATTTTATGTGTGATTTTGAAAATATTATTATATAAATTAAATACTTTCTCTAGGTGTGAACTTCTTATGGTCCCCAAGATAAAATGTGGGTTTAGGTGCTTTCCTGGTGTGTACTTCATTGTTTGGTTTAAGCATTTGAGGAATTAACTGCTGAAAATTACCACAAAAACTACTAGATTCTTATTGCCTGGTAGCAGGTACTAACAGGTCAGAAAGAATAGGTTCTGTCTTTTCAGATATCCCACTCAGAGAGAAGAAGCTCACATTGCAAGAGAAAAGCTTTATACAATATTGCTGGGGTAACATAACATAATTATGTATTTCAGTGTAGTGCCTTTTCATGCAAAAATTTCAGAAATTTTGAGTAAATGTTTTTTCTGTGTCTGTTAGGCACCATTCTAGACATTAGAAAAAGAAAAAGTAATTAAAGATACCTTGTCCTTGAGGAACTTATAATCTAACATAAAGCTTATGAAATATTGTAATAGTGTCCTTGTGAAAATGCTTCCATTTTGTTTTTAATTATGGATGACATTTAAAATGGGTTCTTTATTTTTTCTGTGGATTTTTGTTTTTGTTAAAAAATGAAGTATTTGCAGATTCCCCCACCTTCAAAACTAAATTACTAGATGTACATCAGCCAGAATAAAAGAGCATTGAAAAAAACCGGAGATTCAATTTATTAGAATACTGAGGCTAAATCTTTCCAAATTTTGACTTCAAAGCATTTATTCTTTATTAATTTATCTCCATTCTTCACTTGATTTTCTACAGAAATACTGTAGAAATATATATATATATATATATATATACACACACACACATACATATATATATATATATATATATATATGAAAAAAAACAAATTCCCTGAAGGTTTTCAGCAAAGCCCTTTTCAAGAAAAGATGAGGGAGGGACACATTTGCAACAATTTATCATGCCCCTCCCTCACCTTTGCAAGGCATGAACCACCTGTCTCTTTGCATGGCTCTGTAATAAAACTTTTTTGTTCCTAATTCCAATGTTTCATTATTGTTTGGGCTTCACTATGAGTTGGGCACATGCACTTGTGTTCAATAACAATTTTGTTGAGCCAGCCAGGAGTCTGTACCTGTGGTAAGTTGACCCCAACCAGGACACCTCCTTCTCCAAGTGTTTAGTAGCTGTCAGAGCTCATTTTGTTCTTACAGCTGTCCACATAGGTCAGGTCACAGTCAGATCATGATGTTCCAACCACAGCAACTTTAACTGGTCTTTTATGCCAATGGAGAATCTACTAAATTCACAGTCAGGCAGAATATCACCATCTCCACCAGTCTTCTGGTTTACCTTTCAGTGCACCTGCTCAGCCACCCAAAAACACACCAGATGTGCCCAAAACTAGAAGCTACAATGTGTGCATGCACCTAACACTGCCATAGCCTTCCTTTTCAGTCCCCTCCTCAGCACACTGTCAGGCCTTGCTCAATGACTGCTCTGGTGAAGGGGGAAAGCACACAAATGGGGGCCAGGTCTTGGGGACTACAACCCAGGGAGACTGCCACTGCAGGGAACACTGTGACACTGGCCATTGGTGGGGCAGGACTGCTAACAGCTGCACACTAACAGCTCTGCCCTTATTACAGTATTATGTGGTTTTTTTTTTCACTGCAGGTTGTACTTTTTCTTTACTGTACTTCTAACAGTTTTGGATTTTACAATTATTTGTATTAATATTTATGTTCTCTTATTTCCCAAATGAGCATGTAGAGCTCCATGGGAAAGGAGATTATGCAGCCAGTGGGAATGAAAGACAATGCAGCAGCAACTTACATGGATTGATGAATGAGGACTGGAGGGCTAAAGGAACATCACTGGATGCCTAAATAGACATAGGCTTTAAAAATCAGATGGTCCACCACCAGCCCTCAATGGCTTGGTACTTCTGAGGTTGCTCCCCAAACTTAGAGGCAGTCCTGGGGAATTGGCAAGAAAGTCTTAAATTAACTGAGATTAAGTTTCTGTACCTAGTGAAATAGGACTTCTGAAGAGAAATTTAGTTGATTTATGGAAAAGTTTGAGAAAAGGAGATTTCTTGAAAACCTTAATTTATAAAGTCTGATATTTATATCTATTGTTCCTTCATTATAAGCAATAAGAAAAACAGCAACAGCAATGAAACTTTTGACCATTCAAAATACAGGGGAAATATAAAGTAAGGTAAAAATACTAACTCTAATCAAGATGGAGGCATAAGAAGATCCTGAACTCACCTCCTCTCATGGACACACCAAATATAAACCTACATATAAAGCAACTCCTCCTGAAGAATTGAGGGCTTGTTGAATAGCTCCTGCACAACAAACAATAGAGAAACCACATAGAGATGGGTAGGAAAGACAGAGATGTGGTATCAATGGGTGCTCCACCCCTGATGGAAGGGATATCACTGAGGGGCCTGTGTGCAGACTTGCTCACCCTGGGGCCCAGGAAAAATAAGTGGTTTATAGGGAACCTAGATTATACATGAAGAAAATCACTTTATTAACCCTAAAGCATCTGCCAAAAGGGCAGGGGACCCCTGGAACTCTTTTCAGGTTTGGGGGCACTGGAAAGCACCATTTTTTTCCATTTTCCTTCCACCTGATAGTGCACGTGGGAACACAGTCCAGGTGCTGCACAGGCCACCCAAGAATGCTTCAGGCCCCAGCCTACACCAGCTATAGCTATCCCACTGATGCAGCCCTGCTGTGGCATGCTCCTGAGAACACCTGCCCAAGCCCATACTAACTCTAACCATCTTACCAAGATGGCTGTAGTGGAAATCAGAACAGCAAAAAGAAAAAAGAATTTTAAAAAATGAGGATGGTTTAAGGGACCTCTGGGATAATATTAAGCATACTAACATTTACATTACAGGGGTCCCAGTAGTAAATGAGTTAGAGAGGCACAAAACTTATTTGAAGAAATAATGGTTGAAAACTTCCCTAACCCAGAGAAGGAAACAGATATCCAGGTCCAGGATCACAAAGAGTGCCAAAAAGGATGATCCCAAAGAGATCCACACCAAGATATATCATAATTGAAATGGCTAAAATTAAAGATGAAGAACATTAAAGGCAGAGAAAAATGACAGATCAAACATAAGGAAACCCTTATAAGGCTATCAGCTGATTTTTCAGCAGAATCTTTGAAGGACTGAAAGAAGTAGCGAAATATATCTAAAGTGTTTAAAGAGAAAGAAAATTCTAACTGGCAAGGATATTATTAAGAATTAGAGGAGAGATGAAGTGTTTTCCACACAAGCAAAATCTAAAAGAGTTCATCACTAAACCACCCCTACAGGAAATAAAAGAAAGGTCTTCTTTAAGTAGAAAAGACCATAACTAAAAAAAAGAAAATGTGTGAAAGAAAAAAATCTGACTGGTAAAGGCAAATGTATAGTGAAGAGAGTGGATCAGCCACTTAAAAAGTTAAGATGAAGTTTAAAACAAAGACTGTAACACCAGACAAAGAAGGGCATTACATAAATATAAAGGGGTCAATCAAAGAACAGAATATAGCATTCATGAATATTGATGCATCCAACATAGGAACACCTAAATTTTAAAGCAAATATTAACAAACACAAAGAGAGAAATAGACAGTAATACAAAAATAGGGAACTTTATACCTCACTTACATCAATGGATAGATCTTCCAGACTGAAATTCAGACACTGGCCTTAAACAACACAGTAGATCAGGTGAACTTTATATACATATTATTTCAGCCAAAGACTGAAGAATATACATTCTTTATAAGTGTACATGGAACATTCTCCAGGATAGATCAAATGTTAGGTCACAAAATAAATCTCAATAAATATAAGAAGACTGAAATAATATCAAGCATTTTTTCTGACCACAATGGTATGAAACTAGAAATTAATTACAGGAAGAAACATAAACATGTGGACACTAAGAAATATAAACATGTGGACACTAAACAAGATGGTACTAAACAATCAATGCATCATTGAAGAAATCAAAGAGGAAATCAAAAAATACCTTGAAATAAACAAAAATGGAAGCACACCTTTCTGAAGTCTATGGATGCAGCAAAAGTGATTCTGAGAGGGAAATTCATGGCAATAAAGGACTAACTCCAGGAACAAGAAAAATCTCAAATAAGCAATTTAACTTTACACCTAAAGAAATTAGAAACAGAAGATCAAACAAAGCCCAAAGTTAGTATAAGGATGGAAATAATATACATCAGAGTAGAAGTAAAAATCAATAGAGACTACTGCAAACACTTATGGACCAACAAGTTGAACAATTTAGCAGAAATGGATAAATTTGTAGAAATATACAATTTCCAAGATTGAATCAGGAATAAATAGAAAATATGAATAGACTGATTACTAGTAATGGTATTGAATTTATAATTTTTAAAAATTCCCAACAAAAATGTCCAGGACCATACGGCTTCTACCAAATGTTAGAGAAGGGTTAATACCTCTCCTTTGCAAACTATTCCCAAAAGACTGAAGAGAAAGGAACGCTTCCAAACTTGTTCTATGAGGCCAGCATTATCCTGATACCACAGCCAGAAAAAAACTTTACAGAAAGAGAAAATTATAGTCTAGTATCCCTGATGATTATATTATAGAAGCAAAAATCCTCAACAAAATATTAGTAACTGAATTTGACAATACATTAAAAGGATCATACACCATGGTCAAGTAGAATTTATTACAGGAATGCAAGGATGGTTCGGGACTCACAAATCAATCGACATGATAAAACATCACATTAACCAAACAGAGGATAAAAATCGTATGATCATCTCAATAGATGGAGAAAAAGCATCTGACAAAATTCAATATACATTTATGAAAAAAAACTCTTAACAAAGTGGGTACAGGGGGAACATACAGCAACCTAATAAAGATCTATATGATAAACCCACAACTAACATCATGCTCATTTGTGAAAAGCTGAAAGCTTTTCCTCTAAGATCAGGAACAAGACAAGGATTTCCACTATCACTACTTTTATTCAACATAGTTTTAGAAGTCCTAGTCATGGCTATCAGACAAGAAAAAGAAATGAAAATCATTTAAATTGGAAAGGAAGAAGTAAAATCAAACTGTCAATATTTTCAGATGACATGATACTACATATAGGAAACCCTAAAGATTCTGAAAAAAAAAAACCTATTAGAATTAATAAATGACTTCAGCAAAGTTGCAGGATACAAAAATAATATACAAAAATCTGTTGCATATCTATACACTGATGACAAGATATCAGAAAGAGAATTAGAGGAAACAATCCCATTTACAATTGAATCATAAGGAATAAAATACCTAGGAATAAATTTAAGCAGGGAGGTAAAATTCCTATACAAGGAAAACTATGAGAAATTGATGAAATACATTGAGAAAACAAATAAATGGAAAGATATTCTGTGTTTATGCAATGGAAGAATTAATATTGTTAAAATGTTCATACAACCCAAAGAAATCTACATACAACTCAAGTCAATACAATCCTTTTCTAAATTCCAATGTTATTTTTCACAGAAATAGAGAATACAGTCCTAAAATTTGTGTTGAACTAGAAAATACTCCAAATAGTCAAAGCAATCTATGGTACTGGCACAAAACAGACACATAGATCAATGGAACAGAATAGAGAACCCAGAAATAAACCCACATTTATATGGTCAATTACTCTACAACAAAGAATATCAACAGAGAAAAGAGTCTCTTCAATAAATGGTGCCAGGAAAACTGGACAGTTACATGCAAAAGAATGAAATTAGACAACTTTCTTACACCATGTACAAAAACAAACTCAAAATGGATCAAAGATTTAAATGTAAGGCCTGAGCCCATAATACTCATAACAGAAAACAGGCAGTATGCTTTTTGACATCTGTCTAGCAATATGTTTTTGGATATGTCCCCTAAGGCAAGGAAAACAAAAGCAAAAAATCAAATGAGACTACATCAAACTAAAAAGCTTTTGCACAGAAAAGGAAGCCATCAACTACATGAAAAGGCCACATCCTGCATGGGAAAATATATTTGCAGGTGAAATGTCCAATAAAGGGTTAATATTCAAAATATATACAGAACTCATACACTTAATATCAAAAAACAAACAAAAATGGACAGAGAACCTGAATAGAAATTTTTCCAAAGAAGATATACAGATGGTCAACAGGCAAATGAAAAGATGCTCAACATCACTAATCATCAGGGAAATGCAAATCCAAACCACAATGAGATAATATCTACCTATTCTATTTTAACAGGTGTGAGTATTCTAACTTCATACCTGTTAGAATAGATAGTATTAAAAAAACAAAAAAGTGTTGGTTAGGGTATGGAAAAAAGGAAACCCTGGCACACTTTTAATGAGAATGTAATTTGATACAACCACTATGGAAAACAGTAATCAAAAATTTAAAAAGATAACTGCCATAGGACCCAGCAATTCCACTTTTGGGTATTTATCCTAAGAAAAGAAAATCCTAGTTCAAAAAGATATATACACTCCTATGTTTGTTGCAGCATTATTTGCAATAGCCAAGATATGGAAGCAACTTAATTGTCTATTGATAGATGAATGGATAAAGAAGATGGGGTATATATACATACAGTGGAATATTAGTCATAAAAAATGAAATATCACCTTTTGTGACAACATGGATGCTATGCTAAGTAAAACAGAGAAAGAAAAATACCACATGATTTCACTTATAGGTGGAATCTAAAAAAAAAAATGAACAAACATAAAAAACAGAAACAGACTCATAGATATAGAGAACCAACTGATGGTTGCCAGAAGGGAGGTGGGTATGAGGGTAGACAAAATAGGTGAAGGAGATTAAGAGGTACAAACTTCCAGTTATAAAATAAATAAATCTTTAGTCTGTAATGTACAGCATAGGCAATAAAGTCAATAATGTAGTAACTTGGTATGGTCACAAGTGGTAACTAGACTATCGTAGTGATCATTTAGTAATGTATAAAACTAGCTAATCACTACATTGTACACCTGAAACTAATATGAAAATAGCAAACTCAGATATTCAGATTTCATTCCTTCATTATGCCATTTAATGAGGTCCCTGCTGTATTTAGTTGTGTAAATACTGTTATTGCAAAGTCTGAAGGTTGTGGCTGTGTTTTTATACATGCAAACACAATATCTTTATTCCAACAAATGTCCTCAGGGTATTGCAGTTTGTTCCTTGCTGGTGTTTCCATTATTTACATAAAACAGAATTAAAGGGAGTGGTAGAAAAAGGAATCTTTTAAAATATAAAGTTCACAGTAATTTTAGCACTTTAGGGGCAAAGAGAAGCCATGTAAATAAATTTAGAATTGCTTCCAGATACAGACCTATTAGATAAGATTCACTGAGGTCATTTATTCCTCCTGTGACACTTTAGAGAAGGACACTTACTGCTCTAAATTTTCCCCAACTACCATTATATTTTGTCTATTAAAATTATAGGGAAACTTGTAGCTGCCTTATTTAGATCATTTTTGATGACTAATATTTCAGGGATGGCTACCCATAGCATTCACTAGTTTAACAAATATTTATAGAACACCTATACTATATCAGGCATTGGGCTACATTCTGAGGATACAATAGTAAGAATGAATCTCAGAGTAGAAAAGAAGTGTTATATAAAGGGAAAGTCATGTCTTGCTTATCTGTGCTACTTACTGAGATTTTTCTCCCCTACAGAGTAGATGTGAATTTGACATTGTAAGGAACTGTTTTGCTCTCTATGTCTGCAATATGAACTGATTAAAACTATGTACTCAAGCCAAGTGATCACTAGGGAACAGCTGAAAACTGTGGAAGAAATGGTATACAGAGATGACAAGGAGCTTTAAAAGTTACTGATGATTTCAGATCTATTAGTAGACTGGTATGAGACTGATTTTAAAAGGGTAACACATAATACACTTCATTCCCCCAAGCAGAATGCCATGGCCTTATCAGAGCTTGAAGACTAGATTTAAATTCTGATTCCCAGGAGAATAGTTGAAAAAGGAACATGGAAAATCTCTGTCTTAGACTTTAAATGAAAAAAAAATTGACCTTACACTTAAAAGGGTAAAATAATTTTAGTAGTTGTTGTGTTAGTTCTAGTCACCAAGGCAGAAGAAAACCTTGATAATCACAATTGGACCCACTCTTATCTACCCAAAATGTAGTGGCACTTTCAAGCTTGGATGAAGAGGCTATTTTCTAAAGTGAAACAGGCAAGAGCCCTGCCAACCCTGGAACAATAATGTTTTAATTTAACTTTTCAGAGTACAAGGGTGCAAAATGGCCTTATCATGAAATGATGAAGTTGAAGATTACATGTTAGACTGTATCTGCAAAGAAAATTTACAGCTAGTAAATGCTGAAGTTAAGAGGCTTGAGATGTTTTTGGCAGTCAGAAGGGGGCCTAAGAATAGAACCATGATAGTCATAAAACCCTAAAAGTAAAGGTCCTATTTGCATCCTTTTCTCTCTTTGCTAGAAGTTACAAGGACTACATAATAATTTTGCATAGAGAGAAGTCATGGCATGGGTTGGCAGTGGGAAAATCCATCACCATTTGCTTCCTTTAAGGAAAGATAATACAACTATTAATACTCAGAGTCTATCAGAAGTTTATCTTAGGACAAACTGAATGCCCTCTGACCTTGAGGTCCAGGAGAAGAGGTAAAGGGAAAGGTATGAATGAAGTCTTTTAGTGGGAAAAGAAAACTTACTTATTATCTACAATTTACTTGGCAAACTACAGGTTGTCATCAAATCTTTTTCCCCATTCTTCATGGATATTTAGCAGACCAGGTTACGTTTCCAGCCAGTCTTTCATCTATTTCTAGTCATGTGAACTAGAAGTTTTTCACAGTAGCATGAGTTGAATGGCATGTGTAAAACTTCTTCACTAGCTTATTAGGAAATTGTTGCCTGTAATTCCTTTCTAATTCCTTTACTTCTTTTTTTTTTATAATAACACATGTGTTTTGTTAGTTTTACTTTTTAGTTTCTAATTTTTTTTAATGTCTTTATTGGAGTATAATTGCTTTAAAATGGTGTGTTAGTTTCTGCTTTATAACAAAGTGAATCAGTTATAAATATACATATGTTTCCATATCTCTTCCCTCTTGCATCTCCCTCCATCCCACTCTCCCTATCCCACCCCTCTAGGTGGTCACAAACCACCAGTTGATTTCCCTGTGCTATGCGACTACTTCCCACTAGCTATCTATTTTACATTTGGTAGTGTATATATGTCCATGCCACTCTCTCACTTTGTCACAGCTTACCCTTCCCCCTCCCCATATCCTCAAGTCCATGGTCTACTAGGTCTGTGTCTTTATTCCTGTCTTACCCCTAGGTTCTTGATACTAATTCCTTTACTTCTGAGCTAGAACCCACAACCCAACTTTAATCAGGAAAGCAAGAGAGTACAAAGAATTGTGCATGATAAAGAGAAAGGCGTCTGAATCCGTGAATGACCATTTGGAGCAGAGCAAACTCTTGAAAAGCTGACATTTTCAACCTGAATGTAGTACATGAGAGAAGAATGAACTTCCATCATTTTTAAACTACTGTATTCTGTATGGGTATTTGTTTTAGCTGTTTATTTGTTGCCTTAATTCATTTATGTATCTGGCCTTTGGCAGCCTAGGAAATAAACTGTTTACTTACCCATGTGCTTCTTCTTGTCATAAATATTATAATTTTGTACAGAGATCTAGGACATTCTTGCAGTTGAAGGGGAGGGCACAGATGACAATTATGGTTTTATTGTTGGTGGTTGTTGTTGCTGCCGGTGTTTTTGAGGGCAAAAGATATACTAGTTACTAAGCTATTGTTTCTCCACTCCAAGCCCACTCTTTTATCCTCTACTTTGTTCTCGCTGGATCTCCTTTGCCAGCTGGCTTCATGTTAGGCCCCTGCAAAAGAGTCTCTAGAAGACTGGAAAGCCAGAGGAGGGACCGGATGTTGACTTTTCCTCTTTCTGTTTGTCTTTCTGTTATCATCACAGTGTCTTAGCAATGCTTCTTTTTCATTTGGCAGTATCTGTTTTTTCCATTGGTGCCATATTTAGTACACAGTTTTTCCCAACAATTGTAACCAAATTTATCTGTTCCCAGTCAGAGACATTAGCATCAGAAAGCTGGCACCCTCCCCCTCCTCTTCAGAGCTCTGGTCCCAACCCCATTGTATCCCTCCTCTGAGCTCAGAGACAGCAACACCAACTGAGGGGCACCTCTTCTTCAGAGGTCTGGGTTTCAGAGATTTTCTTCTATGTTTCTAAGTATTAATAATTCCAAATAATTCCAACCTCTTCTCTTCCCCTACCCCAGTATATGCACAATTAACTACTTCCTGCAGCTGCTAAGTTCATAATATTCTAGTCCCCACTCTTAGCGCCTTTATAATTCTCTAATACTTGATTAACAATTATTTATATAAAATTCTTTATGTTAAAATAATTGGTGTGGTATCTGTCTCCTGATTATAGCTTAATTGATACAAGAGAATAATGACATTATAACATTATTGGTATCTTATGCCATGACAAATAGGCATGCATACATATTATAAAGAATGCTTTATGAATAATAGTTAATCTTCTAGTCAAAACTAAACACAGGAGTAAAATGGGGGTCAAAAACTCAAGTGCCCATGCAGTTCAGGTGGTTAAGGTAAATGATTGAAGCAGACCAGATATGAGGAAAAAAACAGCAGAAGAATGACAATGATGGCAAATGACACACATCCTCAGCATCAGAGAGCCAATAAAAAAATGGAAGCCACTATAAATAACTGGACAAGGTGAACCCATCAAAAGACAGCAGCAACTGCTTGTATCTGTACAGTTATTACCACATGGGGACAAAGCTCTATTGGTCCCAAAACTTTGGGTATTGGAAAAGAAGAAAACTTTGAATTTTCATCTGTAATCTTCTGATTTATAAATGTTTTCACTCATTCAACTTTTGGGAAAACACTCTGAGGGCCAGAATAAACATGACTTTAGGCCTAATCTGATCTATACATATCAGTTTGTGACTAATGGAGAAAGCATTTTGTATTGCTCTGAACTGGAGATCTTATCAAGTCCTAAGTGTAGAGGAACAACAGAAATTCTTGGAAAACTTTTGAACTTGGAGAGCAGAGAGTCTTATTTCTTACTTGCTGAGTAGATTAAAAGGAAGCTTTAGGACTTCTGAGTAGAAATGTCTGGGTAGTATGTTTAGGTAGAAGAAATTTAGGAAGGGTCAGAGAGCTTCCTACAGGAAAGTAGAGTGGCTTCTATGCTCCCTGTAAATTAGTAAATTAAATTACTAACTTAAGTAACAAATGACAAAGGACTTGAGAGAGTTCCACAGAGTTGTCTGAGCCCCCTTGTGGCAAGAAATGCAGAAACATCTGAAAAGTTTAACTTAAGAATTTGAGGGAAACTCAGAAAATTGAATAGACCTTGATATCATGAATGATGAATAATTCAACAGTAAACAACATGACAAAATACTAAAAACAGGACATGAAGATATACTATTGGATACCAGCATGGATAACTGGTAATATCAAGATCTGAAAGCCTTCTACCCATGAAAACTTGGTTACATAAGACCCCAGAAAATCAGATGCTACTCATTGGAAGACAGGGTCTCTGAAATGACTGAGAATAAGTTTCTGCCACCTGACAAAATACTGCTTGTTAAAAATTCAATGAAGTTCGAAAACTAAAGGTAATTATGGTATTGCATAATTGAGTTTGCTTTCTGAGATTCCTATATGCTATAAATTGAAAGTAAAAACTTGGTTTTCTAAATTTGCACTGAAAAGAAATGAGATATATCTTTAGAAGATTTTTATGTGGCTGACTTTCAAATTTATATCTCTAGCCCTGACCTCTCCTTTCAGCTCTAGGTTCTTACCTCTAATTACCTTATTTGACATCTTGCCTTATTTGTTAAACAGTTTAATCCCTACATGACCAACACCAAACTTTTCATCCTGCAACACCTCCCAAACCTATTTCTCCTTTAATACTTTCTCTTTCAGGAGTGTAACAACCACTGAGTAGTTGCTCAAGTCCAAAGCATAGGAGACATTATTTTTTCCTTTTTTTCCCCACATAACCCTCCCTAATTCAGTCCAATAGTAATAATGTGGACTGTACCTCCAAGTATATCCTGTATCTGTCTACTTCCCTCTGTCTCTTCTATGACCACACTAATTCAATCCCCATTGTCTCTTTTTTTTTTTTTTTTTTTTTTTTTTTTTTGCGGTACGCGAGCCTGTCACTGCTGTGGCCTCTCCCGCTGCGGAGCAGAGGCTCCGCACGCACAGGCCCAGCAGCCATGGCCCACGGGCCCAGCCGCTCCGCAGCATGTGGGACCCTCCCGGACCGGCGCACGAACCCGTGTCCCCTGCATCGGTAGGTGGACTCTCAACCACTGCGCCACCAGGGAAGCCCCCCATTGTCTCTTGATTGAACCTACTGCATTAGCCTCCCAACAAGTGGTATGGTGAGCCAGGGCATACTAACTCATGAATGCCAGTTAAATTTTCAGAAATTTTGATAGCCAATATGTGTTATGTTGTTAGCTTAAAAAACAGGCATGATTTGGAAGTATTTACACCATGAAAATCAGCAAACAAATGAGGGCTTTTCCTTCCTTCCTTCCAGGAAGCAAGTATTAAACATTAAACATCGGGGCTTCCCTGGTGGCGCAGTGGTTGAGAGTCCGCCTGCCGATGCAGGGGACGAATTCCTGTTTCCACATTTGCACTCCTATAATCCATTTACCTCACCACAGACTTTGTAATGTTTTAAACAAATGAAAAAGGTCTTATATCTGCTTTGGTTAGCATTCTCTAATAGTTTCCCATTAAGCCTTCAAAAATCCAAAATTCTTAACAAGGCCCAAGAAACTCTATTTGATCTATTCTCTCCCTACTCCTCTGACTCCAACTCCTACTACCCCTGCCTCATTTCCTATACTTCGGATATGCTGGCCTTCCTTCTGTCTCTCTGGAATATCAAACTATTTCTGACTTGGGGTATGTACATTTGCTGTTTTCCCTTCCTGGAATAGTTTTCACTTATACCTTCATGTGGTTTATCCCTTCTTGTCACAAAGGTATTAGTTAAAATGTCATTTTTTTAGCAAGGACTCTGAACTGCCCAACCTACCTTCACTAAATCATGCTTTATCACAGATTTCTGTTTTTTCTTCACAGACTTTACCACTACTTAGAATTATCTTATTTATTTATTTGTTTACTATTTGTCTCGCTCATTAGAATATAAGTTCTATGAAAGCAGATGACTGTTCTAGGCTCTCTTTTCAGTACCTAACAAATGATTGGTAGTCAACAATATTTTTTAACATAAAAATATTCTATTCTGGGCTTCCCTGGTGGCGCAGTGTTTGGGAGTCCGCCTGCCGATGCAGGGGACACGTGTTCGTGCCCCGGTCCGGGAAGATCCCGCATGCCGTGGAGTGGCTGGGCCCGTGAGTCATGGCCGCTGAGCCTGCGCGTCCGGAGCCTGTGCTCTGCAACTGGAGAGGCCGCAGCAGTGAGAGGCCCGCGTACCGCCAAAAAAAAAAAAAAAAAATTCTATTCTTACCCTGAATTCCACTATGATCAAAAGTTGTTTTTGTTGTTTTGCTTTTGTTGTTTGTGTGTTTGTAAACCCATAGAGCCTTAACTTGGGGAAATAAAGGTATGCTGAGTAATTAACAGTTTTTCCTCCACAAGTATAAAAATCACTAAAGAGTACTCTTTCAGTAAAATTCCAAGTCCTAGAAAATCACAGCACTGCCATACTAATTTCCTCCACAATCCAGCATAGTTAAAAGGCTGATAGAAGCCTTGAAACATGAAATTAGCATTTGCCACTTTGGACTATAACATCTGTTTATTTTCTCTTATTGCATTAGACCCAACTTCCTTCAGGGCAGGGGTCATACCTTTAAGCATTTTATATTCCCAATACTGGTCCAATGCCTTCACACTGTAGGGCTTCACATATGTTTGTGGAATTAAATTGTATTTGTGATATTTATGGGATTTATTGGAGGTAGAAATAATAGAACACTTTGTCATATTTTGGAAATGAATCTACAAATGAGAAGCAGAACAAAGTATAAATTTAAACACATGGAAGAGGAATGATTTGAACTGTTAAGAAATAGCTATATTATACAAACTGAATGGGTATTTATTACAAATGAGGTGGAAAACTAAACTTATAAAAATATGTTTTAGAAGTTATGCTGTTTTTTTCCTGGAGTTAGAGGACTAAAATCATAATCAGTAATAAAACTTGACCACAAAAATATCTTCCAAGATGGTAGGATCGAGGGAAGACCTTCTTGTTTGCAGGGTATTGTTATGCTATTTGAGGCTAGGGGCTGGGGCTGAGCTGAAGCATATAGGAGGTAGTCAGGGTTAGGGTTTGTAAAAGGAGGAAGGAAAGGAAAGAAAGATACTGGACACAGCGAGACTGAGAAGGGACTGGTGAAAGATCCAAGGAGTATATCTTGTTGTTTGCTATATAATATGAGATGAAGATCCTGCCCTTCATCAATCCTCTAAAATTTTCAACACATTAATGATTCTGAGATAGTAGATTCTTTAGGGAGATTAATATCTAGGTTTTATTCCTCTGTATGAATTCAGTAACTAGAAATAGTTTTCTTTACCTAAAGCCTAGGCAGTAACTGGTAATCTCTTAACCCAATCCCACTCCTCTATCCTCTTCAATTATATCACTGACATAGCTCTGTGAACGAGAGCAATAACCTCATGTAACCAGATCCATAGATATTTTTCTGGGTTCTTTCATTTGATTCTGTTGATTGTCCTTTTGTTTTACACTCTTTTCTCTTGATTTCTCAACCATACTCATATACACAGGTGTGTATGTCCTTCTACAACCCTAAGTCTCTATTTTTCAGTTTCCTTTCCAGAAAGCTGCCTGTTTAAAGAGCATACATTGTTTCACATTGGTCTTAGAATAAAGATCAAAATTCTAAATAAACCCTATTAAGCCCTCACTGATCTGGCCCATGGCAATCTCTGAAGGCTGATCTTCCCCTATTTTCTACCTTGCTCTCTGCCCTTTTGCCATACTGGCCTTTTAAATTTTTTAAATATCCATGTTAGTGTAAGTTCATGTGCCTGATGCACAGTGAGGCCAAACAAACTGAAACGTCGTAGTTTGGAGCAGAGAAAGGTTTATTACAGGGCCATGCAAGGAGACAGGTGGCTCAAGCCCCAGAAAACCTGGAGCTCTCTGAAGGTTTCAGAAAAGCATTTTTAAAGGCTGCGGAGGGAGGAGGGTCTCAGGGTACCCAATCAACTCATACATAATTCTCTGATTGGTTGAATATGATGTAACAGGGTGGTGTCACAGGGGTTAACATAATCAGTCCTTAGGCATCAGGAGGCCAGAGGCTATGTGCTTACGGTCATCAAGTAGTTAACATCTTCCATTTGGTGGGGGGGTTTACATCTGTAAAGCAGCTCAGGAAATGTGCATAAAATACTGTTATCTAGGTTCTTCAAAGAGGAGCTAAAGCAGAGGATATGGTGGAAGGCCTGTTCAGGGAAGGCCCTGGTTGGTTATATCCACATGTTACTTCTTGTCACAAGAGTCTTTTCCTACACAATTTCTTTTTCTGGAATGCTCTTTCCTCCACTCTTCACATATTTGCCCTCTTTTCATCCCCTCTTGAAATCTCAGCTCAAGAATTGATTCAGCAGGGAAGCTTTCGCTGACCCTACAGTCTAGAGCAGCTTCCTTTGTTAAAAGACTACGATTATCTCTTTCAGAGCATGTGTCTCAGTTTATATTTGTATATTTATTAGTATGATAATTTGTTGAAGGTCTGACTATTCAACTAGGTTGTAAACTTCTTGAGAGAGACCTTGTCAATTTGGAATTCTATCTTATCACTGAGTTAAGTGACTGGCACAGAGTAGGTGTTCAATAACATAAAATGCTTAATTCTCTTAACTCCCTGGCCGCTCATTCTTTGTCTCTTTAGCCAAGTTAATCCTCCCCCTGATCATTAAATGAATTAGCTCCTCAAGGTTTCATCTTTGGTCCTCTTCCATTTTCATTTCTTACTCTTCCTAAGATGATTTCATTCAATTATTGGATTCAGTTATCACTTATACAAAGATCATACTCAAATATAGCTGTTTCATCTAATCAAACCTTTTCTGTGAGTTCCAAATCCATTTACTCAATGACTGGCTTCACCTTCTGGGCTGAATATAATAATAAATCAAACTTAACATGTCTAAGACTAACCTCATGATTCTTCTACTGTAAACCTGTTATTTCTCCAGAATTTCATCTAATTGTGCTAGTTAAAAACATGGTAGCTCTGCTTAGGGAAATAACTGCAAATATCTTTAGTTCTGTCTAGATTGAAGTTATAGTTGATAACAAAGGTCAGACAATGGAATGGAAACTATTGACACAATTGCTTTTGAGTGTGTAAAGCACTGGCTAGCCATCATCATCAACTTAGCTGGATAATGAAGGTCAGTAAATATTTATTTTTCAGTTGCCATTCTTATTGATATGTAGGTGGTTTTTAATAAATATTTTGATACTAATCATTTGTCAGCTGTGTATATTTTTTAAATTAATTAATTAATTATTTTATTTTTGGCTGCGTTTGGTTTTCATTGCTGTGTGCAGGCTTTCTCCAGTTGCAGCGAGCAGGGGCTACTCTTCGTTGCGGTGCCTGGGCTTCTCATTGCAGTGGCTTCTCTTGTTGCAGAGCATGGGCTCTAGGCTCATGGGTTTCAGTAGTGTGGCACACAGGCTCAGTAGTTGTGGCTTACAGGCTCTAGAGCACAGGCTCAGTAGTTGTGGCACACGGGCTTAGTGGCTCTGCAGCATGTGGGATCTTCCTGGACCATGGCTCAAACCCATGGCCCCTGCTTTGGCAGGCAGATTCTTCCCTGCACCACCAGGGAAGTCCCAGTTATGTATATATATATTTTTTTTTTTTTTGCGGTACGCGGGCCTCCCGCTGTTGTGGCCTCTCTCGTTGCGGAGCAACAGGCTCCGGACGCGCAGGCTCAGCGGCCATGGCTCACGAGCGCAGCTGCTCCGCGGCATGTGGGATCTTCCCGAACCGGGGCACGAACCCTTGTCCCCTGCATCGGCAGGCGGACTCTCAACCACTGCGCCACCAGGGAAGCCCCCCAGTTATGTATATTTTTAAAAGACTTGAGATTTGTCAGATTCTTTGAACAATAACTCCTCAGTTTATGAGACAGCTCATTAGAGTTCCATATAAATATTAAATAAGGGTTAATTACAATCAGGAGGTGTTTACATATATTCCTCAGGTAGTTTACAGGTCAGTTAGGACAAGCACAGTTACCCTCAATTTCTCTGGTTAAAAAAGCAATAGATTACTAAAAATGTCACTTACACAAAATGAATATTTATGATAGATGAATTACATAGTTTTATTTAGTTTACAACGTGGGTTCCTCTTAGAAGAAAGTCGGTGGGAAATATCCCTCCATGAGAGAATGAGATCATTGTACTTGATCAGACCGCTCAAAGACAGCAAGGGAAATGAGAAGAAGGAAAAGATTACAGCTGAGAGACATGTGGACCTCTTGGCCACATTTCACCTCATTCTTTACTGCAAAGTGAATAAAGAAAGGCTTATGTACATATCAAGGTATATTTCCTGTCCTTTTCAATAAATTGAGAGGAATAAATCCACTTGGTCACAAATTCATGAGCTCTTAAACTTTCATCTGTTTAGATTGTTGTACCTTGAAAAAAGAGGTGTTTTCTGTCCTCTACCAGGTCCATGTAAATGCCACGGAGTTCTTGCTAATTATCATTACAAAGTTTGCTCTGTCTGGTGGGAAGAAAACATATTGAATTTTAAAACCTCAAAAGTGTTAAAAATAAATTGTAAATGTGATCTTGGTTGTTTCAAATTTTCCATACTTTTCCAAGGCTTTAGTATAAAAGCACCCTAAGGCCATCAGGTTAAAATTAGCCAAAGCCTTTGCAAAATTTAGTGTTCTCTGGACACAAGGAGGAGTAGGTTCCAGCATTAATCCACAGGCTTCTAGGAGTCTGATGGGAGGGAATGGAGGCCAATATAGCTAGGTCTGCCTCCTAACATTATTCTGTGGCAGAGCGGGGCAAGTGTTCTCTGTGTAGATCTTTTACAGGGAAGGCCCATTAGTGATAGTAAAAGTGAATATGCCTGGTACAAGGTAGCACATAAAAACCAGAAACTACAAAAATTTTCAATGTTCTAAATGGGATCCATTTAAAAGGGATCCCTTATGGGAATGCTCATTTTATCTTAATGATAAATTATACCATTTAATCAGTATTATCAATCATTTGGTTTGCCTCCTACTTCATCCAGTGTTCTTTATTCATTTCCTTTGCTATTTCATCCTCTTCTCCCTGACTTATAATGTTGGAATAGGCCAAAGTGCTTTCTTTGAATTTTTTTTTTCTCTTCTCTAGCTGTGCTTACTCTGTGAGTGACCTCATTCCGTCCTGTGGATTTAAATGGCATCTATTTCGAATTTGCAGTCCAGAACTCTGTTTAATACTTAAGATTTGCTTACTAAACTGCCCAGGGGCATCTCCACTTGGATGTCTAAATATATCTCAAACTCAGCAAAATCAAAACTGAACTCCTGATGCTCCCCTCAACCACTCCCCTTGTCCCAACCTGGCCTCTCACAGGCTCTTTGATCACTACTGATGGCCACTCCATCCATAATTACTATTACTACCCTGCTCTGATCCACTGTCATTTATTATTTGGATGATTGCAATAGGTCTCCTAACATAACTTCTTGCTAACATATTCAATCCCCTAAGTCAAGGCAGAACACAGCAGACAGAGGGTCCTTTTACTATGTAGGTCAGTTTACAGCACTCAGATCACGTCTCTCTTTTGCTTAAAACCTTCCAGTGGCTCCCCATACACCGGCCTACTAAGACTTACATCATCTGCTTCCACTTCACCTCTCTGACATCATCTCTTCCTTGCTTTACCTCTCTGACCAATTTCTCCTCATTTATCCTACTCCAGCCACAGCAACCTCTTTGCTTTTTCTCAAATATTCAAGTAAACACATACCATACAGACTTCACGTTGTTATTTTCCTCTGCCTGGAACAGTCTTCCCTCAGATATCCACACACATAATTCCACATCTCTTTCTCAAATGTCACTTTGTCAATGAGATGTATATGATTATGTTGAAAAGAGTAGCTCACTTCCACTAGCCTACCACTCCTGTTCATTCCCAAGCCCTTTCACCCTGCTTTAACTCTTTTTCCCCCATAGCATTTACCAACTTCTAGTATACAGTAAAATATATACATATATAAAATATACACAGTAAAATATATTTTATTTTATTCTCTATCCCCATTCCCATAGTAGAATATAAGCTCCATGAAGGAAAAGGTCTTTATCTTTTTTTATTGATATATTTCAAGCACATAAAATAAAGTTTGCCTCAGTGCAGGGGCTCAATAAACATTTGCTGAATGCTGATTTGAAATCTTATTTATATAAATTATTTAGATTCAGTTGTACCACTTGATATCTAATTCTCTCCTAAACTGTATACTCAATAAACTCTAGTATTATGCCTGTCTTGTTCACTGTTAAACAGGTTAGTTTTAAACCCCTAATACTAATTCTAATAACCTTTTTATTTTATTTTGTTATTCATTTCATGTCTCTCTTTTTTTTACTTATATGTTCATGCATTTGTTACATTTCTCTCTGACCAGTTCACAAGCTGTTTGAGATCAGGACCTACTACATATTTCTTTGGATATTAATTATATAATATTTCTGTTCCTTGGGTTAGGATTTCATGGTCAAGTTCAGCAGTAACTTAGATGTCTAAAAATCTTATCCCATGCTGATCCCAGTTATCCTGGAAAAAAATTATGTCATTACAGGAGCTATCAAATATTCCAATTACCTCAGAAGGACCCTAAAATATATAGATAAAATTGTTCTACATCACTACTACCAGAGTTATGAAACAGCTCAAGAGCAGGAAAAGCCTCTGAAGGAACTCAGTATAGGGTGATAGCCTTGGATAAGTCTAGAAGGAGACAAGGGTACAGGTATATAGGCCAAAGCAAATGAAAGTCTGACAAAACAACCTGTAGTTTCAGCAAAACACAGCAATTAGGCAAAAACAAGGGGGTCACACAGCAAGCCTTATCTATCCTAGTCTAACAACTCCCTTGAAAAACTGAGTTTAAAATAGTAGAACTCTAAGGATGTTCTGTTTTAAATTCAAATCTCCAAGAATGCCTGCCAGTAAAACTCAGATTCATTAAGGAGAAGGTGATATGTTGATGTTTGTAAAATTCCACCATAATCATCATTCATTCTCATTATTTTCTTTCTGGAGAAACTAGGAAGAAACAGTAGCTTTGATAGAAAACTGAAGACTTGAAGGAAAATTGGATAGAAGACTCATTTTATAAAGACTTGAATTGCCTGCAGGTTACTGCTGACCTAATTTGAAGTAATAATTTAAGGACAGAAAACTATCTATCTCATTATCTACAACTTTTCATCAAATTATTCTTGAAGTTGCTAAATCATTTTCTATTATGAATTTTGTAAATTAATGTTTAAGTAGCACCAAGAAAAAGGTGATATTTCAAAGTGAAATTTTATTGGATTTGTTCATCTTCAGTTAATGAACCTGTGTGAAAGAAATGTTAATAGAATATTCTCTTCTTACAACTCTGGAGCAAGATTAAAGAGCCATTTAATAACTCCTTTCAGAGAGCTGTCCTTTTCTGTGCCCTTGCTCAGTTTGAGTCAGGTTTCTCTCTTGTTCCAGCAGAGAACAATTCTTCCACAGTCTAAGTACATAAAAGAGGACTAGAAAAACTTCAGGGTAAGCTTGCTATACAATTCTAAAATGCTCCATAACATTTAAGAATGGCAACACCTGCCCCTCCCTTCTCCCAGGTCATTATTTAGGCTTTAAAGTAATATAATATCAAATAGCTCTCTATTGGAAGGGCTATTTAGTTGGAGAGGTATTCATTCTGTTTGTCACAGGTAAGAGGGGAGGGAATTACATTGCCATTTTAGAAAATGTTTTATTACAGAGAAGCAAATGGTGTCTCACACAGGTCTAGGCATTTTTATTACAATTAAACCTCTTACCCCTTTCCTATTTCAATGTGACATTCATGCCTACCTCCCAAGTACAGACTTGATTCTTCATCACACATAGCTCCTTATATATTATGTTTCTTGCCAACACAAGAAAACCATGTTGATTGATTGAATCATAAAAAAAAATCTGTTGTTATAATAAGGAATTCTTCATTCTTTTATAAAAAAAAAAACAACTGTACATTTAAGTTAGTGTTCCATTTTGAAGCAGTGGGTAAAACAGGTGACAACTTAGGCAGACATAATTTCAATCATCCTCACAAGACAAGTAGTCCTTCATTTACCTGTGTCACATTTACCCACAATTATAAACCAGACACTAGCTTAAGCTGGCAGGGCTTGCAATGTCCACAAAAGTCACTTACTAAAAGCAATTCTGGAAAAAGGGTAATAAAAAATTATTACTAACACATTTTCATAAAGTGTATCAAATCAACTAATGTGTCACTTTACAATACGTTGTGAGAATGGGAAAATGAACAGATGAGTGAGTTTTTTATGAGAGAGTCAGGCCAAAATATGCCAAAAAGTTAGTCCACAATCAAGAAGACAAAGTCAGTTGTGACAGCACTAGAGTGGGGCCTTGCTCAGTCAGGAAGTAACATGAAGGAACTTGGATACATGGTGCTTCAAGGAGAAGACACCGAAACAAGAGAATATTCCCAAACAAGTGATGGAACCATATCTAAGATTTCACTTAGTTTTATTCAGCATTAGTGTAATAACTTGGAATTTATAATGTGCTGTTACATACAATGTATCATATTACATCCATAGCCACATTGTAAGAAATGTAGGCAATATCATCACCCCAAAGAGCAGAGGTCATCATTCCAAATTATTAACGAAGGAATTAAAGTTCAAAGAGGTATTTTTCTTGTCTATAACTTATTAGTTTATTAAAAAGTCATTTTTTGAGCATATGGAACTGTCATGGGCTTTGAAAGTAGAGTACTGAGCCATAGATATAATCCCTTCTCCCATGGAAATGATGTGTTAGTGGAAGATTCAGATAATAAGTAGACAAATAAATATTTTTATTCTTAACTGTAATTAATGATATACAGGAAACAAACAGTATGTGATGGAAAGTAACTTCAGATATCCTTGTGAGGAAAAACATCTTTAAAGGGATGATATACCACTGAGACCTGAAGGATGACAAATTATTAACCAGTCAAACTGTAGAAGAAGGTTCTTCCAGGAAGATAAAAAAGCATATGCAAAGGCCCTGTGATGAGAAAGAGATTAAGATGTTCAGGAGATAGAATCTGTGAAGTCATGGAGGTCAATCCAGGCCCTTTTAAATGTTACCCATAAATAACTCTGAAGCAAATAAAATATAATCCAAAATCCCCCAAAGGAAAGGTTATAAAATGGGCCTTACGTATAGTTGGAGACTATAAGTCTCCAGTGGTTACCATGGGTCGTGATCAGTTTCCGGCCTAACAAGCCATTAGTGTCTCAACTAATTTTACTGAAAATACCTCACCAGATTTTATAGTCAAAATGCTTCAGTTAATGGAATTTTCTGGAATCTAGAAAAGTAAGATCGCATAGTGATCAAGAGCACAGTCCTTGAAGGAAGAGACCAAGATTTGAATACAAGTTCTGTTACTAACTGGCTATATAACCTGATGAAAGTTACATGGTCTCACTGAGCCTTAGTTGTATTTGCATAAATTCAGAATTGAAGTAGGGATTAAATGAGAGAAGGCAAGTAATGCACCTTAATATAGAATTTTGTCAGAGAAAAAAGTCTCTGTCTGATCTAACATGAATTCTTTCTATTTCATTAAATGAGTCTGAGCTTCTAAATTTCCCAGATCATTCTTGCCCCAATATGGCTGCTTCTGAAAAATCATTTTCTTCTAACATGAATCTTATTCTCAGTCTTTGGCTATGCACTTGTTCAACTTAATTTTTCATTTGTTCTGCACAGAACCACATAGGAGAATGGGCTGGTCAGGTAGCTACCTGCAGAATCAATTTTAATTACTATTTTATCCTAGGGAATACATGTCTTCACCAATTTTGCTTAACTATCATATGAAAATTTATGTTTTGAAAGTATTTTTAGTAAGATTTTTGAAGAAGAGTGTTCTCATTGAGAATTCATTAAAAGCAAAGTAAAATAGCAAGTAAAATTGCTATCATTTTTTTTTTTTTTTTTTTTTTTTTTTTTGGGGTTTTGTTCCCTTCCACATGAAATCTTCCCGGACCGGGGCACAAACCCGTGTCCCCTGCATCGGCAGGCAGACTCTCAACAACTGCGCCACTAGGAAAGCCCGCTATCATTCTTAATGTCTGTATATATAATGTAAATTATATATTATTTTCAATTATTAAAGGTAATTTTAATAAATTTAATAACAAAGAAGGAATTCTAAATTTGAGTGATGAGAGAAAGAATGAGAAATTGCAAAACACAAAGAATAAGATTCTACATTACGCTGTGTGTGGTATACAAGTAGGCATTGATGACTTCTGTAGAGTATGATTTTATTTTACTGAACCATAGTGTTTCTCAAATCTGATAATATTTAACATTCTAAATAAGATTTTAGGTATCACTAATTAAGTTCAAGATTGTATGAAAAACACTGAAAATTTTATATAATACTTAAAGCCATTATGCTGAAATTTTGAGTAGCTCTTGGCAACTGAATTATGATATCATTTATATAAGCCAAATTTATAAGTCTGAGAAAGAGGGTGTGTAGCCGCAATCCATAATTCACATATACTTTCAAGCATGTTAAATCAAGTACATCAGTGCTCATACCATGTTTAAAGTTGTTTCTCCACTGATGCAATGAAGAGTTTAGCACTATTCATAAAGCTTAATACATTTTATTATATAGGGAAATTTATAAATTATGTTAAGTTTGAACTTCAGTTACTTAGGATGCAACAGGTCACCTAGTATCTGTCTTGTTTTCCACATTGGTAAACTAATTTAATAATATGAAACTCCCTTCACTTTGCAATGTGTAGAGACTTTCGGTGGCACATGGCCTGAAGTACTTAAATAATAATACCTTTGATCTACTTTGGGAGAAGGGAAAGGTTTTTCAAATGATGTTACATAGGAAATGTTTTGGTGTCCATATTTCTGCTTAATCAGAAAAGAATATTAGGGCTAAAAGTATCATAAAACATTTCTTCTATGACCACACAGTTATAGAGATCAGCATACCAACATAGGACTCAGAGTAGTCAGATTAAAACAGTTGGGCACAATTCTTCTGAGAATATAACTAAAGCAGAAAATAAGCATTTTACAGAGTATTACAAAAAGTTTTCTTAGCTGGACGGAGACTTGTAATTGTCCTGCATTTGGGCCTCCTTTCATCATTTGGTTCTCCTTTAAGCCCACATGATTTACTTACACATATTTCACGTATTAGGTAGATGCAGGGAAATATTAATAAAAAGTTTGTACTTAATGTTCAAAATAAGGACTGATATGAATGTTATACAATATTTTATCTTGTTTAAATTTTTCTCAAGATTTTAGAGTTACATACTGTATTACAAATGAATAGTTTTCATCTCAAAATCCATCACTCAACTTTTCCTTATCTCCATTCCTATGGCCCTTACTCACTACTCCTGGGTTGGAAAAATGTCACCCCTGTGGTGGCATGGATAAATGGGATAGGTTGGAATGACTTCCTTCAGAAAGTCTGTCTAAAAACCAGAACTAGAGTCAATTATTCAAACTGAATTAGGAAACTTAAGGTCTACCAACTGGCCAGGAGGCCACATTGGAGACACAGTCAAACTCCACCCCTACTGATATAGTTCCCACCTGGGGGGGGTCCCCAGCAATTACAGACAAAACTTTCTTTCCAGAGGCACCATGTGCATCCTTGGGACTTTACTTTTTGTGTGGAAGACAGGTGATAACTTCTTTTACTCTCAGAAACACCATGAATTGTACCTTAGGAGCGGTCATATGAGACATTTAAGTGTTTAAGGAAACACCGCTAGTAGATTACATAGCTCTCTGATGACTGTGGAGGCCTCTGAAAAATGAGTTACCATTAGTTGATTGGAGAAGCTACCTGGAGGGATAATAGACTTTGTTATTTATGCAAACTATGTGGACAATTATCCCTACAGTGTGGTCACCTAATTAGAGAAGTTGGTATGAAATTCATTCCTGACTTTAGCAAAGGTGGTCAGTGATACCACCTCAGTCATGGAAACTATCAGGTCAGCTCAATTCACTGTTATGGATAGACATTTTCAGACCAAGGCAGAGTCTGTGCAATTGCTATACTCTTCTATACTTGGATTAATATCTCAGACCAATTAGATAGGTCAGTACAGAAACTGAAAGAGAAAGATACCTGACATTCTAAGATAGACTCTAATGGTTTACAAATTTTGTTCTGTGGCTGGATTTGGGAACTTGGGAGGCAGGGTTGAGCTCAACACAGAAAGCCAACATCTCTTGCTTGAATTGGTAGTAGCCTTAATTAAATGCTTTAGGAGACTAATTAAACAGATTTAATCCTAGCCTCTGTCAGATTAATCAGAGTTATGAACAGAGTGGCATACTTGATGGAAAATTTGCTGGAAGCCAAGATAATATAGAAAAGAAGGGTGTATATTATTAAGAAACAATACCCCTGTTTGTCTCTCACATTTCCACATAACTTGCTAGAGATGTACTGCCTCTCCTTTTTTCTGGACTATCTCTTCAAGGGTGTTTGTATCATGAACAGCCTCAGAAGATAGTGTCACCCTTCTCAGCAAGCTTACAGACTTGGAAGATAAAGATGGTTTCTCTACCCAGAGCAAAAATTATACTAGGGACATGCTTACTCTGTAGTGTAGTAAAGATAATTTTTCCCTCTGGGGTAAAATGACAGGTCTTCTTACTGCCCATTATAAAAGATCTGGTTTACCTGATCTTGGAGTTCTTGTTTTATAACATAACCTATTGTTTGTCCAGCATCCATCTGGACCCATGTGTATTGGCCTTCTGATATTTGGGGACATGGGGAACTGATGAAAATATGCTAATACTTAAGCTGCCCATTGTGTCATATTAATAAACTTCTTCCCCTCTGACCTGGGAATCTTGTATCTTTAGTCAACATACATGAATGTATGACAGGCTAATGTGTTAGAGTGGATGTAGGGTAATATATAAGACACGTCACAGTTTTCGATATCTAATAGAGACAATACTCAAAAAAAACCACAAAAAACAAAAAAAAAACACCCAAAACCCAGGGTCTTAATATCCTATAGAACATAATCTAGTTTTATATCTAATTTAGAAATGTTATTTTGGCATTTTTTCCATTAGTTTTGTAATCCCAGTTTGTAAAATCCATTTCAATCATCTCCTATTCTGCTGATTATTGCCTTAATGATTACAATAAAAGAGTGACATGTACTCACTACGCATGCGAGAACTATGTTTTTAACAATTTGAGGATTTTGCTTTTACAATAGTATAAGCTCACTAAAGATAGGCTCGATGACTTCTACTTCTTTTCTATCTCTTCCAGAGTACTTTGCAAAAGCTTGTATGAAATTCTGATATTTTATAATTGAATTTTAGATTAATGAACATCATACTTTATATTTTAAATGAATTTTTTAATGTCTTAAGTCCTTCTAAAGAAATCTGACAAGTTGTTAAGCAAACAATAAATGTATATAGACATAAAACATCAAGGACATGGAAAGGAAAAGAAAAAGAATACCATATAGCTTACAGAGATATTACTATTATTCTCTAAATGGGTAAATGAATGAATGACTAATGTATGAGTGAATGATTCAATTCTGTGACATCAGTAGCTGGAATTAGAGATTTAACCACCAGCTATTAACCATTCTTATATAATTCCAGTTTTTCTGGGAGTTGATATCATGTTCTTTTTTTATATATCCAGTGGGTTTTTCTTTTTTTTACAGTAGAGCTAACCACACTCCAAAATATATAGCTTGTATAATAAAATATGATTGTTTAAATGTAATTAATGTTTTCTAAGAGATCATAGATTATAACTGAATGCATTGCATCAGAGCATATCAAAGAATAATATGTTCTTCTAAACATAGGAAAGTATATATATACACACACATATATATACTTTTTAAATGATTTTATTCTTCTTTTATCTATTCTTTTATCACCCATAGTCATTTTGTTTGTATATCACAGGATTTCAGCATCCCAGTAGAATTCTCAACTCATCTGAGAACTGTGTTAATGAAGATTTGATTAATTAGGTTTAGAAGAACATAAATGTTTGCTTCTCTGCATACTGAATTTTAGTTTTTTGAAGATAAGTCTGGCAAGAATTTTTGAAAGTTTTGAAAAATGATATTTTTTCTTCATTAAATAAAAATGAAGACATTTGCTAATAATCATGAAGGAAAGGGGACATGAGGAAATTGTTGACAGTTTGTCAAAGACATGAATTGGAAGGATGTTTAGAAAAAATGAAAGAAAGAACTTCTATATTAAGATATATACTAGAGGTTTTTCCTTTTTCAAAAAGTAAACATAACTTCAAATAATTTTACTATCAAAGCAGGAAAAACAAGATTACATAAAAATTTTAAATTAAATTAAAAATTAGTCTGGGCTTCCCTGGTGGCGCAGTGGTTGAGAGTCCACCTGCCGATGCAGGGGACACGGGTTCGTGTCCCGGTCCGGGAAGATCCCACATGCCGCGGAGCGGCTGGGCCTGTGAGCCATGGTCGCTGAGCCTGCACGTCCGGAGCCTGTGCTCCGCAACGGGAGAGGCCGAAACAGTGAGAGGCCCGCGTACCGCAAAAAAAAAAATTAGTCTGGCCACAGAAATCTTAATCATCAGAACACAATGAAGGTATATGTCTAGATCTTTGAGGAGAAAATTTTATAATCCAAGATACACCAAGTCATGTTTTTAAATCATGAGAAAGCAAAATAAATAAATAACCATTTATTTAAAGTCTCAGTGTACTCTTCTTTAAAGTTAAAGCTCAAAAATGTAATACCACCTGCTGATAATTAAAGGGAATGTTTGTTAAAGATCAAAAACAGGGAAATTATAGAAAAGAGCTGATAGTAAGTTATAAGAGCAGAACTGATTAGAGAGGGAATTCAGAGGAAAACTGAATTATATTAGAGGAGAGGCAAGAAATAAAGTAAAGAGGAGAGAAAATATGTGAAGTTTTAAATTCAGGAGAAATTTGAAGATATGCAAGTCTCTGAGAAGTTTTGGACAAATAGAAAATACAGATGAAGAACTTCAGAGGATTTACATTCTTGAAGCCACAAATGTGCGATGAAACAAAGACAACTTTCAAGCTTTATCGAATTAAAGAGAGCAGCAGGAGGACACCTGACTTGTGGGTATGGAAAAAGCAAGAAAGTCAGTGTGGCTAAAACTAAAAGAGCAATGGCGTACTCTTAGGAAGTGAAGTCAAAGACAAGATAGGGGGCCAGATCCTGAGTTCTGTTCTTTGTTAGGATTTTGATCTTGCTCTGAGACTGGTTTTAGCAGAGAAATTACATCATCTAAATTAAATTGGCTGCCTCATGGATACAAGAACATAGATGTGCAAGGGTAGGAGGAAAGACATGAAGAAAAATGTTATTGCAATAAAATAGTTGAGAACTAATGGTTGCTTGGACCAGAGTGATAGCAGTAGAGATGGTGAAAATTAGTTTGATTCTGTGTATATGTTGAAGGTAAAGTTAAAAGATCTGCTGACAGACTAGATATGCAGTGTGAAGGAGGAGAGAGGAGCCAAGAGTGACAGCAAGGTACTGAGGCTAAGCAGCTGGGATACAGGAGTTAACCCTTTCTGAGATAGAGAAGGATGGAAAACAAGCAATTTTGGGTGAAAAGGTTGAATCAAGAATTCTTTTAGAGGCACATTGAGTTTGATATACTTATTAAACATTGAAAAATAAATGAGAAGTAAGCAGTTCATGGGAGATTTTTGGGTAAAGAGATAAATGTGTGTGGCTTTGGCACATTATTATTATTTAAAGACATGGGATGATTATATATATGTATATATATGACATGGGATGACTATATCTATATCTATCTATCTGTGTGTGTGTGTGTGTGTATATATATATATATATATATATATATATATATATATATATTATATATATAGAATGTTGAGAAACTATTGAAAGATTCCTTATTACCTCTCCCAAAGAGTTAATCCAGGTTTTACGTAAAAGTCTTGGGCAGGCTTGGAACAATTTATTATTATTATTATTTCAGGCCCTCTGGAAACCATTTTATGTCCCTTCATTTCCAAGGACATTTTTAAAAATTCAGGGTTCAAGATAGGTAGCTTAAAAGAATTCTCTATGGCTTGCCATTTCTCTCTATTCACTTAAGAATTACAGAGAAATCAGTATTATTTTAGGAATTTCTTTAAGAAACACTAATAAAACTACAATCACCTTCTCTTATTCCTGAAATTTCTGACAAACACTGTGTGTATCTACTACCCAGGGGTTTTCAAACAATATATATAATCATTTCAAAACTAATCTTGTCATATCCATCATAATTTTCCGAATAAATGGTGAATTTTGGGAGTCCATATTCTGTAAACCAGTTACCCAAAGGGAGCATAAACATTGTCTCAAATCAATCTGTTCTTTAGACTTCCAGCTTCCGCTTATGACAGCATAAATTTCAGACCAACATGCCCAACAATAGCAGTTATAAAGTGGTCAAAACATGCAGACACACACACACACACACACACATTTATCACTGTGTAAAATTCTGTTTAAAGATACTGGAGAACACCCAATAGAAGGCAAGAACTAGAAGGAATATGATTATTGAAAAAGAACCAAACTGTGTGAGATCCATAGTATTCTACCTTTTCCCCTGAGGGCACACCAAGATTGCAGTTAATGTATAATAGAGCTCCAACAAAAAGCACCATATTTACTGAGCTGATGATATGATATTTACTGCCAAAGAGGCTGGAAATTGAAGGGAAATTGCAGAAAGGGAGACAATCTGGGTACAAACTCTCTTTAATTCCTTGGCTGACTCTTGAACTACACATGTAATGCATAAGACTTAAAGGACTCCAGCAGAAAGAAATAGTGAGAAGACTAAAAAGAATTGAACAGATATTTCAGCAGCAACCAAAGTTTGTAGTTCAGTTCCTTCTAAGGTACAGGGGATTGGCTAACAACTCAGATTTCCATTGAAATCTGGAAGGGCCACACTCATGTCCAAGTACCAGAAGTAGTGACTATACAATAGGGATATATATAGATATAGATATATAGATATATAGATATAGATATATGCTAGAAGAGTCAAAATCCAAGTCTTCATATGATCAAGGTCATCTTCTAGTGACTTAATAACTTGCTAAATATGTTTTACAATATCCGTATATAACTTAAAAAATTGCTAAGGATGCAGAGAAACAGGAAAAATGTGACCCATTGTTAAAGAGAAAGTATTGTCAATAGTAACAGACTCAAAAATGATCAAGATATTGTTATTGTATGAGGAGGGCTTTAAACCAGCTATGATAAATACACAGTTAACCCTTGAATGACATGGGTTTGAACTGCACGAATTCACTTATATGCAAACTTTATTCAATAAACACATCCTATAGTACTACATAATATGTCGTTGGTTGAATCCACAGATCCATCCGTATTCGGGGGAACTATGTATACAAAAAGCCAACTATACGTGGAATTTTTGACCATGCAGAATTGGAGGCCTCTAAACTGCTTCCCCACCTCCTCCCTGCCACATGGTTCAAGGGTCAACTGTATTAAAGAGTCTATAAGAGAAGATGGATATAATGCATTAAGATATGTCAAATTTAAAGAAAGAAGTGGAAACTTTTAAAAATAGAATTAATTCTTTTACAGCAGTTTTAAGTTCACAACAAAATTAAATGTAAAGAACAGAGTTCCATGTATCCCTTGCCCACACATATGCATAGCCTTACCCACTATCAGAATTCTTCACCAAAGCAGTACATTTGCTAAAATGAACCTACATTGACAGGTCATAATCACCCAAATTTCATACTTCACGTTAGGGTCATTATTGATGTTGTACATTCTGTGGGTTTGGACAAATGTAATACCTACCATTACAGTATCAGACAAAGTAGTTTCACTGCTCCAAAGATCCTCTGTCCACGTATTTACCCCTTTCTCTTTCAAGGCTTGGCAACCACTGATCTTTTTACTGTCTCCATAGTTTTCCCTTTTCCAGAATGTAATGTAGCTGAAATTGCACAATATGTAGCCTTTTCAAATTGGCTTCTTTTCATTTAGTAATATGCAATTAAGTTTCCTCCGTATCTTTTCATAGTATTTTATTTACTTATTTATTTATTTATTTATTTATTTATTTATTTATTTATCCTCTCCCTGCGCTCCGACCAAAACCGAAACCCAAGCCTCAGCTCGCAGCCCCGCCTGCCCCGATGGGTGAGCAGACAAGCCTCTCGGGCTGGTGAGTGCCGGTCGGCACCGATCCTCTGTGCGGGAATCTCGCTGCTTTGCCCCCCGCACTCGTCGCTGTGCCCTACTCCGCGGTCCGGAAGCTCCCCACTCCGCCTCCCGCAGTCTCCGCCCGCGGAGGGGCTTCCTAGTGTGTGGAAACTTTTCCTCCTTCACAGCTCCCTCCCACTGGTGCAGGTGCCATCCTTATTCTTTTGTCTCTGTTTCTTCTTTTTTTCTTTTGCCCTACCCAGGTACGTGGGGAATTTCTTGCCTTTTGGGAGGTCTGAGGTCTTCTGCCAGCCTTCAGTAGGTGTTCTGTAGGAGTTGTTCCACGTGTAGATGTATTTCTGGTGTATCCGTGGGGAGGAAGGCGATCTCCGCGTCTTACTCTTCCGCCATCTTCAAGGTCCCCCCCGTTAGGTCTTCCTTGCTACAAGCAGGCTTTCTCTAGTTGTGGCAAGCGGGGGCTACTCTTTGTTGTGGCGCATGGGCTTCTCATTGCAGTGGCTTCTTTTGTTGCCGAGCACGGGCTGTAGGTGCACGAGCTCAGTAGTGGTGGCACACAGGCTTAGTTGCTCCATGGCATGTGTGATCTTCCTGGACCAGGGCTTGAACCTATGTCCCCTGCATTGGCCGGCAGATTCTTAACCACTGCCTCACCAGGGAAGTCCAGTTCACTTCTTTTTAGTGCTAAATAATAATCCATTGTCTGAATGAACCACAGCTTTTTTACCCATTTTCCTACTGAAGGATACCTTGGTTGCCTCCAAGGTTCAGCCATTATGAATAAAACTGCTATAAACATCCATGTGCAGGCTTTTGTGTGGACATATGGGTAAATACTGTCAACTACAAATTGGCATTTTCCACTGGCACTTACGATCTACCTCTACAAGGATTAAATCATGTGCTGCTACAGCTGCTGACTTTCAATATCCCTTGAAAAGAGTTCAGGTGGAGAGCAGAAATGACGCACTCTGTGCTCTGGGAAAAATTGGCAGAACAGGTCTTCAGATAGATATTTTCAAGAGCCAATTTTATGAGCCCAATTCTTGTATCTCCTCATATTTAGAAAAGCACTAAAATCCTTCATGATGACCACTGCCCTTTGTGACTAGCAGTAACCTTCATGAGACTAGCAGAAACTTTCTGCAAAAAATATATGCTTGAGTGTATGTACTCCACCTTCACCAAAATCACATATATACTGACCTTTCCCCTTGCCTCTTAAGAGTACTTTCTCAGAGTTATCTGGGAGGCTGTCTCCTGGGCTGCAGTCCTCATTTTGCCCCAAATAAAACTTAATTCGCAGCTCTCACGTTGTGCATTTTTTTTTGATACTTATGGTGACCATGATTAAGGGACCCAGAGTGGACTTCTCTCCTTTACCTGAACTCTATGAAGAACCAGAGCCTTGGTACCAGCAAAGGCCCCTTGTGCCCATCCGCCTCTTCAGAGAGTCCAGACGAATTTGGGTAAGTCTCTCCTGGTTCTCGATCTCCCATATTGGTTGATGATCCTGAGTTTTATTTGGTGGTGTAGCAGGTACCTGCCTCCTCCCAGTTGAAAGATACTGGGGGAGGGGGCCTAGTTGAAAGATACCAGGGAAATACCCACCCAGTGGAAAGATACTGGGTGGGGCTTGGTTGAAAGATACCAGGAAATAAATACCAGGGTTTGCTCAGTTTTAGGAGACTGAGTGGTCTGTGCTGAGCGATTAGGTAAGAGGCCGATCTGATGATTTTCCTCAATTCGGCTGCCTTAATAGAATTTGTCAGGATAAAAGTGAAGATATACCATGAAAACTTTGCTCTGAAGAAAAGGGACAAGACTCCTCCTGGCCGATTACGGCTTTCTCAGGTGACTGAGAAATTTACAGGAGTGTGGAGGCAGAGTCCTCATACTGTGCAGTGGTCCCATAGGGAAAACCACTCATTAATTAAAAACGCTTGCTCGTCCAGGGGTCCTGGATAAGAATTGGCCATTCAGCGATCGGAGCACCTATGGTGGTCTTAGATGACCAAAGGGAGAAACTGAGACAGATAAGAGGGCTGAAACGACTCTGGGGCGATGCCTAGAGGAGCTAAACTCACAAGCAGCACACTGGCCCGCAACACAATTTCACTAGTAAATTTTATCCCTGACAAATTCAACCTTAAAATGGGAAATAGAGCCTCTCAAGCACAGCAACAAGGGACTTCAGAAAGCCAGTCTCTGACTAACACCTCAGCCAGGATTATGTACATACAAAAACTCATACTTGCAAGTACCTACTTAATTGGGGAAATTATATTAAGGAGATCACAACCTAAAATGACCAAATTGAGGTTCTTTTGATATTCCAAAATTAATATTTTTGCATGCACAGTTAGAGAAAAACAGCCTGCTGTAAGGTCAGACTGAATGGAATGCATACTTTGATTGGTATCTAGAAGCTTCTAAAAGAGGAAATGATAGAGTAACCTCTTTGCAGGAAACCAATAATTAATTACTTGAAACTATATCAGACCAACTTTTCAAAACCATTAAAAAGAAAGAAAAGGGGGTACCTACAAAAATTATGAAGCTTCAATTATGCCAATTAAATACACAATGTCAGTCGAAGGTTAACCAACACCATTTAATTGCCAACCAGTAGAGAAAGATAGCTTGAAGGAAAAAAAAAATTCTCTTCAGAATTCTGACCCTAAGGGAAAAAGTCCTACTAGGAGAACCTGATTTTCTCTCCCTGTGCCTTGAGACCAGAGCTCTCAGGGACACTTATCTTATCTAGACCATCTCTAATTCCTGAGATTGAGAAAAAGAAAATAAAGAAAAAACTGGAAGAAGCCTTTAAAATTGTTTCTTATTCCAACTGTTATTTATAAACTAATGAGTTTATATTATGATATCTGATTCATGACTAAGTTTAGAAAATGCAGCTAGATTTCTTATTGTTTCTGTCTGGATACATGTATGTCTCAGCATGTGTCTTTTTCTTTGGATAATATTGCTGTAGTTAATTTGTAAATGAGCTTTATTTAATTGGCTTAAAGAAAAGTAAGCACTTACAAATTAAAAAATTCTAAATACAAGAGAAATTAAGCTAAATAAATTTCAGGTTCACGTGAACCTGAAATATTCAGTATTAAATTAATATCTGGTATTAATGTTTGTTGATCTAATTAATATAGACATGATTTTAGAGTCATCAACATTAAGTATAATACTTTTATTGTGCCTAGGTGTAATATAGGCTAAATAAAATCTTGTTATATCTGTTACAAATTTGTCAGCAAGGAAAGTAACTTGATGTGAAGAAACTTTTAAGGAAAGAAAATATAAATGAGATAAGAGCTTTTAGATAAACTCTATTAAGAATAATTATGCTTTAGGAATGTCTATCCAAAATAGTCTCTCCAGATTCTGGTAACTTGAAATTCTAGAGTTGTGCTAAATTAAGTGGTGGAAGCTTATTGAATAGCTAGGTCATTACCAAATAAAATAAGATACTGAACCATTAATTACTGAACACTGGCTTCCTCTTAGAAACCAAAGATAGTTTGGACTGTTAATGAGTATGTTTGGTGCCATGCTCTCTAAAGTAAGCACATGGTTTTAGAAATTATCGCTGGTATTTATGTTCACCAATCTACAGAATGCTAATATAAAGGACAGTTCATGATTGCTTAAGGAAAGTAGGATGTGTGTTTTTAGTAGAGAAGGCATGAGTAATAGAGTTGAATTTTATTAAGGGAAAAGGAAGTATGTCTGACTTACAGGTGGCTGTGATGGATACAGAAAGTGACAAAAGTGTTTGTCGAAAGTAGACTCCAAGAAAAGAGTTTTGTGCATGGTCAGGATTGACTAAGTTTAAAATAAATTTAATTGAGTAAATGAACTTTAAAAGTAAGCAAGTGTAAAACTTGAATTTGGCTTCTCTCTCTCTTAAGAGGACAAGATTTCTTAAAATGTTGAACTGCCTTTGATAACAGATTTCAAGTTTCTTTACCTTTTAAGTGATCTGTTCTGTATTTGCTTTTGAAATCTTTTATTGTTACTTTGGTTAAGTGAATAACCGTTTTTTCACAGTAACATGTGATCCTATCTGACTGAGTGTTCTAAACCCTTTTTGATATGTTTTGACAAACCTTCCTAATTCTAATGAAGTCCTTTTTACCTCTAGCTAACTTCGGAATGCTTCAAAGGGCCCCTGAAACATCCCAAAGAGAGATATATACTAGGTTAATTTTGTACATTAAGTTACATGGGAAGTATTGTCAAATGAGTAATAAATCTTAGGTTTTAGTGCATGGTAAATGTTATTAATATAGATATTCTAGAAATTATATGGAGTTCCTAAAATTCTGATATGTTCTGGTAAAATGTTATCAGTCATAATTTTAGTTATTATCTATCGTAAAGGGTTATATGTTACAGCAGTAACCAAGTTTCTTTGTCAGTTGCATTGTAATTACATTCTGAATGTGCCTTCTTAAGTCTTTTGTCAGTAGAGACACTTAACAGTTTCATTCTAATGCTTTTGCAAAAATGCTTCTTCTTCAAGAAGATTTATAAAAAGGACTCTTGGATAAATGTAAGTTTCTGACTTTCAGACCATAATACTGAACTGGGTAAGAAATTAAGAATCCTAATGAGAAACCTGATGGCTTCATGAACTCTTAACAAAAAGTTAGTTACACAAGACTGAGTGAACTGGTGAACATGGTTATACATTTTATGGTTTCTATCTGAAAAATTACTGGTTTAAATCTGTGTTTTCCAGGTGTAAGGAAAACTTTCCTCTCAAACTAATTATGACTTACAGTAATTTGGTAAATTATACTTTGTAAGCAGGATTGAAACACTTATTTTTATCTCTATCTGCTCCCTCCAGAGGTTGGAACCTCTTAGGTTCCCAGCAGATTTATCAGATAAATTAGGAATGTTACCTCACTAACAGGTATAGAAAACTTAAGGCATTTTGGGGACCTTGAAAAGGGAGGAATTCACCTAAATTTGTTAGGTGAAATCTGTGATAAGCCCTTGGCATGACTTTCCTAGCCCTGAGAAGTCTTTTAAAAGTCCAGTCTGAGACTTCTTATAAAGTTTCAGTCAGCAAAAGCCTACATGATCAATTATAGTTATATAAATAATTAACAAGTTTATTGAGACCAGATTTATTTTGCAAACTAATTAGTCTTAATTTGGTTATATTTGGTAGCAATGAGGGTAATTTTAGAAAGAAAATGTTTCAATGAATGTTGAATCCCATTTTTGTTAATGGAGGTCTATATTTACTAACTTCCCAGACAGTCCCTTGCTGTTACATTATATTAATGTAAAGTTAAATTGAATTATTAAAAGGACACTCTAAGTTTGTTCCTAAAGCATATCTCAATAATCTGTCTTAGGATGAAGATCAGATGTCCCACGACCTGCAGCCAGGGAACTATGTATATTGGAAAAGACATCATTTAAAGGATTCACTACAACCCAGATGGAAAGGCCCTCACCAGGTACTCTTAACTAGCTCATGTGTAGAAAAACTAAAGGGAATTCACTCTTGGATTCATATTTCCCACTTAAAAAGGGTCCCTGCACTGGACTGGTGTATAGAGAGGACTGCTGACCTCAAACTCACCTTTAAATGATGCTCAAACTGAGGAAACTACACTTACACCGGAATGAGAAGACGACATCAGAAGTAGACAGCTTACCCAAGATGCTGGACCTGACTCATATGATCATTTATAATGTTTTCTTGACTTCTTGGATCTTTGCATATAAATCAAATGTTTTTTTATATGATGGACACGATCCTATGCTAGTTTTAAAAATTAATCCAATTGTTGGGTTTGTGGCCAATTACCTGTTTCTAATACTTCTGGATTACCCTGGTGGATTTCCCTACTCCAAGGCTTTAATTGGATGGCCCTTAGAAATTTATTTTAGAAGAAAGAAATTATAGTCCTGTTTAGGGGATCCCCTCACCTAGACAATTAATAATACCTGCTCTGACACTGGCCATAAAAAAAAAGGAATTTTCCTCTAAAGTTACTCAAGCTCAATCAGAGCAACAAGCAAAATTTCAGCCAAGGAATAAAACCTCCCACAATTATGGGATGGATTTATGTGGTTAACAACAGTCTATGGTCATTTACATTTTAACGCCTCCCTTTATCTTGGAAACAATTAAGTTGTACTAGGATAACCAGCCTAGTAACACTAGGAAATTGGGCTGGGAGCCTTACGGACAGTGTCAAAGTATAATTTACCTGAAAGGTAAAGATTGGTACAGAACAGACTAAGTCAGACGACTTGAGGATATACTGGGCTGCACCTAATGGAAGTTCCTGGCTTAATTTTCACTTATGACTTTGGTAATACTGCTAGTTATGTTACTTGTAGTTTGCCTGTTTTGCAAGATTGTTGTTTCTTGCATTACCAAATGTGTGACTGAGCCTCCAAAAAAAACACATAGTTTTATATGAGATCAATGATTGTAATAATGTAACTCTAGATATGGGAAGATGCAACAAGACAGAATTTTTTCCTGGACCATAACAGACTAGGAATACAGGTGGTCTAGAGACCTTTGTTGATAAGACCCAGCCCAGTAATAGCACACTGAGTGGCCTATCAGTGAAATCTTTGCCACACCTAGGAATCAGCCTTCCTAGCATCATGGGATGAAATGGTCATGAAATGCCTCCCAAAGCATGGTTGAATTTATGACCATGAGGGGGCCCTGTCAACTACAAATTGGCATTTTCCATTGGCACTTGCGATCTACCTCTACAAGGCTTAAGTCATGTGCTGCTGCAGCTGCTGACTTTTAACAGCCCTGAAAGGAGTTCAGATGGAGAGCAGAAATGAGGCACTCTGTGCTCTGGGAAAAACTGGCAGAACAGGTCTTCAGATAGTTAGATATTTTCAGGAGCCAATTTTATAAGCCCAATTCTTGTATCTCCTCATATTTAGAAAAGCACTAAAATCCTTCATGATGACCACTGCCCCTTGTGCCTAGCAGTAACCTTCACAAGACTAGCAGAAACCTTCTGCAAAACATATGTGCTTGATTGCAAGTATTCCCCCTTCACTAAAATCTCATATATACTGACATTCCCCCCCTGCCTCCTCGGAGCAGTTTCTCAGAGCTATCTGGGATGCTGTCTCCCGGGCTGCAGTCCTCATTTTGCCCCAAATAAAACTTAACTCGCAACTCTAACTTTGTGCATTTTTTTAACTTGATAATACCGATGAGTATAATTGCTAGATCGCATAGTAAAAAATATGTTTAGTTTTGTAAAAAACTGCCAAACTCTATTCCAAAGTGGAATTACCATTTTTCATTCCCAGCAGCAATGAACAAGAATTTGTTTTCCTACATCCTTGTCAGTATTTAATTTTGTTAATGTTTTGGATTTTAGACATTTTTTAACAGGTGTGTAGTGAGAAAACTTTTTTTAAAAGGGGATAAAATGAACAAATGGAAATACTAGAAATAGAAAAAATCCGATATCTGAAATAAGAAAATTAGACCAACTAAGGTAATGGTGGAGTAGTTTGATTGGAATTATCCTCCCACAAAATAGAATTATAAAATATGGGCAAAATATACAAAACTAAACCACTATTTGAAGGCAATGAAAAATGAACAAAATCAGGCAAAATCTGTAAAAACATTGTGATGATTAATTTTATGTGTCAGCTTGGGATTCCCAGATAGCTGGAAAAACATTATTTCTGGGGGTGTCTGTAAAGGTGTTTCTTAAAGAGATTAGCATTTGTTGGTTTTTTGTTTTTAATTTTTTTTGGAGTAAATTGATTTACAATGTTGTGTTAGTTTCAGGTGTACAGAAAAGTGAATCAGTTATACATATACATATATCCACTCTTTTTTAGATTCTTTTCCCATATAGGTTATTACAGAGTATTGAGTAGAGTTCCCTGTGCTATATGGTAGGTCCTTATTAGTTATCTATTTTACATACAGTCATGTGTATATGTCAATCCCAATCTCCCAATTTATGAGATTAGTATCTGAATTTGTAGATGAGTAAAGAAGATCACCCTCACCAATGAAGGGTGGACAACATTCAGTATGCTAAAAGCATTAAGGAACAAAAAGGTGAAGAAAGGACTAATTTATTCTTGTTGCTTGACCTGGGACATCAACTTCTTCTGCACTAGGACATGGATGCTCCTACTTCTTAGATTCAGATTCAGACAGGTTTTCAGGCATCAGACTAGGACTGAATTACACCACCAACATTCCTGGTTCTCCAATTTGCAGATGGCAGATTGTGGGACTCCTCAGCCTCCATAATTGTGTAAGTCAATTCATATATCTATCTATACCTTTATCTATATCTATATCTTTGTCCTTCTGGTTGTTTCTCTGGAGAACCCTAATACATGCATCTATCTTTGAAAGTCAGGAATTCTGCTTGGGGAGATTTAAGAGTGTGCAGCTTTTTACTTTAGGTCACTCATCAATTTACTCACACTAAGAGGTGGCAGAAAAGTCATAGCTTTACTTACTTGTGGTTCATTAGGAAAGAGCTCAGGGCTGGCAGAGAAGTCAAGAATTAAGGTGAAGGAGTCCCATTGCACGTGAAAATGTCTACAAGATAGACTATTTACTGGACCATAAAACAAATCTCAACAAATTTCCCAAGATTGAAACCGTACAAGAATGCTCTCTGAAATAAAGAAATTAAATTAAAAACCAATAAGATAGATAGGCAAACCACAAATATTGGGAATACACTTTTAAATAAAGCATGTATCAAAGAATAAGTCACAAGTGAAACCAGAAAATGTTTCAAACAAAATGATAAGGAGAATACAAAATATTAAAATTTATAAAATTCAGTTAAAGCATTATTTAGAGGAAAACTTATAGCTTTAAATGTTTATATTAGAAACGAAGACAAGCTTAGATTTAATGATCTAAGATTCCATTTTAAAAGCTACCAAAAAAGGAGCAAATTAAATACTTAGAAGTAATAAAAAGCAGAAATCAATGAAATGTCCACAAATGAAGAATTCTTTTTTAAGAATTTAAAGAAAACTTTAAAGTTTTTTTAATAATTATAATAATAAAATTAATTGCTCTGAAATAAAAGAAGCAGATTCCTAATATCATGAAAAAGAGTAAGTATCCATCCCACAGCTATCAAAATAATAATAAGAATATATTACAAATGCCAAAAAATACAGCAACTTAGATGAACTGGATAAATTCCTTTCAAAACACTGCTTAGCAAAACTGATAAATATATGTTACCCTAGAGTTTTCAAGGAAATTGTATTTATTTTCAAACCCTCCACACAAAGAAACTAGGAGACATATACAGCCTTATTAGTAAATTCTAGCAAATATTTTAAAAGGAAATAATAAAAAATTTATACACACAGTCAGAAAATAGAGAAATAATACACATTCTCAATTCATTATGTAATGCCAGTGAGGTTCTGACACCAATCCCTGGCAAAGACATTACATGAAAAGAAAATTATGGACTTAGCAATGTTAGCAATGTGTAAAATCGATAGTACAGCATGACCATGTAAGGGCCAAATCTCAAAGGAGGGGGGGATTTTTACATGAGTATAGAAACGTATTGATTGGAACTGGCAATTAAGAACCAAGTAACATGAAGATATCTTAGTATGTAGAAACTTAATATAAACATCTAAGACCATAAAATACAAGGTTCTTAACATTTTCTTCACTTGCTAAACACTTAGCATAGTTCTGAACATATAGAAGGGACTCAGTAAATGTCTATGCTTCAGTGAACTGGTTAAAAGTTTATTTCTTGTCAGTTATAAAGACTTTCATGTTTCAAATGCCAACCATCTGACATCAATGATCAGTAAAGTCACCTATGGTCTCCTTTGAATTTACCAATGATAGAAATATTGCTGTAGGAAAGAAAAATTGATTATTATATCTTTAAAAAGTCAAATATAGGGGCTTCCCTGGTGGTGCAGTGGTTGAGAGTCCGCCTGCCAATGCAGGGGACACGGGTTCATGCCCCGGTCCAGGAAGATCCCACATGCCACGGAGTGGCTAGGGCCGGGAGCCATGGCCACTGAGCCTGTGCAGCCGGAGCCTGTGCTCTGCAACGGGAGAGGCCACAACAGTGAGAGGCCTGTGTACCACAAAAAAAAAAAAAAAAAAAAAAAAAGAAAAAAAATCAAATATAAATTTTTGATAAGATGAATTTAATACATATGTACTTTAACTGTAATATCAAACGAATCCTTTTAATAGAGAAAAGAGAGCTTGTGTTAAAAAAAATTTTTAAGAGGGTTATTTAAAATTTTTCCATTACTAAAATAGTTAAAGTACATTTAAAAATTTTAATATTTGAGAAAACTTTAGTTTTGTCACCATTCTAACAAAACCATAGATGGTTTATTGATGCACTTCCTTCCAGAGATTTAAAATTAATAATTATTTACATAATGGTTACTAACTGTACATAGAAGTGTTTCATATTTTAAAAACATTTATTGTAAATGCAAAAAAAATATTTAAAAGCCTTTACAATAAAATGTTTAATTTAGAGAACTATATGCATTTAGAAAGAGATCTACTAACTTGCTCATTGGTGCATTTGAACATAGTGCACTTTGAAATAGAACATTTATATAAGAGCATGCTATAAGTAAATAACCAAATACTTAAACTATTTTAAAATATAATAGGTGTTTTAGATTGATCAAAGTTTTAATCCAGCCAGAGAGCATCTTTTTTTTCTATTTTTAATTTCAGTTAACATCATAGACTGATTTTGTTACCTGCTGAGCTACCAAATTAGTATTTGAACAGCCTTCAGATATCATTAAATTTAGTTTAAAATATTTAATACTTCACTATAAAAAAAAAGAGTCTGTACACGTTTACTTTTGACAATCAAGAGGTCCATCTGCTCTCTAGAATTTGAAAACTTGAATGATCACTACTAGAAAAATGACTTCAAATATAGGCCTTGTGGTACACAGAATTCCAAGATGGCTTTCAAATTTCCCCACCCCTGGTGTACACACTCCTTCTCCCAGTAATTGAATCAAACAGTAGTATAAATACTGGTGTGAAGTCATTTTGCAGGTATAATTAAGGTCTGAAATCAGTTGACCTTAAGATACAGAGATTATCTGTGTGGACTGATCTAATTAAATGAGCAGTGTTTTCTCCAGCTGGTCACAGAAGGAGAAATCAGAGAGGCATGCTCAGACTGGCCTGGAAGAAAGCAAAGATTCATGCAGTGGACTGCTTATTAGCCCATATGTGGACTACATATGAGACTTGCTATGGGCAAAGAATTATGGGCAGCCTCCATCAGTTGAGAGAGGTTCCAGGCTGACAGCCAGCAAGAACACAGAGACCTCAAACAGATGACTACAGGTAACTGAATTCTGCCTACAGCCAGTTACTTGGAAGAGGATCTCAAGCATTTAATGAGAATATAGTACACCCAACACTGATGTCAGCTTTGTGAGACTCTGAACAGAGAACTGAATTAACCATAACCAGATTTCTGCCCTGGGTGAGCTAATAAATAGGTGGTTTGATAAAAATGATAAGTCTAAAATTATAGCTTTTCTTGAACTTACCAAATTTTATTTAAATTTTGTTTCAATTATTTTATGAGATACACTTATCATGCTTCTTTCCTTCCCTTCATTCAATATCCATACATGTAAAGGCCCAGACAAAGTGTTTAACACCCTTCAACTGACCAGGAAATAACTGTTATAACAAAGTTTGCCTGGTGCTATGTTAGGCTTTCCAAGACAAATCTGACTAAAATTCAGTCTTCTCTTTACCTGTCACCACACAAGTAACAAATGTTTTGAACATCTATTTTGTTTTTTATCTTTTATTTTTTTTAATTAAAGTATAGTTGCTGTACAATATCATATAAGTTAGAGGTGTACAATATAGTGATTCACACTTTTAAAGGTTATATTACTTTTACTATTATTATAAAATATTGACTATATTCCCCGTGTTGTACAATGTATCCTTGTATCATATTTTATACCTAATAGTTTGTACCTCTTACTCCCCTGCCCTATATTTCTCTTCCCCCTTTCCCTCTCCCCATTGCTAACCACCAGTTTATTCCCTATATCTGTGAATTTTCTTCTTTTTTGATTTATTCACTGGTTTGCTGTATTTTTAGATTCCACATATAAGTGATATCATACAGTATTTGTCTTTGTCTGACTTATTTCACTTAGCATAATGCCCTCCAAGTCCATTCATGTTGCTGCAAATGGCAAAATTTAGTTCTTTTTCATGGCTGAGTAATATTCCTGTGTGTGTGTGTGTGTGTGTGTGTGTGTGTGTGTGTGTGTGTGTGTGATATATAATGTATATATATTATATAATACATACATCTTCTTCATCCATTTATCCATTGATGGACACTTAGGTTGCTTCCATATCTTGGCAACTGTAAATAATGGTGTTACAAACATCAGGGTGTATGTATCTTTTCGAATTAGTGCTTTTGTTTTTTTCAGATATATACCCAAGAGTGGAATTGCTGAACATTTTTAATAGATGTACTACTGCCATTTCTATATGTGGCTCTCCTCAGATTCCTAAATAAAATTCTAGAATGCCATGTATCATCCATTTCATTTTATTTTTGAAGAAATCTTTTTACTCCTTCCTAGCTTTAAAGTTATATAAGACTAGCAAAGATAATTTTAATGTCACTTCTAATTCTAGAGTCTGAGTGAAAATATGTTTTTAAAAAATGATTTTATTTAAAAATTCAGTTGGTGACCATATAATTGGAATGTTGTGAGTAAGTTGTACAATGGACTGATTTTTCTTTGAAAAATTCCCAGATGATTGCATAATTTTCTTTTAAATTTTTTCTTCCCTATATGATTGGCAGAGTAAAGAGAATTCAGCATAACTGTTCATGTTGTTATGAAGTATAGAAGTTAGTTGAGAGTTAAGGATCTAGTTAGAAAGACCTGCATTAAATTCCCTGCTTCATATTTTCCTACCTGGTTACTTTTGACAAGTTACTTATCTTCACAAAACCTGTTTCTTTGTCTGTAAAATGGGCATAATACAAGTACATATCTCCTCACATGGTGAAAAAAACTCCTGATGCTTGGATAAGTATAGTGATTGACAATGTTAAATAACTAATATGTAGAAGAACTGGTACTAATACTCTGCTCTTACTTAAACTTACAGCACAGTGAAATGAGTGAGGGGGAGGTCAAGATGGCAGAATAGGAGGACCCAGAGTTCACCTCTCCCCACAAGTACATCAAGAATACATCTACAAGTGGAACAATTTGCACAGAGTACCTGCTGAACACTAGAAGAGGACCTCGGACAACTAAAAGGACAAGAAAAGATCCCAGCATAACCAGGTAGGTTGAAACAGAGAAAAGATAGAAAAAGGAAAGAGGAAACAGGATGGGACCCGCACCCCTGTGGAGAGCTGAAGGAGAGGAGATGTTCCTGCACCCACGGAAGCCCTCTCACTGGTGGGAGATCAGTGAAGATAGAAGGGGAGCTTTGGAGACTATCGAAGGAAAGTGCAACAGCTGGTCTATGGTAGGCCAGACAGAGCCGACTTACGGATGGCCCGTGCCACACACCTACGAGTCCCAGCCTGAGATGGGGATGTCCTACAGTGCTGACAGGGGCTAAGTACTGTAATGTGGGGTTTATAGAGCAGACCTGGGGAGAGGACTGCTATTGGCTGCACAGAGACAGCCTGAGGGGATGGGAGTGATGAGCTCCACAACCAGGAATGCTCCTGGAAGAAGCCCGGACTGCCATAGAAGCGAGTCACCATGGTTGAGTGACGTGCGAAAGGTAGGGATGCCATCCTCTCTCTCCCCACACACCAGTCCCTACCTCCGCAGGCATTAGGAGGGGCTCCCACCAAAGAGAGTGTACACGCCCCAGTCAGTGCTGCCTTCCCTCCTCCTGCCTGAGCAAGCATGCATGCCCCAGTCGGTCACCACCACTTGCCAGCTCCTGCCTCTGCAGTTACTAGAAGGGGCTCCCACCAAATACAAAAACAAACTCAAAATGGATTAAAGACCTAAACATAAGGCCAGATACTATAAAACTCTTAAAGGAAAACATAGGCAGAACACTCTGACATAAATCAGAGCAAGATCTTTTTCAATCCACCTCCTAGAGTAATGAAAATAATAACAAAAATAAACAAATGGGATCTGACTAAACTTAAAAGCTTTTGCACAGCAAAGGAAACCATAAACAAAACGAAAAGGCCACCCTCAGAATGGGAGAAAATATTTGCCAATAAGTCAAATGATAAGAGATTAACCTCCAAAATAAATAAACAGCTCAATATCAAAAAAGTAAATAACCCAACCAAAAATTGGGTCTAATATCTAGGAATAAACCTACCTAAGGAGACAAAAGACCTGTACGCAGAAAATTATAAGACACTGATGAAAGAAATTAAAGATGATGCAAATAGATGGAGAGATATACCATGTTCTGGGATTGGAAGAATCAACATTTTGAAAATGACTCTATTACCCAAAGCAATCTACAGATTCAATGCAATCCCTATCAAACTACCACTGGCATTTTTCACAGAACTAGAACAAAAAATTTCACAATTTGTATGGAAACACAAAAGACCCCGAATAGCCAAAGCAATCTTGAGAATGAAAAATGGAGCTGGAGGAATCAGGCTCCTTGACTTCAGACTATACTACAAAGCTACAGTAATCAAGACAGTATGGTACTGGCACAAAAGCAGAAATATAGATCAATGGAACAGGATAGAAAGCCCAGAGATAAACCCACACACTTATGGTCACCTTATCTTTAAGTGACCATTTGGAGGAGTGGGATAGAGAGAGTGGGAGGGAGGAAGATGCAAGAGGGAAGAGATATGGAAACATATGTATATGTATAACTTATTCACTTTGTTATAAAGCAGAGACTAACACACCATTGTAAAGTAATTATACTCCAATAAAGATGTAGAAAAATAAATTAATTAAATTGGGTCTATTAGAAGATCTAAATAGGCATTTCTCCAGAGAAGACATACAGGTGGCCAAGAGGCACATGAAAATATGCTCAACATCACTAATCATTACAGAAATGCAAATCAAAGCTGCAATGAGGTATCACCTCGCAGTGATCAGAATGGCTATCATCAAAAATGTCTACAAACAATTAATACTGTGGCAGAGGGGACAAAAAGGAACCCTCCTACACTGTTGGTATGAATGTAAACTAGTACAGCCACTATGGAGAACAGTATGGAGGTTCTTTAAAAGAAACTAAAAATAGAACTACCATATGATCTAGCACTCCCACTCCTGGAAATATATCTGGAGAAAACCATAATTTGAAAGATACACGCACCCCAGTGTTCATTGCAGCACTATTTACAATAACCAGGACATGGAAGCAACCTAAATGTCCATCAACAGAGGAATGGATAAAGAAGATGTGGTACATATATACAATGGAATATTACTTAGCCTTAAAAAGAATCAAATAATGCTGTTTGCAGCAATATGGATGGACCTAGAGATTGTCATACTGAGTGAGGTAAGTCAGACAGATATCATATAATATCACTTATATGTGGAATCTAAAACAAGGGGTACAAATGAACTTATCTACAAAACAAAAATAGAGATACAGATGTAGAAAATAAACATATGGTTACCAGGGGGTAAGTGGGAGCATAAATTGGAAGATTGGGATTGACATATGCACAGGATATATAAAATAGATAACTAATAAGGACCTACTCTATAGCACAAGGAACTCTACTCAATACTCTGTAATAGCCTATATGGAAAAGAATCTAAAAAAGAGTGGATATATGTTTATGTATAGCAAATTGACTTTGCTGTACACCTGAAGCAAATACAACATTGTAAATCAACTATACTCCAATAAAAATTAAAAAATAATAAAATAATAATAAAACAAATGAGCATCTCAAACATTTAAAGCACAGTGTCTTTTTTCCTGTTATAATAATCCATTTTACTTTCATATTCATAGTAAATAATAATTGTTAATTAAAATAATTTTATTAATGCCTATTTATGTCATATAAACTCTAGGGTCATGATTGAAGTGTGTTAGGAGCTTTTATTATTCCTTCTATGGATAGGCAGTCATCTGACCACTTAAGAGAGCTATAGTAAAGTAGAGATGACTTTGCTTCTTGGTCCTAGGGTCAAGTGTATAGGTAAAGACAATGACAAAGAAATTACATCTATGTCTCTATTAGTGAAGAGATGTGGAGCTTTAAGCACTGTAGTGTTTCAGAAATGTAGCCCTCTCAGATAACTTCAATAATTGGGTTTTCAAAATGATGATACTACCCAAAGCAATCTACAGATTTAATGCAATCCTTATCAAAATACCCATGACATTTTTTACAGAACCAGAACAATCCTAAAATTCATGTGGAACCACAAAAGACCCCAAATTGCCATAGCAAACTTGAGAAAAAGAACAAATCTGGAAGTATCACCCTCCCAGATTTCAGACTATAATACAAAGCTATAGTAGTCAAAACAGCACAGCACTGACACAAGAACAGACACAGAGATCAATGGAACAGAATAGAGAACCCAGAAATAAACCCATACATCTGTGGTTGATTAATCTGTAACAAAGGAGGAAGAATATGCAATAGAGAGAAGACAGTGTCTTTAACAAGTGATGCTGGGAAAACTGGACAGCTACATATAAAACAATGAGATTAGAGCATCACCTCACACCAGATACAAAAATAAACTCAAAATGAGTTAAGGATGTAAGTGTAAGACCTGAAACCATAAAATTCCTAAAAGAGAACATAGGCAGAACTCTCTTTGACATGAATAGTAGCAATATTTTTTTTGGATCTATCTCCTAAAGCAAAAGAAATAAAAGCAAAAATAAACAATTAAATTAAACTTAAAAGCTTTTGCATAGCAAAGGGAATTACCTAGCAAACAAAAAGGCAACCTATGGAATGGAAATAAATATTTTCAAATAATATGACCAACAAAGGGTTAATAGCCAAAATATATAAACAGTTCAATATCAAAAGAAATAACGAACCAAATCAAAAAATGGGGAAGACCTGAATAGACAGTTTTCCAAAGAAAACATACAGATGGCTAATAGGTACATGAAAAATGCTCAACATCACTAATTATTAGAGAAATGCAAATCAAAACCACAATGAAATATCACCTCACAACTGTCAGAATGGCTATCACCAAAAGCCTACAAATAACAAATGCTGGCAAGGATGTGGAGAAAGGGGAACACTCATGCATTGTTGGTGGGAATGTAAATTGGTGCAGCCATTGTGGAAAACAGTATGGAGGTTCCTCAAAAAACTAAAAATAGAATGACCATATGATCCAGCAATTCCACTCCTGGGTATATATCCAAAGAAAATGAAAACACTAATTAGAAAAGATACATGCACCCCAATGTTCATAGCAGCACTATTTACAATAGCCAATATAGAGAAGCAACACAAATGTCCATCAGCAAATGAATGGATAAAGCAGTTGTAGTATACATAGACATATACTACATCTGCTTTATCTATAGCAGTAAGCCAGTCAGTAATATTGTATGGAATATTACTCAGCCATAAAAAATAATAAAATTCTGCCACTTGCAGCAATGTTCATGGACCTAGAGAATATTATGTTTAATGAAGTAAGTCAGAGAAAGACAAATACTGTTTGATATCACTTATATGCAGAATTTTAAAAAATACAAATAAATGTATATGCAAAACAAACAGACTCACAGATATAAAACAAACTAATGGTTACCAGAGGGGAGAGGCAAATGCGGAGGGGTAAATTACTATATAAAACAGATAAGCAGCAAGTGTATATTATGTGACACAGGGAATTATATAAATTATCTTATAATAAACTTTAATGGAGTTTAATCTGTAAATATACTGAATTTCTATGGTGTACACATGAAATAAACATAATATTGTAAATCAATTATAGTTCAATAAAAATTTTGAATAACTAAATTGGGTTTTCAGAAAATAAATTAGTTTTAATAGAATGTATTTTATGTTCTTTAATTAGGAGAGATTGTCTAAAATTTAGAAAATGTCTGTGAATATTATACATGTTAAAAGTAGGAAAAAAACTACACAGAAATTTAAATAGGTACTAGATAAGATTTTAATATTGTTTGAATCAAAATTGCCACTGGAGATCCTTCTGAAATTGTTCCATGAAAAGAAACATTACCCAAGGAAAAAAAACAATTGATTAATCACTCACAATATTATAGGTATTTTACCTACATTAATTTAATATTCACAGCAACAAAAGCTTGTGTCATTTTCCTTGAGTTTTCAGATGTTCAGGAAATGTTACATACCTGATAAGTGTCAGAATGGGGTTTTCAATCCCATTCAATATGACTTCCAAGTCCATGCTCTTTCCACTTCACCAAGTTTCCAAAATAACCATGCCCTTTCAGATACAAAATGATGCAACTCTGAGAATAAACTAAGCATACTGACAGATAAAGACTGTTTTCTGAGGAATGCTTTAAATAGAAGGACATCTAAGAAAAAAACTGAATTTCAATGAAACAATATATTCCTCCCGAATTTTATTTCCAACTTTCAACTTTTGGTCTCAAACAGATATTTTAAGTAGAAAACAAGGTGGTCTCTGACAGTCAAATTTTTACTGACCAGGGTTTTTGGCCTTCCTTAATCAATAGAAATTGATAAGAGGTCAGACAAGAAATTCAGGCAAGGGTTTAATGGGGCTCCTACTGCAGCAGGAGAGAGTGAGAACAAGTAAAATATTTCCTTGCTTGTTCCCTGAGTGCAGGGGCAAGCTGGTTCCTCATATGGGGTGAGGGTAGAGGTGGATCCAGGGGTTAGGGCAGAGGTGTGGCTTAGATGGTCTGCCCACCCCTTTGGTGGTGTTGGGTGCAGGAGGCATGTGCGCTATGCTACTTTTGCTCCCAGTACCCTGTTTTTGCTCCCGACTCTTCAGAAGTGACTGTTGGGTTTTTGGTCTTTCTGTATCTTGTTGTCCATAATTTGCCCCAACTGTGCATGTGTACAGTTATGTTTAGTCCCTTATAGTTTCTTTGTATTCTGTTGGAAATGTTTATCCAGGTGCAAGCACTGCAGCAAAGTGGTCCATGTCCCAGGTCCCAGCCTGTCTCAAAATGGCATAGGAAACACAATAAAGAATTAACATTTGAGTCAGCTACAGGCTATCATCTGTGTGCTATTTTAAAATAATACAATGTTAATATAATCTGTAAATTTATATTACAGATAAGCACAGAGCCTTAGTGCTCTGTTGTCTGTGCTTAGTCATGCTGGCTCGGCACTTTGTAAAAAGAATGTTGCCTATAGCCTAAAAATATATGATAACCCATTTTCAAGGATCTGCCTCCCAGGCTTGACCTTTAAAGGTATAATGCATTCCTTCATATAGAGACAAAAAGTTCAGAACAGAGAATAACATTTGTCTTGTTGGAGGTTTACAGGAACATCTTGACTAGACTTATGTGGCCAACTACAAGAACAAAGGATTATTACATCCCCTCTGAGGTTTGGCCTGCACCAAGAAGTTTACAACAACCAGCAACATCCCCTCTCCTTTTAATATAAAAGAAGCCTGAATTCTAACTCTGGTAAGATGGTTCTTTGGGCCTCTAGTCCATCATCTTCTCAGTCTGCTGGTTTTCCAAATAAAGTTGCTATTCCTTGCCCCAACACCTGATCTCTCACGAGCAGTATGAACTTGGACTCAGTAACACCCTCACACATGGTAAAAAATTATTCCTAACTTTTTTAGTTAACTCCTTTGGCTAACTACATTTAGAATCTAAATCATCCTGGCAGGCTCCTCAGGAGGTTCTGCAGGGTAGAATCAGGGGTTTATATTTTTGTGGTGATGGCAAGTTACATGCAGCACCTTCTCTGATTTTTTTACTAAGACATCATAAAATCTGATGTATTCAGAGGGGTATAATTTTGCGATCTCAATCAATCATTTTTCTAGGTATTGAAGCATTTTCAGATATCCTTTGTGAAAAGAATCTTGTTTTTGCTTATATTACCAAGAAGGGAAGATGCCATGTGCAGATGAAATCCACCAGAAAACATGATCCAGGCTACACAGCCACCATATTGGAAAATCAACACTGCCCATTGTCATGTGGTTCCCACAATATAACAATGTTTCCTAAATCAGCAACATAAGATGTAAACAACCAGAAAGTAAGATCTTATGTCTGCTTTTTAAAGCCTAGCAAAAGCCTAGCTAAAAGACATAATATTTAGAATAAAATTTAGGAAAACTACAGTTCCAAAATGAGGTGATTATGAACCCCATCTGGCAAGTTTTTAAAAGACCAATTCCTGGGCCTCACTCACCACCTATAAAATTAGAATATCTCTTTGATGGACCTGGGAAACTCTTCTATTTAATGTTACCCAGGTGAAACTGATGATCAGTCAGATTTGAGAGCAACCCTTTAAGAACCCTTCTCTAGATATAACAAATTCTAGCTTGTTAGTCTTTGTATTTGAAACACAATGGTCTAGCTCTTCAGAACATCCTCTTTTCTGTCCTGTCATGTCTTCAACTACAATGAAATTATCCCTCTAGAACAATCATATGAAATCTACTTCTACATTCAGAGTAAAACTGTAATAAGAAAGAACAAATCAGACTCCATATCTGTTACTTTTACTTTAAACTTTGTATTCTACTGCTTTTGCTACAAGTTAATCACTAGAGGGATGTTGCCTGTAGCTTAAAGTATACAAGATGGCCTATCTCCTAGAACACTGCTTCCCATGCCTGAGCTAAAATATCTTTGTTTAGCTCACAGGAAACATCCTGACTAGGCCCATCTGTGAATGGCTTCTTCAGGAAAGAAGAAATTAACATATCACCTCCAGAATAAAGCAGAAACCAGGAAGTATTTGCAACTACTTATCACCTTTTTTAACTTTACATCCTCACCTCCCCCTCTTTGTTCTGTAAAAGAATCTCACATCCAAACTTGGGCAAAATGGTTCATTGGGACTCTAGTCCACAATCTTCTCAGCCTGCTGGCTTTCTGAATAAAGTCACTATTCCTTGCCTTAACAATTTTTCTCTTGATATATTGGCCTGTCGTATTGTTGTGTGGTGAGCATTAGAACTTTGGACTTGGTAATGAAACTATCCATTATGCTACTTAATATCCATAATATGAAATCTTGAGACTTTTTAGAATATGATATCGAAAATAATTATCTTTTTTGCTGATAAACTGACATGTTTCCACCTTTTGTATAATAAGAATGATTATATTGCTTCTTGGTTCCTTTTTGTTTGACTTGTCAGGTATCTCAGACTTAATTTTTATTCTGAGACACAGAAACTTTACATTTTAGGACTGGTATTTTGCTTTCTCTTTTTTTCTTATTCCTGAATACCCCATTTACATCTCCGTTCATTGACCTTATTATACAAAGCATCTGTATAACAGCTTGAATTTTTAGAGTTTCTATTATATATCAGTAACTATGTTAAGTGCTTTATATAAAATATTTCATGCTTATGTCTTAGTCTGTTCTGTTTAAGCTGCTATAACAAAATTCCGGAGACTGTGTGGCTTATAAACAAAAATTTATTTCTCATCTTCCTGGAGACTAATAAGTCCAAGACCAAAGCACCAGTAGATTCAGTGTCAGGTGAGGACCCTTTTCCTTGTTCAGATGGGCACTGCCCTCATATAGTGAAAAGGGACAAGGGAGTTCTCTGGATCTCTTTTATCCAAACACTAATCCTATTCATGAAGGCAGAGACCTCCAAATTAAACCACCTCCAAATATCATCACAATAGCGATTAGGATTCAGCATATGAATTTTTGGGGGGACACAGACATTCAATCTACAGCACATAACAAACCTTAAAGATAGATATTATCATCAACTGATCTTTCAACTGAGAAAATTGGTTTAAATAAAGAAATTAAATATCTTTCCCAGAGTCATGCTCTTAGTAATTAGCACATATACAGCTTGAATACAGAGCCAGTTCTCTTGTCTGCAGTTGTATCTTCCTTTTAAGATGATTCTTTTTTTTGTCTTAAATAATTTGGTAAGTGGGAAGGGGAGGGGGAAGGAAAAGACTAAGCAGAAACAGAAAGAGCAATTTAACAAGTGATGCTTTGTATATGATTGTTAATGATTTTATGATGTTAGGCTCTGACATAATCTATGCTCCATATCTGAAATACAAAAATACAAAATATAACAGTAAAATAATTCAGTTTTCACATTCCTCAGGAAATGATCTCCATGAGAAACATGAATATTCTCTTTCATTCAAGACAATAAACAAACTAGACTATTTCCATATTATACAATTGAATACATCTTTTATTATTATTTCTAAATACCACTTTTCTATTACAGAGAAACTGTTTTCTACAATAAAGTATAAAATGCATAAGAAATATAAATAGTACTTATCAAATAATGTAGAAATTCTCAAATGTTTACCTAAAGCTCCCATAGTTTTTAATCTAAACACTACTAATTATAAATTTATACCTAATTTACTGTTATTTCTGGTGAATACTGATTAAGTTATTTCTCAACAAATACTAAACAGAATCTAAAATGCTTAAATCTTGCTCAAAAATGGGCTAGAGTACTGCTTGACAACTGGCCTGGGCTACTAGAGGAAGTTTCAGCTAACACCTACTGACTCCTACCCTTTATTAAGCACCTTGCTAGGAACTGTGAAGAAGAGGATGCTCTAACAATCTAAAAAACAAGAAGTGGATGATTACAACACAGTGCAATTAAGTGTTATTATAGAAAAATGCACCAGCCGTGTGGTTGAAAGGGTCTTCATGCTCTGACCCAGTGTCAGGCCTGTGACTCTGAGGTGGGAGAGCCGAGTTCAGGACATTTGTGCACAAGAGACCTCTTGGCTCCATGTAATATCAAACAGTGAAAGCTCTCCAAGGATCTTCATCTCAAAGATAAAACCTAGCTCCACTCAATGACCAGCAAGCTACAGTGCTAGACACCCTATGCCAAAGAGTTAACAAGACAAGAAAAAAACCCACCAATTAGGAGAGAGGCTGTCAAAAATCATAATAAGGTCACAGGTACCCCAAAACACACCACCGGACGCAGTCCTGCCCACCAGAAAGACAAGATCCAGCATCATCCAACAGAAAACAGGCACCAGTCCCCTCCACCAGGAAGCCTACACAACCCACTGAACCAAACTTACCAACTGGAGGCAGACACCAAAAAAAATGGGAACTACGAACCAACAGCCTGTGAAAAGTAGACCCCAAACACAGTAAGTTAAGCAAAATGAGAAGACAGAGAAACACACGGCAGAGGAAAGAGCAAGGTAAAAACCCAACATACCAAACAAATGAAGAGGAAATAGGCAGTCTCCCTGAAAAACAATACAGGATAATGATAGAAAAGGTGTTCCAGGTCTTGGAAATCAAATGGAGAAAATAAAAGAAACGTTTAACCAGGACACAGAAGAGCTAAAGAGAAAACAAACAATAATGAACAACACAATAAATGAAATTAAAAATGCTCTACAAGGAATCAATAGCAGAATAACTAAGACAGAAAAACAGATACGTGACTTGGAATATAAAATAGTGAAAATAACTACCACAGAGCAGAAAAAGAAAAAAGAATGAAAAGAACTGAGCACAGTCTCAGAGACATCTAGGACAACATTAAACACACCAACATTTGAATTATAGGGGTCCCAGAAGGAGAAGAGAAAAAGAAAGGGACTGAGAAAATATTTGAAGAGATTATAGTTGAAAACTTCCCTAATATGGGAAAGGAAATAGCCAATCAAGTCCAGGAAGCACTGAGAGTCCCATACAGGATAAATAGAAGGAGAAACATGCCAAGACACATATTAATAAAACTATCAAAAATTAAATACAAAGAAAAAATATTAAAAGCAGCAAGGGAAAATTAAAAAAAAAAAACAACATAAAAGGGAATCCCCATAAGGTTAAAAACTAATCTTTCAGCAGAAACTCTGTAAGCCAGAAGGGAGTGGCAGGACATATTTAAAGTGATGAAAGGGAAAAACCTAAAACCAAGCTTACTCTACACAGTAAGGATCTCATTCAGATTTGACAGAGAAATTAAAACCTTTACAGACAAGCAAAAGCTAAGAGTATTCAGCACCACCAAATCAGCTTTATGGAAAATGGTAAATGAACTTCTCTAGGCAGGAAACACAAGAGAAGGAAAAGACCTACAATAACAAACCCAAAACAATTAAGAAAATGGTAATAGGTACATGCATATTGATAACTACCTTAAATGTAAATGGGTTAAATACTCCCACCAAAAGACATAGACTGGCTGAATGGATACAAAAACAAGACCCGTATATATGCTGCCTACAAGGAACCCACTTCTGACCTAGTAATATAAACAGGTTGAAAGTGAGGGAATGGAAAAAGATATTCCATGCAAATGGAAATCAGAAGAAATCTGGAGTAGCACTTCTTATATCAGACAAAATAGACTTTAAAATAAAGACTATTGCAAGAGTCAAAAAGAACACCACATAATGATCAAGGGATCAATCCAAGAAGAAGGAATGTAAATATTGTAAATTGGAAATATTTATGTATCCAACATAGGAGCACCTCAATACAGAAGGCAAATGCTAACAACCATAAAAGGGGAAATAGACAGTAACACAATAATTGTAGGGGACATTAACACCCCACATTCACCAATGGACAGATCATGCAAAATGAAAATAAATAAGGAAACATAAGCTTTAAATGATACATTAAACAATATGGACTTAATTGATATTTATAAGACATTCCATCCAAAATCAACAGGATACAATTTCTTCTCAAATGTTCATGGAGCATTCTCCAGGATAGACAATATCTTGGGTCACAAATCAAGCCTTGGTAAATTTAAGAAAATTGAAATCATATCAAGTATCTTTTCCAACAACAACACTCTGAGAATACATATCAATTACAGGAAAAAAATCTGTAAAAAATACAAACACATGGAGGTTAAACAATACACTACCAAATAACCAAGAGATCACTGAAGAAGTCAAAGAGGAAATCCAAATATACTTAGAAACAAATGACAATGAAAACACGATGACCCAAAACCTATGGTATGCAGCAAAAACAGTTCTAAGAGGGATGTTTATAGCAAGACAATCTTACCTTAAGAAACAAGAAACATCTCAAAAACATAACCTTACACCTTAAGCAAGTACACAAAGAAGAAAAAAAAAAAACCCAAAGCTAGGAGAAGGTAAGAAACCATCAAGATCAGGTCAGAAATAAATGAATAAGAAATGAAGAAAACAATAGCAAAGATCAATAAAACTAAAAGCATGTTCTTTGAGAAGATAAGAAAAATTGATGAACGATTAGCTAGACTCATCAAGAAAAAAAGGGAGAAGACTGAAATCAATAAAATTAGAAATGAAAAAGGAAAAGTAACAACAGGCACTGAAGAAATACAAAGGATCATGAGCGATTACTACAAGCAACTATAGGCCAATAAAATGGACAAACTGGAAGAAATGGACAAATCTTAGAAAAGTACAACCTTCCAAGACTGAACCAAGAAGAAATACAAAATATAAACAGACCAATCACAAGCAATGAAATTGAAACTGTGATTGAAAATCTTCCAACAAACAAAAGCCTAGGACCAGATGGCTTCACAGGTGAATTCTATTAAACATTTAGAGAAGAGCTAACACATATCCTTCTCAAACTCTTCAAGATACAGCAGAGGAAGGAACACCCCAAACTCATCCTATGAGGCCACCATACCCTTATAACAAAACTAGACAAAGATGTTGCAACGAAAGAAAATTACAGGCCAATATCACTGATGAACATAAATGCAAAAATCCTCAACAAAATACTAGCAAACAGAATCCAACAACACATTAAATGGATCATACACCATGACCAAGTGGGGTTTATCCCAGAAATACAAGAATTCTTCAATATATGCAAATCAATCAATGTGATACATCTTATTAAAAAACTGAAGGAGGAAAACCATATGATCATCTCAATAGGTGCAGAAAAAGCTTTTGACAAAATTCAACATCGACTTATGAAAAACCCCTCGAGAAAGTAGGCATAGTAGGAACTTACCTCAACATAATAATCACCATATATGACAAACCCACAGCCAACATAATTCCTAATGCTGAAAAACAGAAACCATTTCCTCTCAGACCAGGAACAAGACAAAATTGTCCACTATCCCTTCTATTTTTCAACATTGTTTTGGAAGTTTTAGCCACAGCAATCAGAGAAGAAAAAGAAATAAAAGGAATCCAAAATGGTAAAGAAGTTGTAAAGCTGACACTGCTTGCAAATGACATGATACTATACATAGAGAATCCTAGAGATGCTACCAGAAAACTACCAGAGCTAATCAATGAATTTGGTAAAGTACAGGATACAAAATTAATGCACAGAAATCTCTTGCATTCCTATACACTAATGATGAAAAATCTGCAAGGGAAATTAAGGAAACACTCCCATTTACCATTGCAACAAAAAGAACAAAATACTTAGGCATAAACCTACTGAAGGAGACAAAAGACCTGTAAGCAGAAAACTATAAGGCACTGATGAAAGGCATTAAAGATGATACAGGCAGATGGAGAGATATGCCATGTTCTTGGATTGGAAGAATCAACATTGTGAAAATGACTCTACTACCCAAAGCAATCTACAGATTCAATGCAATCTCTATCAAAATACCAATGGCATTTTTCACAGAACTAGAACAAAAAATTCCACAATTTGTATGGAAACACAACAGACCCTGAATAACCAAAGCAATTTTGAGAAAGCAAAGCAGAACTGGAGGAATCAGGCTCCCGGACTTCAGACTATATCACAAAGATACACTAATCAAGAAAGTATGGTACTGGCACATAAATAGAATTATAGATCAATAGAACAGGATAGAAAGCCCAGAGATAAACCCACCCACATATGATAACCTTATGTTTGATAAAGGAGGCAAGAATATACAATGGAGAAAAGACAGCATCTTCAATAAGTGGTGCTGGGAAAACTGGACAAGCTCCATGTAAAAGAATGAGATTAGAACACTCCCTAACACCATACACAAAAATAAACTCAAAATGGATTAAAGACCTAAATGTAAGGCCAGACACTATCAAACTCTTAGAGGAAAACATAGACAGAACAGTCTATGACATAAATCACAGCAGGATCCTTTTGGACCCACCTCCTAGAGAAATGGAAATAAAAACAAAAATAAACAAATGGGACCTAATGGAACTTAAAAGCTTAAAAGCTTTTGCACAGCACAGGTAACCATAAACAAGACAAAAAGACAACCCTCAGAAATGGAAAATATATTTGCAGTATATTTGCAAATGAAGTACCTGACAAAGTACCTGACAAAGGATTAATCTCCAAAATTTACAAGCAGCTCATGCAGCTTAATATTTAAAAAATCAAACAACCAAATCTATAAATGGGCAGAAGACCTAAATAGGCATTTCTCCAAAAACAGATATAGAGATTGCCATGAAACACATGAAAGGATGCTCAACATCACTAATCATTAGAGAAATGCAAATCAAAACTGTAATGAGGTATCACCTCACACCAGTCAGAATGGCCTACATCAAAAAATGTACAAACAAATTCTACAGAAGGTGTGGAGAAAAAGAACCCTCTTGCACTGTTGGTGGGAACGAAAATTGATACAGCCACTATGGAGAACAGTATGGAGGTCCCTTAAAAACCTAAAAGAGAACTACCATATGACTCAGCAATCCCACTATTGGGCATATACCCTGAGAAAATCATAATTCAAACAGAGTCATGTTACCACAATATTCATTGCAGCTCTATTTACAATAGCCAGAACATGGAAGCAACCTATGTGTCCATTGACAGATGAATGGATAAAGAAGATGTGGCACATTTATACAATGGAATATTACTTAGCCATAAAAAGAAACAAAATTGGGTTATTTTTAGTGAGGTGGATGGACCTAGAGTCTGTCATAGAGTGAAGTAAGTCACAAAAAGTAAAACAAATACTGTATGCTAGCATATATCTATATGGAATCTAAACAGAAAAAATATTCTAAAGAACCTAGAGGCAGGACAGGTATAAAGATGCAGATGTAGTGGATGGACTTGAGGACACGAGGAGGGGAAAATGTAAGCTTGGATGAAGTGAGAGTGTGGCATGGACATATATACACTACCAAATTAAAATAGATAGCTATTGAGAAGCAGCCACATAGCACAGTGAGATCAGCTAGGTGCTTTGTGACCACCTAGAATGGTGGAATAGGGAACATGGGAGGGAGATGCAAGAGGGAGAAGATATGGGGATACATGTATATGTATAGCTGATTCACTTTGTTATAAAGCAGAAACTAACACATCATTGTAATGCAATTATACTGCAATAAAGGTGTTCCAAAAAATGGGCTAATCATATAACTGTACGACCAGTATAATTACTTCAAATTAATATGATAGGCCAGGGTATAGTCATTCCATATCGCCCTTAGAGAATTATTGTTTTGGCACTGCAGAGGTTCAAACATCTGTACTTAATACTAAACATGAAACTAACAAAAAGAAATGCATCCAGCATCAGTGCAGAAAGTGGGCCAAAAGAGAAAAAATTTCAAGACTAAAAGCTATCCATGCTTAATTATTTTTTGTAATTTTCATTCTGTGACTTATAGAATGAAAACCCCTTATAGTCTCCTTGTGTGCTGTATTCTCTATTTCCAGTGCAAATTACCATTGTGCCTTTGATTTTTTTAAACATCTTTATTGGAGTATAATTGCTTTACAATGCTGTGTTAGTTTCTGCTGTATAAAAAAGTGAATCAGCTATATGTATACATATACCCTTATCCTCTCCCTCTTGCACCTCCCTCCCACCCTCATTATACCACCACTCCAGACGGTCACAAAGAGCCAAGCTGATCTCCCTGTGCTATGCAGCTGCTTCCCACTAGATAACTATTTTACATTTAGTAGTGTATATATGTCATTGCTACTCTCTCACTTCGTCCCAAATTACCTTTCTCCCACCCCCATGTCCTCAAGTCCATTCTCTACATCATTAGTGTATAGGAATGAAAGAAATTTCTGTGCATTAATTTTGTATTCTGCTACTTTACCAAATTCATTGATTAGCTCTAGTAGTTTTCTGGTAGCATCTTTAGGATTCTCTATGTATAGTATCATGTCATCTGCAAACACTGACAATTTACTTCTTTTCTGATTTGGATTCCTTTATTTCTTTTCCTTCTCTGATTGCCGTGTCTCAAACTTCCAAAACTACGTTGAATAATAGTGGTTAGAGTGGGCAACCTTGTCTTTTTCCTGATCTTATAGGAAACAGTTTCAGATTTTCACCATTGAGAACGATGTTGCCTTGGGGTTTGTAATATATGGCCTGTATTATGTTGAGGTAGGTTCCCTCTATGCCCACATTCTTGAGAGTTTTTTAAATCATAAATGAGTGTTGAATTTTGTTGAAAGCTTTCTCTGCATCTATTGAGATGATCATGTTTCTTATTCTTCTATTTGTTAATATGCTGCCTCACATTGATTGATTTGCATATATTAGAGAATCCTTGCATTCCTGGGATAAACCCCACGTGATTATGGTGTATGATCTTTTTAATGTGCTGTTGGATTCTGTTTGCTAGTATTTTGTTGAGGATTTTTGCAACTGTGTTCATCAGTGATATTGGCCTGTAGTTTTTTCTTTTTGTGACAACTTTGTCTGGTTTTGGTATCAGGGTGATGGTGGCCTTGTAGAATGAGTTTTGGATTATTCCTCCTTCTGCTATATTTTGGAAGAGTTTGGGAAGGATAGGTGTTACCTCTTCTCTAAATGTTTGATAGAATTTGCCTGTGAAGCCATCTGTTCCTGGGCTTTTGTTTGTTGGAAGACTTTTTATCACAGTTTTAATTTCAGTGTTTGTGATTGGTCTGTTCTTATTTTCTATTTCCTCCTGGTTCAGTCTTGGAAGGTTGTACTTTTCTAAGAATTTGTCCATTTCTTCCAGGTTGTCCATTTTATTGGCGTATAGTATCTTGTAGTAGTCTGTGATGATCCTTTGTATTTCTGCACTGTCAGTTGTTACTTCTCCTTTTTCATTTCTAATTTTGTTGATTTGAGTCTTCTCCCTTTTTTTCCTCATGAGTCTGGCTAATGGTTTATCAATTTTTTTATCTTCCCAAAGAACCAGCTTTTAGTTTTACTGAATTTTGCTATTGTTTCCTTCATTTCATTTTCGTTTATTACTGACTGGATCTGGATGATTTCTTTCCGTCTGCTAACTTTGGGGTTTTTGTTGTTCTTCTTCTTCATCTTTTTCTTTCCCTAATTGCTTTAGGTGTAATGTTAGGTTGTTTATTTGAGATTTTTCTTGTTTCTTGAAGTAGGATTGGATTGCTATAAACTTTACTCTTAGAACTGCTTTTGCAGCATACCATACGTTATGGGTCGTCATGTTTTCATTGTCATTTGTTTCTAAGTATTTTTTGATTTCCTCTTTGATTTCTTCAGTGATCTCTTGGTTATTTAGTAGCATATTGTTTAGTCTCCATGTGTTTGTATTTTTTACAGTTTTTTTTTTTCCTGTAATGATATCTAGTCTCATAGCATTGTGGTCAGAAAAGATAATTGATATGATTTCAATTTTCTTAAATTTACCAAGGCTTGATTTGTGACCCAAGATATGATCTATCCTGGAGAATGTTCCACTACCACTTGAGAGGGAACTTTATTCTGTTGTTTTTAGATGGAATGTCCTATAAATATCAATTAAGTCCATCTTGTTTAATGTATCACTTAAAGCTTGTGTTTCCTTATTTATTTTCATTTTGGATGAACTGTCCATTGGTGAAAGTGGGGTGTTAAAGTCCCGTACTATAATTGTGTTACTGTAGATTTCCTCTTTTATGACTGTTAGCATTTGTCTTATGTATTGAGGTGTTCCTATGTTGGGTGCATCAATATTTACCATTGTTTTATCTTCTTCTTTGATTGATCCCTTGATCATTATGTAGTGTCCTTCCTTGTCCCTTGTAATAATCTTTATTTTAAAGTCTACTTTGTCTGATGAGTATTGATTTCCATTTGCATGGAATATCTTTTTCCATGCCCTCACTGTCAGTCTTTATGTGTCCCTAGGTCTGATTTGAGTCTCTTTTAGACAGCATATATATGTGTCTTGTTTTTGTATCTATTCAGCCAGTGTGTGTCTTTTGGTTGGAGCATTTAATCCATTTACATTTAAGGTAATTATCAATATATATGTTCCTATTACCATTTTCTTAATTGTTTTTGTTTTGTTATTGTAGTTCTTTTCTTTCTCTTGTGTTTCCTCCCTAGAGAAGTTCCTGTAGCATTTGTTGTAAAGCAGGTTTAGTGGTGCTGAATTCTCTTAACTTTTGCTTGTCTGTAAAGTTCTTAATTTCTCCATTGAATCTGAATGAGATCCTTGCTGGTTAGAGTAATCTTGGTTGTATGTTTTTCCCTTTCATCACTTTAAATATGTCCTGCCAGTCCCTTCTGTCTTGCAGAGCTTCTGCTGAAAGATCAGCTGTTAACGTAATGGGGTTTCCCTTGTATGTTATTTGTTGCTTTTCCCTTGCTGTTTTTAATATTTTTCTTTGAATTTAATTTTTGATAGTTTGATTAATATTTGTCTTGGTGTGTTTCTCCTTGGGTTTATCCTGTGTGGGACTCTCTGCTCTTCCTAGACTTGATTATTTCCTTTCCCACATTAGGGAAGTTTTCAACTATCATCTCTTCAAATACTTTCTCAGACCCTTTTTTTTTTTTCTTCTTCTTGGACCCCTATAATTCAAATGTTGGTGTTTTTAATGTTGTCACAGAGATCTTTGAGACTGTCCTCAATTCTTTTCATTCTTTGTTCTTTATCCTCCTCTGTGGCAGTTATTTCCACTATTTTATCTTCCAGGTCACTTATCCATTCTTTTGCCTCAGTTATCCTGCTATTGATTCCTTCTAGAGTAATTTTAATTTCAGTTATTGTGTTGTTCCTCATTGTTTCTTTTCTCTTTAGTTCTTCTAGGTCTGTCTTAAATGTTTCTTATATTTTCTCCATTCTATTTCGGGGATTATGGAATCTTTACTAACATTACTCTGAAATGTTTTTCAGGTAGATTGTCTATTTCCTCTTCATTTGTTGGACACTCAGAAAAAGAGAAAGATGAAAAAATATTTTTAATTAAAAAAAATAAAAAACTAAAAGGAAAAAAGAAAGAGAGCAACCAAACTAATAAACAAATCCACCAATGAAAATAAAAACTAAACTATGATAAACATAAAACCAGAAACAAATTATATACAGAAGGCAAATCCCAAATCTACATTTGCTCCCAAAGTCCACTGCCTCAGTTTTGGGAACATTTGTTGTCTATTCAGGTATTCTTCAGATGCATGGTTTATCCAGTTGATTGTGCGGATTTAATCCACTGCTCCTGTGACTGCACAGAGAACTTTCCCTTTCTCTTCTTTGTTTGCACATCTCCTGGGGTTCAGTTTTGGTTTTGGCCCTGCCCTGTGTATAGGCCACTCTCAAGAGTCTGTCCCCCACCCAGACAGGAGGAGGTTAAAGCAGCAGCTGATTAGGGCACTGTTGCTTACTCAGGGTAAGTGAGAGAGGGGTATGGTAGTCATAATTGGAAAGCAGGGTTAGCCTGCAGCAGTGGAGGCCAGCATGACATTGCAACAGCCTGAGGATTTCCATGTGTTCTCCTGGGGAATTTGTCCTTTGATGTTGGGACTCTGCCAGTGGTGTGCTACACAGGCTCTTGGGAGGGTGTGGGTAGTGACCTGAACTTGCACACAGGATTCTTGGTGGCAGCAGCAGCAGTGTTAGTGGTTCATGCCTGTCTCTGAAGTCCAAGCTGATAGCTGTGGCTCATGACCATCTCTGGAACTTGCTTAGGCAGTGCTCTGCCTTCTGTGGGCACACAGGGAAGGAATCCCTTCTCCTCACACAGCCTGAAACTATGGTCTCTTACCTCTTTAGCAGGTCAAGAGTTTTTCCCAGACTCCCTTCCAGCTAGCTGTGACACACTAGTCCCCTTCAGGCTGTCTTCACGCAGCCAGTGCCAGTCGTCTCCCTGGGGTTTGACCTCCGAAGCCTGAGCCTCAGCTCCCATCCAACACCCGCCCCAGTGGGTGAGCAGACAAGCATCTCAGGTTGGTGAGTTCTGGTCAGCACTGATCCTTTGTGCAGGAATCTCTCCACTTTGCTCTCTACAGCCCTGTTGCTGCACTTTCCTCTGTTGCTCTAAAGCTTTCCCTCTGCCCTCTCCTCATTCCCCACCAGTAAAGGGGCTTCCTAGTGTGTGAAAACATTTCCTCCTTCACAGCTCCCTCCCAGAGATTCAGGTCCCATCCCTATTCTTTTGTCTCTGTTTTTTCTTTTATTTTTTGCCCTACCCAGGTACGTGGGGAGTTTCTTGCCTTTTGGGAAGTCTGAGGTCTTCTGCCAGTGTGCAGTAGGTGTTCTGTAGGAGTTGTTCCACATGTAGATGTATTTTTGATGTATTTGTGGGGAAGAAGATGAGCTCCACATCTTCCTCCTCAACCATCTTGAAGGTCTCCTGTGTCTTTTATTCTTGACAGGAATTCCCTTGTGATGCATGCACCACTCTATATTGTTTTATCTGATGAATTTCAATTGGCATCACTTTGTTCTCTAGTTAGTGTTTTGTGCATTGTTCCATGTTTGACTATGAAAGAGCAGCAAAATTAAATTAAAGAATATGAAATCAAGGAAATAAAGTAATCCTAGACATTAAGGTTGAACCATCTACTAAGTAACAATCTGTTTCCTTACAGTATTGGTTCTGACTATATAAACTTACATTGCAAAAAGACAATGAATACAGGTTTAGTATGAACAAAATTCCATGCATGGGGGTTAAGGAAATCCTGAAAATTATGATGTAATTAACAGTTCCTTTTTAGTCATTACCTAATTACTATTTTGTCATATAGAGAGACACTAAAGCTCCTGTTATATTAACATAAAAATTTAGCTGTTTTTTTTTCTCATGAAATCACAGATCTTTGAATTATAAGCCATTATCTAGTTTAATATGAAACATTTAAATGTTGGCATCCCATCATACTGCCTAAAATTTGGCATTATGTATTACAGCATTCCATAACAGAGGTCTGCCTGATTTTAAATCCTTTTTTTTGTAAAATTCACCATTCCAGATTATTTGATTGAGGTATTAATACTTCCAGATTATACTCTTTGAGATAGGGCATACTAAAAAGAAATAGCTTCACTACTTCTAAACATTTAGCAACAGATCATAAACTATATTTGAACTAGTTAGCAAATTAGGCAATCAAGCACTGGCTCAGAACTGAATAAAGATATGCTTAAAACATACAAACAAACAAACAAATATCAACTTGACCCCCAAAACAAACAAATCAAATGATGTCTTCCTTGCTATCCATCTCTTCTAACTCATAACACAATAAAATATCACATATGTATGTGGTGGGTAGGGAAGAAAGATAACAGCTTGAAAAAAATCATATTTTTCCTAATTTATTTTTTAAATCAATATATTTTCAAAAATTAAATCTAAAATTATATTAAAAGTAAATATATTATGACCAACTGGAGCGTATCCCAGAAATGCAAGGTAGATTACTATTCAAAATTCATTGATATAATTCACCACAATAATAGACTAAAAATAAAAAAAAAGAACATATAATTAAGTGAAGAATCCAAATTCCATTTCGGCAAAATCTAAACTCCATTTCTGATAAAAACTCACAGTGAACTTGGAATAGAAGTAAACGTCTTATACCTGATGAAGATGTCTGGTCTTGTCACTTTTATTTAACCTTATACTGAATATTCTAACCAGTGAACTAAAGTAATAAAATGAGGTAAAAAACAACAAGACTGAAATGTAAGGAATAAAACTATTTGTTCTAAATATGATTATGTATTGTAGAAAGTCTTTCAGAATCTACAAATCTACTAAGGCTAAGAGATGAGTTTGGTATGTTTGCAAGTCAATATAGTAGGGGGAAAATTGGTACTTCTATGTACCCACAATGAAGAATTGGAATTTGCAACTAGCAAAATAAGATCTCCAATATCATAAAATACATGAAATTTTTAGATACAAATTTGATGAAAAATGTAGAAGGCCTATACACTGACAACTACAAACCATTGCTGAAAGAAATTAAACAAGGGGAAATAAATGGAGAGATATATCACATTCATGGATCAGAGGACTTAATATTGTTAAGACTGTCATTTATCCCTCAATTTTTCTGCAGATTCAGAGCATAATAAATGGAAATCCAGTGGGTTTTTTAAATTAACATACTGATTTCACAATGTGTATGAAAATACAAAATACCTAGAATAGCTAAAACAACTTTGAGAAACAGGAATAATTTTGAAGGACTTGCACTACCTAATTTAAAAATTATTATTAAACTTCAGTAATACAGATAGCATTGCATTGATGTGAAATTGAGAAATAGATAACTGGAACAGAATAGAAAGTCTAGTAACATGATTTCACATATATGATCAACTGACTTTGAACAAGTGCAAAGGCAATTAAATGGTAAAGGATAGGCTTTTAAACAAATGATGTTGAAACAATTGAATGTCTATATGCAAAAAAAAAAAGAACCTCTATCCATATCAAACACTATATTTAAAAAGTTAATAAAAATGGATCATAGATCTAATGGTAAAATCTAAATCTATAAAACTTCTAGAAGAATATAAAAAAGGAATCTTTGTGACCTCTTATTAGTAAAAGATTTTTTAGCTCTGACAACAAAGTTAAACTATAGAAAAACTGATGAATTGTACTTCATCAAAATTAAACACTCTTCTCTTCAAAAGATAGAGTCAAGAAATTGAAAATAAAAGCCAAAGATGCAGAGAACATATTTGCAAGTCATATTGATGAAGAACATGTATCTAGTATACATACAAAACACTCAACATGCAATAATAAGAAAACAAACAACCCAATAAAAACAAACAAAAAAGTCAAATTGATTTGAAGCAACACTTCACCAAAGAAAATGTACCATTAGTAAATGGGCACTTACAAAAATATTCAACATGATTAGTAATTAGGGAAATGTAAATTAAAACCACAATGGGATAACACTACACACCCATTAAAATGGCTAAAATGAGACATGTTAAGACATTAAAACAGGAGAACAGACTCCTAAAATGGCAAATCCAAGGCAGTAATTTACATGGTAATCAGAGGGATAGAAGAAATTGTGTGTCAAGGATGACAAGGAGAATAAAGAGACCGGAAGTACATGAGTAGAAGGGAATAAAACTCATGTACCCCAGATGAGACCTTTGATTCATTTGATATTTCTACTAGGGCTGTCCCAAGATAGATTGACAACAATACTGCTATATATTACTTGATGTAAATCTAAGATATTTTCAGAAAAGCCGTGAAACCTGAAAGGAAATTGTGTGTGTGTGTGTGTGTGTCCTTCTGTTTAATTGACAACTTCTACCTTAACATATCTACCCATTGGTACAGAAACAATTTTGTGGAAACTTGGCATGTTCCTTTATGTTAAACAGATTCTGATATAGTATGTAAACTGATAAACCAGAGCTTGGCATCAGAATTGTTTTGTGTCCTATACAATTACAAAACTTTACTCCAGCATATAACTTGCATAGAAACTACTCAAATTTTAATACATACTTGTAATTTATACCCTGCTGATTTCCAAAATGAGGCAGAGGAAACTCAATCTAAAAAATATCATTTTAATTGAATTAACTAGAAAGAAGAGAATGAAGAAAATATATACTAAATAGATTGAATTATTGGATATAAAATGTATCTGTTTCCTGACACAAAATGACAAGATAAGATATTTTTATTCTTAGTATATAATGAAAGTAAACATCAGATTTATAAAAGAGAATATTTTATTAATACAAATTTCTAAACGTTCATCACATGTGACACAACTTTTTATAAGTAACATTGAAACTGTTGATATCTATTTTCAGCAATGGGATATAGTTTCTAAATTGTGTCTCTTTTAAGGCCCGCAAACCTAATTATATCATGTATTCTTCCAAAAGCATTTTGTTAAGCTCATGGTAAACACAGACTCTCTTGCTTCTTATTGGTGAAAGACCTCGTGAAATGGTTAAGACAATCACATGCTTTGACTTTCCCAGACAGTTCCAATTCTGCCTGTCGCCTTAGCTTACTGATTAATAGCAACCTTTCACTTTCAAGAGGTGTCAGACAGGATGATAAATTATATGGTCACCCCTATAAATAGCTTACTTGTAAGATTTGGTGGCAAATATCATCAGACACCAAAGAATCATAACTCCATAGTCCTTAGAATTGTTAAATATTAGGCCTTTTTAAAAACTGAGTTTATTTTTTCTTAATTGGTAACAGTCAAGTACAGAAAAACACAAAAATGTCATGTGAAAAAATACAGGAAAATCCAAAGGGTAATGATATGAATTATGGCTAAAGTTTTCCATGTGGAAAATTCATTCATAAGAACTTTGAGGATAAATATGCATTTCTTCACATATGTCAAGAATATCATTTCATTGACTCATTTTGAGTTTTATATTTTAGTGGCTAAGAAGATTTTAAGTCAGAGCCACAGTGACAGAGAGGTAATTTGTGCCCTGGCACAGAATAGGAAGTTCACATAGCACAACAGGAAGGCTGTTGGCAACAGAAGACAGCAGGAGCTGTAGAAATCTCACATCAATCAAAATTTATGAGGTCAGCAAACAGTTGAATGGTGTTTGTTGACCTAACCTTTTATGTTGGTGTGTGTAAGTAAAAAAACAAAAATAGTGGTTTCTTTTCTGAACTTCAGTTGTGTAATATGTACAAATTTTACTTTTCCACAGATGCAGTCTACCTGCATATTAGGGTATGCCTTTAAAAGGATACTTTGATTTCCTGTTCTAAGACATATAAATGGACAAGTATTGAAGTGTTTCCCTATGCATGACCCACGTTCTGATGCAGTACCAGCTTTCAGGCTATGGAGGGTCACTATTGGTGGGATGGGCCCCAGAAGACCGAGATAGAGAGCTGGTACTGAAGTCCAGAGACAAATATGATTTGAAGTTCTAAGGGAAAAGTGTGCCCAAGAGAGGAAAAAAATAAGTAAGAACTAAAATCACTGTGTAAATGAGTCAAACATGATTAAGAGTAAAAATAAGAGCAATTCATGGGCATTAAAGTTCAATTTTTGTATAACTGGGGGAATCTCTCATGATTCCAAAATGCTGAGTAAGGCCATATTTTTAAGGCAACAAAGGCCTTATTTTCAAAAATTGTTTTCTCATCAAAATGAGACTTACTAAGCACCCAAGTGTCTTAAACTATATGTGATCATTCTTATTCTGTTTAATAAGGAAAATGAACTGTTTTGTTTTTCTTCCTTTGCTACATTACACATGTAAAAGGCTTTGTCCACCTACTGCAATCAGGGGTTATTCTAAACCAGCGTTTGTCATTTATTGAATATGTACTATGTTCCAGGCTCTGTTTTAGGCAATGATGATAAATAAAAGCAAAATAGAAAAGGTACATCTATTACAGAACACATGTTATAGAGAAAAATAGAGACAATGAATAGGATAAATAAGTAAAATATATACATGCAAAATAATGATGATCATCAAGAGAAAAAAAAAAGGGAAAGGGGTAGGCACTAACATTTTAGATTGGTTAAGGAAGGCCTCACTAAAAATATGACATGTGAGTAAGGACAGGAAGGAAATAAGGGACAAAGTCCTCTGAATATCTGAGAAAAGTGCATTACAGCCTGGGCACAGATGGTGCAAAAGCCTCAGGTGAGAGGTGCTTGAACTATTAGGGGAATATTTGTATTGGAAGCACAAGAATAGGAGAAGGGGGCAGAGAGGTAACTGTAAAATGTGTGAGAGATTGTGAAGAGATTCGCAAGATAAAGAAATGACTTGGCTTTTACTCTGAGTTAGATAAATAGCAGTTACAGTGTTTTGAACAGAAGAGTGATGTGATATGACACATTTTAATAGGATCTCTCAGCCTGCTCTATTGGTTAGAGACGGAAGTGAGGGAAAAGTGGAAGCAAAGAAACCATTATAAAAACAAATTAAGAGTTGAGAATGTCTTAGGCCAGGATGGTAGCATAGGAGATGGTAAGAAGTGATCAAAGTCTAGATATGTTTTAAAGCATAGCTGTATTTGCAGATGTGAGTGAATGTGAGAGAAATAGAGGAGTCAGCATATATCCATGGTTTCTGGACTGAAATCAATTAATAAGGATTGGGAAGATTATAGACAGGGAAAATTTGGAAGGAACTCAGTTTAGTACATATTAAGTTTGACATACGCGTTAACTATCATAATAATCTCTGTCAGTTTTAGAGCTAGAGAGGCTAGAAAAGTCTTACTTCATCTACATCAGACCTCAGCTGTTGTCTCTCAAGCAAGATGCATACTTTGCATGGTCCACATCTGACTATTCTGTGTCGATATAATTGTCCAAGATACCCATAAGCCATAGTGGGAGTATGTTTGGGAAGCTCCTGAATTTGTGCTGGAAGCAAGAATGTGTTGGGGTGGAGGAATAACTGGAATAATGGTTGGTGGTACTGTGTTCTATAGTCCCCTGTAAAAGTGTGATTCTTATTTGGCAACATAATATAATAAATCAACACTACCTAGTTAGTATTTTCAAATTAATTAATTTGTTTATTACACTTCCCGATCTGTACTAGAATGCAAGCTCTCATCTTGTATCAAGTTGCTTATCCATCTTGTATCAAGTTGCTTATCCATCTTGTATCAAGTTGCGTGAATAAATGAATCAATGATGTGCTCACATAATTCAATTGTCTTGACATTTACTAGGAATCTGTTCTGTAGTTTAGCGAATTACTATTTTACATAAGGCTGTCATTTATTGCCAAAGAAAAGAATGAATTGCCAAGTTTTAAAGGATGTAAAGTATATTATATATTTATGTAAATTTTTCAAAATTAATTTTTTCTTAAAATACTTAGCACACGTGTAAGGCTGAAATTATTTAGTTTTATTTATTAAATATATTTTTGTCAGTAAGATTTGTTTTAAAAATGTTAAATTTAATGGGATGAAAGAACAACACTAGAATTTTTAGAAGGAGGGGAAGGTAGAGGTAAAGGAAGAATGTAAAAGAGAGGAAGGGGAAAACAAGAGAGGACAGAAATAAGCAAGAGTTGTGAAGGAAGGAGAGATACGCAGTAAGACCTAGTTCCATTTCTCTGCTAAGTGTTCTGTGACCCAGCAGGTAGCAAGAAGGCACAGAGCACAAGTCAACTGGGAGCAAAGTTCAAATTATATTTTCCTCTTGTGTTGGCCTGGGACCAGAGTAGAAAATATGATGTGAAAAGTTGAGTAGCTATGCAGTATTGAATTTGTTTTAAAATTTATTAATTTATTTCCAAATAAGAGGTTTATGAAGACTTTTGTCAATTTGTCTTCATTTTCCCCTAAAGCAAACCAAAAAATAAAATAATTCCATTCACCACAAAAAAAGAGATGATTATAATACCAACCAATGGGAAAATGATCCTGAGGTGGGTAATTGTATTGTAGTGATCTACCAAAGCTGAAGAAAATCATAACATTTGAGTTAGAAATTAAAAAATAAAAAACATTAAACATCCAGATTGCTAAAATTTTACTTCCAGGACAATTATTTGAACCAAAACTTAATAAAAGAAATTTGTTTAATTTCTCCAGGTATTGATCTAAATATGTTTAAATATTTTTCCATATTTTCATTTAAATTGCCTTGAATAATAAATTTTAGAGGCAGATAACGGAAATGTATTATTGGTAGAATATTACTTTTCTCTAGTGTAATTAAGCTATAAAACCTGTTTTGTCTAGTGGAAAATCAAATTGTTTTAAATATTTAAAACATCATGTTTTCATTTATGTTATCAAGAAAAAAAATTAAGAGTAAGTGTCTAAATTTACCTTACTTGTAAACAAAAGTGGATCCAAAAACTGAGATTTACTCAGTTATTTTCTGCTAACAGCTATGAACAGCTAATCTCAATAGTGGTCTCTAATCTTTTTTTTCCTTTTTGTCAACAACTTCCTTCCTACTCTGTCCTAGTCACTGATCTCCTTCCCATACTACAAACTCCAGCCCACTCCTACTCTCTTCACTTTCAGCAGATGATTTTACTCCATGCTTACCTGAGGAAATAAATACCATAATACTCCTTCAACTTCCCACCCCACCTTGACACTTCCAAATAGTCTTCAGGTGCCTGCTTACGTGACCCTTCCTGTGTTCTTCACACTATCCCCCACCTCCTGACTGTTTCCCACCTCTATCACAAAGATTTTTCTTCATCAATTGCCCTTTCCTTCTTCTGCATCTTTAATCTTTTTTTTATTGCAAGTTCTTAAACTCCATTTACAAAAAGGTTCAAGTCCTCACAGTCCTTAAATACCATTCTATTAATCTTTCTTTTTCTGGCTCTGACCCCATTTCTCTCCATTCATTTTAGACAATATTTTTCGAAAGATAAATTCTGCTTAGATTTTTAAACTCTCCCTCATTTCTAAATCTTACTACACATGTGTTTTCTACTCTCATCACGCTACTGAAATTTTTCATTTTGTCACACTTGCATGCCATCCTAATTTCCAACTGCTGTTTATAACGGCCTTTCTTCATCACACAGCCTATTTCATTTCTCTGTAATATCTAATACTTTTGGTCATGTCTTCTGAAATTTTATTTCCTTACCTTCTGTGACATTGTTCTCTTCTAACTTTTCTTCTTTTTTTTTCCACCTTCAACTTACTGGCTTTATTTAAAAAATTATTTATTTATTTATTTCTTATTTCTGTCTACTCTTTTTCAATCTCTTCAACTCTCTACATACTAAATACTTATATTGTCCTTTCTATATAGAATATGTATTTTCCCAGAGTTCTCTGGGTGAAATCCTATACTCAAGTTTCGAAGTCAACTCATTTAAAATTATTGTGCCACCATCCCCCTCTTGACAGTGGATTACTCACATTCTGATCTGTGCTCCCATCATATCCTCACTGAATTAAAAATAAAAAATGGAAAAAGTCACATCAACTAAGGAGTTTTTAGCAGAGGGCAAATAAGATTTTTTAAAAGCTCAGTCTGTGGGCTTCCCTGGTGGTGCAATGGTTGAGAGTCTGCCTGCTGATGCAGAGGACACGGGTTTGTGCCCTGGTCCAGGAATATCCCACATGCCGTGGAGCAGCTGGGCCCATGAGCCATGGCCACTGAGCCTGTGCGTCTGGAGCCTGTGTTCCGTAACGGGAGAGGCCACAACAGTGAGAGGCCTGCGTACCACAAAAAAAAAAAAAAAAAAAAAAAAAAAAAAACACACTCTGTTACCATATAACTATGTCATATAACTAAATAGTTAATAAAATGTACAGTAGTCTTAAAGCCACTTCTGAACAAAAGAAAACAAAAGAAATATCCAATTTAAGAAAATTCTAAAATCATAAGGGGAAGAACAGAGTGAAAATTAAATTAAATTGAAATCTGATGGCAAATATTATTTTAAAAACTAAGATTAAGACTAAGCATTGGGCGGACCTTGAAGATGGCGGAAGAGTAAGACGCGGAGATCGACTTCCTCCCCACCCTGAACACAAGAACTTAAAATTACAAAATTAAGACATGTTAAATAATTAAATCACACGTTAAAATTAGCAGGAGGAAGTTAAAGAAGTACTTAAAGGGAAATGTTTAGCCTTTAATACTTAGATTAGAAAAACTGAAAAGAAATGAGCTACCACCTAACTGAAAAACTTAGTAAATGACAACAGAATATATCTAAAGAAATTAGAGGAAAGTAGGTAATAAGGATAAGAGCAAATCCACTGAAATAGAAAAACATTTAAAAGAAAACATAAGTATCTCCAAAAGTTTACTCTTGGAAAATGTTAATAAATCTCTAACAAAACTAATCCAGAAAAAAAAAGAGAGAATGTACAAATAAAAGAGAGAAATAATAAATTGTGGTGAATTTTGAAAAGAGAATACAACATATTTGAAATTTCATTTATGACAACATATTTGAAATGTCACATTAAATAGATACTTAAAAAAAGTCTTAAAAACTATCTCAAGAAGAAATAGAAAAACAAAAGTCCTAAACAATTAAAGATAACATATCAGACCAAAATTTAAAACCCACAAAGAAAATACTAAGTGCAAATGTTTTTAATAAGTGATTTCTACTTATTAAAACCTGGATCATTGGTTTTAATTAAAAAATTGGATCATTCAAACCTTATACATACTCTTCCAGAAAATAGAGGGGGTAAAACAAACCAATTAATTCAATACATAGACATCGAAATCATAACAGTGTTGTACATAAAAGGAAAAATTATAAATTAATCTCACTTATGAATACAACACACAATTTTTAGAAAAATAATATTAAAAATCAAATCATTGGTAAGTTGAATTTATGCCAGGAATTCGTGATTTGCTTTATACAAGAAATATAGAAAGAATCAGTATTTACCTCAATAGCTGTAATAACAATTTTTATTAAATTTTAACAATTATTCATACATTTTAAAAATGAAATTTAAATAAAATTCTCAGAAAACTAAAATTAGATTGAAATGTCTTTACCTTATAAATGTAATATATAACTACAAAGATTACTTTTTATTATGAAACACTGAGAAAAGTTTGACTTTAATCCAGAGAAAAAGCAAGGAAATCTACTGTCATGCCTCTTATTCAGCACTACAGTGTAGTGCCTAATCATTGTAATAAGGCAGAGAAAGGAAACGAAAGTTTTGTGATGAGAAAGAAATAAACAAAAATAAAATTTAGAGATGATAAAATTATTAACTTTTAAAAATCTAAGAATTTTTAAATGAATATTTTTTTCTTTTTTAATTGGGGTATAATTGTTTACAATGCTGTGTTAGTTTCTACTGTATGGCAACGTGGAGTTCCCTGTGCTGTACAGCAGGTTCTCATTAGTTACATATTTTATACATATTAGTGTATATATGTTAGTCTCAATCTCCCAATTCATCCCACACCCCCTTTTCTTCCCTGGGTGTCCATACATTTGATCTCTACACCTGTGTCTCTATTTCCACCTTGCAAACCAGTTAATCTGTACCATTTTTCCAGATTCCACATACATGTGTTAACACACGATATATGTTTTTCTCTTTCTGACTTACTTCACTCTGTATGACAGTGTCTAGGTACATCCACGTCTCTACAAATGACCAAATTTTGTTCCTTTTTATGGCTGAGCAATACTGCATTGTATATATGTACCATATCTTCTTTGTCCATTCATCTGTCAATGGACATTTAGGTTACTTCCATGAACTGGCTATTATAAAGAGTGCTGCAATGAACAGTGGGGTACAAGTGGCTTTTTGAATTATGGTTTTTTATGGGTATATGCCCAGGAGTGGGATTGCTGGGTCATATGGTAATTCTATTTTTAGTTTTTTAAAGGAATTTCCATACTGTTCTCCATAGTAGCTGTATGAATTTACATTCCCACTAACAGTGCAAGAGGGTTCCCTTTTCTCCACACCCTCTGCAGCATTTGTTGTTTGTAGATTTTTTGATGATGGTCATTCTGACCGGTGTGAGGTGATACCTCTTTGTAGTTTGATTTGCATTTCTCTAATGATTAGTGATGTTGAGCATTCTTTCATGTGTTTGTTGGCAATCTGTATATCTTCTTTGCAGAAATGTCTATTTAGGTCTTCTGCCCATTTTTGGATTGAGTTATTTTTTTGATATTGAGCTGCATGAGCTGCTTGTAAACTTTGGAGATTAATCCTTTGTCAGTTGCTTCATTTGCAAATATTTTCTCCGATTCTGAGTGTTGTCTCTTCGTCTTGTTTATGGTGTCCTTTGCTGTGCAAAAGCTTTTCAATTTCATTAGATCCCATTTGTTTATTTTTGTTTTTATTTCCATTACTCTAGGAGGTGGGTCAAAAAGGATCTTGCTGTGACCTATGTCGTAGCATGTTCTGCCTATGTTTTCCTCTAAGAGTTTGATAGTTTCTGGCCTTACATTTAGGTCTTTAATCCATTTTGAGCTTCTTTTTGTGTATGGTGTTAGGGAGTGATCTAATCTCATACTTTTACATATAGCTGTCCAGTTTTCCCAGCACCACTTATTGGAGAGGCTGTCCATTATCCACTGTATATTCTAACCTCCTTTATCAAAGATAAGTTGACCATATGTGCCTGGGTTTATCTCTAGGCTTTCTATCCTGTTCCATTTATCTATCTTCCTGTTCTTGTGCTAGTACCATATTGTCTTGATTACTGTAGCTTTGTAGTATAGTCTGAAGTCAGGGAGCCTGATTCCTCCAGCTCCTTTTTTCGTTCTCAAGATTACTTTGGCTATTCGGGGTCTTTTGTTTTTCCATTCATTGTGAAATTTTTTGTTCTAGTTCTGAGAAAAATGCCAGTGGTAGTTTGATAGGGATTGCATTGAATCTGTAGATTGCTTTGGGTAGTAGAGTCATTTTCACAATGTTGATTCTTCCAATCCAAGAACATGGTATATCTCTCCATCTATTTGTATCATCTTTAATTTCTTTCATCAGTGTCTTATAATTTTCTGCATACAGGTCTTTCGTCTCCTTAGGTAGGTTTATTCCTAGATATTTTATTCTTTTTGTTGCAATGGTAAATGGGAGTGTTTTCTTGATTTCACTTTCAGATTTTTCATCATTAGTATATAGGAATGCCAGAGATTTCTGTGCATTAATTTTGTATCCTGCTACTTTACCAAATTCATTGATTAGCTCTAGTAGTTTTCTGGTAGCATCTTTAGGATTCTCTATGTATAGTATCATGTCATCTGCAAACAGTGACAGCTTTACTTCTTCTTTTCCGATTTGGATTCCTTTTATTTCCTTTTCTTCTCTGATTGCTGTGGCTAAAACTTCCAAAACTATGTTGAATAAGAGTGGTGAGAGTGGGCAACCTTGTCTTGTTCCTGATCTTAGTGGAAATGCTTTCAGTTTTTCACCATTGAGGATGATGTTTGCTGTGGGCTTGTCATATATGGCTTTTATTATGTTGAGGAAAGTTCCCTCTATGCCTACTTTCTGGAGGGTTTTTATCATAAATGGGTGTTGAATTTTGTCGAAAGCTTTCTCTGCATCTATTGAGATGATCATATGGTTTTTCTCCTTCAATTTGTTAATATGGTTTATCACATTGATAGATTTGCATATATTGAAGAATCCTTGCATTCCTGGAATAAACCCCACTTGATCATGGTGTATGATCCTTTTAATGTGTTGTTGGATTCTGTTTGCTAGTATTTTGTTGAGGATATTTGCATCTATGTTAATCAGTGATATTGACCTGTAGTTTTCTTTCTTTGTGACATCCTTGTCTGGTTTTGGTATGAAGGTGATGGTGGCCTCATAGAATGAACTTGGGAGTGTTCCTCCCTCTGCTATATTTTGGAAGAGTTTGAGAAGGACAGGTGTTAGCTCTTCTCTAAATGTTTGATGGAATTCGCCTGTGAAGGCATCTGGTCCTGGGCTTTTGTTTGTTGGAAGATTTTTAATCACAGTTTCAATTTCAGTGCTTGTGATTGGTCTGTTCATATTTTCTATTTCTTCCTGATTCAGTCTTGGCAGGTTGTGCATTTCTAAGAATTTGTCCATTTCCTCCAACCTGTCCATTTTATTGGCATAGAGTTGTTTGTAGTAATCTCTCATGATCTTTTGTATTTCTGCAGTGTGAGTTGTTACTTCTCCTTTTTCATTTCAAATTCTATTAATTTGAGTCTTCCCCCTTTTTTTCCTCATGAGTCTGGCTAAAGCTTTACCTATTTTGTTTATCCTCTCAAAGAACCAGCTTTTAGTTTTATTGATCTTTGCTATTGTTTCATTCATTCCTTTTCATTTATTTCTGATCAGATGTTTATGAATTCTTTCCTTCTGCTAACTGTGGTTTTATTGTTCTTCTTTCTCTAATTGCTTTAGGTACAAAGTTAGGCTGTTTATTCGAGATGTTTCCTGTTTCTTAAGGTGGGCTGGTATTGCTATAAACTTCCCTGTTAGAACTGCTTCTGCTGCATCCCATAGGTTTTGTGTCATCTTGTCTCCATTGTCACTTGTTTCTAGGTATTTTTTAATTTTCTCTTTGATTTCTTCAGTGATCACTTCGTTATTAAGTAGTGTATTGTTTGGCCTCCATGTGTTTGTATTTATCTATCCTGGAGAATGTTCCATGAGCACTTGAGAAAAATGTGTATCCTGTTTTTTTTGGGTGGAGTGTCCTATAAATATCAGTTAAATCCATCTTGTTTAATGTATCATTTAAAGCTTGTGTTTCCTTATTTATTTTCATTTTGGATGATCTGTCCATTGGTGAAAATGGGGTGTTAAAGTCCCCTACTATGAATATGTTACTGTCAATTTTTCCTCTTCATTTGTTAGGTCTGGTGGGTTTTTATCTTGCTCCTTCATCTGCAGTGTGTTTTTTGTCTTCTCATTTTGCTTATTTTACTGTGTTTTGGGTATCCTTTTTGCAGGCTGCAGGTTTGTAGTTCCCGTTGTTTTTGGTGTCTGTCCCCAGTGGCTAAGGTTCGTTCAGTGGGTTGTGTAGGCTTCCTG
>NW_020175082.1:631444-684562 GCF_003031525.2 Neophocaena asiaeorientalis asiaeorientalis
AGATCAGCTGTTAACCTTATGGGGATTCCCTTGTGTGTTATTTGTTGTTTTTCCCTTGCTGCTTTTAATATGTTTTCTTTGTATTTAATTTTTGACAGTTTGATTAATATGTGTCTTGGCGTGTTTCTCCTTGTATTTATCCTGTATGGGACTCTCTGTGCTTCCTGGACTTGATTAACTATTTCCTTTCCCATATTAGGGAAGTTTTCAACTATAATCTCTTCAAATATTTTCTCAGTCTCTTTCTTTTTCTCTTCTTCTTTGGAACCCCTATAATTCAAATGTTGGTGCATTTAATGTTGTGCCAGAGGTCTCTGAGACTGTCCTCAGTTCTTTTCATTCTTTTTTCTTTATTCTGCTCTGCAGTAGTTATTTCCACTATTTTATCTTCCAGGTCACTTATCCATTCTTCTGCCTCAGTTATTCTGCTATTGATCCCATCTAGAGTATTTTTAATTTCATTTATTGTGTTGTTCATTGTTGTTTGCTTCATCTTTAGTTCTTCTAGGTCCTTGTTAAATGTTTTTTGCATTTTGTCTATTCTATTTCCAAGATTTTGGATCATCTTTACTATCATTATTCTGAATTCTTTTTCAGGTAGACTACCTTTTTCCTCTTCATTTGTTAGGTCTGGTGGGTTTTTATCTTGCTCCTTCATCTGCAGTGTGTTTTTTGTCTTCTCATTTTGCTTATTTTACTGTGTTTTGGGTATCCTTTTTGCAGGCTGCAGGTTTGTAGTTCCCGTTGTTTTTGGTGTCTGTCCCCAGTGGCTAAGGTTCGTTCAGTGGGTTGTGTAGGCTTCCTGGTAGAGGGCACTAGTGCCTGTGTTCTGGTGGATGAGGCTGGATGTAGTCTCTTTGGTGGCAAGGCCCCCGTTTGGTGGTGTGTTTTGGGGTGTCTGTGAACTTATTATGATTTTAGGTAGCCTCTCTGCTAATTGGTTGTGTTGTGTTCCTGTTTTGCTAGTTGTTTGGCATAGGGTGTCCAGCAGTGTAGCTTGCTGGTCGTTGCGTGAAGCTGGGTGCTGGCATTGAGATGGAGATCTCTGGGAGATTTTCACCATTTGATATTATGTGGAGCTGGGAGGTCTCTTGTTGACCAGTGTCCTGAAGTTGGCTCTCCCACCTGAGAGGCAGAGCCCTGACTCCTGGCGGCAGCACCAAGAGCCTTTCATCCACACAGCTCAGAATAAAAGGGAGAAAAATTAGAGAGAAAGAATTAGTAGAAGTAGGAAGAAAGAAAGGAAGGAAGGAAGGAAGAAAGAAAGAAGGAAAGAAAGAAAGGAGGGAGGGAAGGAGGGATGGTGGGAGGAAGGAAGATAGGAAGGAGGGAAGGAAGGAAAAAAGAAAGAAGTTAAAGTAAAATATAATAAAGTTATTAAATTAAAAATAATTATTAAGAAAATTATTTAAAACAACAACAACAATAGCAAAAAAATGGATAGATAGAACCTTGGGACAAATGCTGGAAGCAAAGCTATACAGACAAAATCTCATATAGAAGCCTACACATACACACTCACAAAAAGAGGAAAACGGGAAAAAAATCATAAATCTTGCTCTCAATGTCCACCTCCTCAATTTGGGATGATTTGTTGTCTAAAGGAGGGAAGGAAGGAGAGAAAGAAAGAAAGAACATAAAGTAAAATAAAATAGAGTTATTAAAATCCAAAATAATTATTAAGAAAAAAAATTTAAAAAAGAAACCAAAAACGGATGGATAGAACCCTAGGACAAATGGTGGAAGCAAAGCTATACAGACAAAATCTCACACAGAAGCATACACATACCCACTCACAAAAAGAGGAAAAGGGGAAAAAACTCATAAATCTTGCTCTCAAAGTCCACCTCCTCAATTTGGGATGATTCGTTGTCTTTTCATGTATTCCACAGATGCAGGGTACATCAAGTTGATTTTGGAGCTTTAATCCACAGCTTTTGTGGTGCTGGGAGAAGTTTCCCTTTCTCTTCTCACAGCTCCCAGATTTGGCGCCACCTCTGCGTGTAGGTCACCGAAGTGTGTCTGTTTTTCACTCAGGACGGGGTTAAAGGAGCCGCTGATTCGGGGGCTCTGGCTCACTCAGACTGGGGGTAGGCAGGGGTATGGAGTTCGGGGCGGGCCTGTGGTGGCAGAGACCGGCGTGATGTTGCACCAGCCTGAGGCGTGCCATGCGTTCTCCAGGGGAGTTGTCCCTGGATCCCGGGACCCTGGCAGTGGCGGGCTGCACAGGCTCCCCGGAAGGGAGGTGTGGATAGTGACCTGTGGTCGCACACAGGTTTCTTGGTGGCAGCAGCAGCAGCCTTAGTGTCTCCTGCCCGTCTATGTGGTCCGCGCTTTTAGCCACGGCTCACGCCCGTCTCTGGAGCTCCTTTAAGCAGCGCTCTTAATCCCCTCTCTTCGCTCACCAGGAAACAAAGAGGAAAGAAAAAGTCTCTTGCCTCTTCGGCAGCTCCAGACCTTTTTCCGGACTCCCTCCCGGCTAGCCGTGGTGCAGTAACCCCTTCAGGCTGTGTTCACGCCGCCAACCCCAGTCCTCTCCCGGCGCTCCAACCGAATCCCGAGCCTCAGCTCGCAGCCCCGCCTGCCTCGGTGGGTGAGCAGACAAGCCTCTCGGGCTGGTGAGTGCCGGTCGGCACTGATCCTCTATGCGGGAATCTCTCTGCTTTGCCCTCCGCACCCCTGTTGCTGCACTCTCTTCTGCGGCTCCTAAGCTCCCCCCACCCCCGCCACCTGCAGTCTCTGCCCACGATGGGGCTTCCTAGTGCGTGGAAACCTTTCCTCCTTCACAGCTCCCTCCCACTGGTGCAGGTCCTGTCCCTATTCTTTTGTCTCTGCTTTTTCCTTTTTTCTTTTGCCCTACCCAGGTACGTGGGGAGTTTCTTGCCTTTTGGGAAGTCTGAGGTCTTCTGCCAGCGTTCAGTAGGTGTTCTGTAGGAGTTTTTCCACGTGTAGATGTATTACTGGTGTATCTGTGGGGAGGAAGGTGATCTCCGTGTCTTATTCTTCTGCCATCTTCCCCTCCTATTCCTTGTATTTCTTTTTGTTCCCTGATTGCTGTGGCTAGGACTTCCAAAACTATGTTGAGTAATTAAATGTATCTTTAGAAATATACATAGCATATAATAAATTGTCTGAATATAGAATTACTGTACAAAACCATATTTAATTTTATACAAAAGTAAATACAGATAGAAATATGTTTAAATATAATATGTTTAGTAATAAGTATCACAATGTGTAAATATTTACTGAGTAAATTATAAAAGACTTTAAAAAACTTTTTAAGTCCTAAATAAATGGACATTTTTTACTAGGTTAATGCACAGAAAAATAATAGCATAAGAATGTCAATTTTGTAGGTTTACCTATGAATTTTAAGATTCCAAATTACAACAGAATTTTGTAAATAACTTTACATACAAATTTTAAAATGTATATGGAAAAAAAAAATTTAAGCATAGTCATGACCCCATGTAAAAAGGAGTAAAAAGATAGGAAGACTTTCCTTACTAGATATTAAGCCTTAACTTAAAGCTTTAGACATTAGTTTAGTATGATAGTGACTTTGTAATAGACAATTTGACTCAGAGAATAGATTTGATAGTCCAGAAACATAAACATCCATACATGGAAACTTGATAGATGATATATGATTGCACTGGATATCACTGAGGAATGGAAAGACTGGGCACTGAGAAGTGCTGAAACCATTGAATATCTATATTGGAATAAAAAGACATTAGCAATATAAAATACGCAAAGGGACAGTGATTAATAAAAGAATAAATATGAATGTTTAACTTCTGTGCTATGTGAAGAAATTGAAACTCAGACCATAATAATGTAATATTTTAGGCCAATTACATATGCAGAAATTAAGTCTGTCAATTCTAGATATTGGCTAGAATGTTGAATAATATAATCCTTAAACACTGCTGCTGGAAATATAAATTGGTACCATCATTTTGGAGAAAAAATTTCTTATAAATATAGATATGAACCTACCTTAAGACCCAATAATTCATTTCAGTGGTAAATGAGACTTGCACATAATGTTCAGAGCAATATTTATTTTTCTGAAATTATTGGAAACAACACAGATATCTATACATCAAGGAAAGGATAGATACATGAGATATAACAGAGAGAACGAATGAGGAAAATATGTACAACAATCTATAAAATTCTTAGAAAACATCTTGAGTAAGAAGAGCAAGTCCTAGAAGACTACTTGCACTACAAACCATTTTATAAAATTTGAAAACAAACTTTAAATTTATAGTTCAAAGATATATGCATGTATTCTGAAACTAATTTTTATCTCTTTTTGTGTATGATAAATATAAAATTCAACAGATTCTTTGATTGGAAGTCAAGAGAGGAACACAAAAAATGCCAGCAGAATTGGTATTCATCTAGTTCATATCGAGTACCTATATGTTACATACAATTCGTTTTAACTACCAAAAGGAAACTTAAAAAGAAATGAAAGGAATTATGTTACCTCAAATGAGCTGTCAATTTATTATGGTATAATTAGGAGCATTGATATTTTAAAATGGTAGCTTGAACTCTCACCTACATTCTACCTTTAGATAATATGTAATATATAGCCCACAAATTGGGTTTCTTCCTCATATGTTTATGTAAGATAAGTATTGAATGTAAAAACCTATTTCAATTAATTTGTAAATAAAATTTAGGAAAAATTAACAGTAAATTTTAAACATGTTTGAAATGATAGACATTTGGCACATAAAAATAGTACAGGTTTGGCTACATTCTTAAAGAATAAAGCACTTGTCTAACTAATAAGAATCTGCTGTATAAAAAAATAAATAAAATTCTAAAATTAAAAAAAGAAAACACTGTTTCATAAGAGCTAAAGATTTTTAATCTAATAGAGGTTCAGTTAAACAAATCTTACATTATTCATGAAATGGTTTTGCATTTAGAGAGAAATTTATTATTGAGGAAAGACAAATTTTAAAATGGTATGTATTTATAAAGCAGTATATAAACAAACAAAAAAACAACAAAAAAAAGTACAGGTTTGATTACATTGCTAAAGAATAAAGCACTTGTCAAATTGTATCTTCACTTCATTATAGTTTTTGGCTTCAATTGGACTATTACTCTTTAATTTGAATTTTGCTGACAGGAAGTTCCAATGAGGTGAAACAATATGGTCATTGACTGCCATTCTCTGGGCTTCTACAATTGACTAAAAACAGAATACTCTTCCTCTGAACTGTCAGCTTCCCAATTTATATTTTATGATTTCACCAGTTTTTCATAAATAGCTTGAAATTCTATGTGGTGAAGGCTTGTTTTCTTGTGTAAGAGAGAAGCCAGCAGTGTGCTGAGGCTCTGTAATGGGGAGTTAAAATGAGTGGCAAGAGGAATGTTGTGTGGTTTTGATTAGCTCAATTTGTGTCTTCTAAATAAAGTATGGTAGAACAGAATCCTCTCTTGTGTGGTTGTTCTAACTTAAAATTCTATAGTGGAATAAAAAATATTCAGATGTGTTTTTTTTTTTTTTTCGGTATGCGGGCCTCTCACTGTTGTGGCCTCTCCCATTGTGGAGCACAGGTTCCAGACGCACAGGCTCAGTGGCTATGGCTCACGGGCCCAGCCGCTCCACAGCATGTGGGATCTTCCTGGACCGGGGCACGAACCCGTGTCCCCTGCATCAGCAGGCGGGCTTTCAACCACAGTGCCACCAGGGAAGCCCCAGATGTTTTAATATTCTGAATGAAGGGCACGCTGGACTAGATTCAAAGAAGAAAATCAATTAAAATTGTTTACAAAACTATGTTGGTTTCTGAGAAGCACCTATGGTTGAAAACATCATTCACTAGACATCAGGGATTCTCAATTGACATTATTGACATTTTTACCTGGATAACTCTTTGCTACTGGGGGCTGTTCTGTGCTTTGTAGGATGTTTAACAGCATACCTGGCACCTACCCATTAGATGCCAGAGCACCCTACCCCCAATTGTGGCTATCAAAAAGTTCTCCAGAAATTGTCAAATGTCTTCTGAAGTCCAAAATCATGGCTGGTTGAGAATCACTTCCCTACACTAAATGATACTCAGTTTCCAATAATAAATTTTAAAAGTAAGAATGGAAAGGATCAAACTAGTCAAAGTAACTTAATTGTGTCCCAAAACAAAAATCAGGAAATTAACAGAGGTACGAAATTATCCAGCTCCCAGCAGGGTAAAATTTTAAATGTCTGGTATCAACTTAAAAATAATCAAGCACACAAAGAAATAAAAAACTATTACTGGGGAGAAGAAAGCCAATAAAAGATTATGGAATTAACAGAAAAACAATGAAACATTTATTATAATTGTATTCCATATGTTAAAAATAACTAGAGGAAAGAATAAACCTGTTAATAAGAGATATGGAATATATGCATGCACACATACATGAATATAGATTATCTGAAGATAAAAACTATTGTCTGAGGGAACAAATACACTAGAACTGGTAAACAGCAGATTAGATATTGTAGAAGAAAAGACTACAGAGCTTGAAGTCACAACAAAAGAAACTATCCAAAATAAAACAGAAAAAGTAAACCCTCAAAAAATAAGGAACAAAGCATCAATGAGCAGTAGAACAACTTTATGTGGTCTAATACTTGTGAACTTGAGTGCCCAAGGAAGGGGAGAATATATTTGAAGAAATAATGAACCAACAGTTTCCAAACTTTTTAGAAATCATTTTATTGAGGTATGATTGCCAAATACAAAAATATATACATATTTAATGTGTACAACTTGATGAATTTGGAGACAGATATATATTCATGAAAACATCACTAACATTATATGCCATAAACTTATCCATCACCTCCGAAAGTTTCCTTCCACTCTGTCTGTTTATTATTAAATTTTGTGATGAGAATACTTTACATAAGATTTTTCCTATTAGCAAAATTTTTAATATAAAATGTAGTGTTTTTAGCTATAGGCACTATGCTATACAGTAAGTCTCTGGGACTTATTCAGCTTGTATATATGAAACATTTTACCCTTTGACTAAAGTCCCTGCTTCCCCTATCCTTAGCCCCTATCAACCACCATTCTACTCTCTGCTTCCATGTGTCTGACTATTTTAGATTCCTCAAATAAGTGGTATCATGTAGTATTTGTCCATCTGCATCTGGCTTAGGCAATTAACATAATGCCCTCCAGCTTCATCCATGTTGGATGGAAATGGCAGGATTTTCTTCTGTTTTAGGACTAAATAATATTCCGTTATGTAAAATGTTATCAAGAAACTCTCAATCACTGTTTGTTAGAATATAAAATAGTACAATTACTTGGGAAAAGTTTGAAACTATCTCAAAATTTAAATATATAACACAATAAGATCCAGCGATTATACTGCCAGATATTTATTCAAGAGAAATGAAAGCATAGTTCCATATAAAGCTTTGTTTGTAATAGTTAACAATAGGAAACAACCCAAATGAGAGTCAACAGAAAAATAAATTATTATATCCATACAATGGAATGATACTGAGTAATAAAAGAAATGAACTATTGGTACACATAGTAAATACTGATACACACAGTTACAAGGATTGAGCTATTAATACACATGATAACACAGACGAATCTCAAAATAATTCCAAAATTTTCTTGTAAGTAGCTAGACAAAAGAGTATATAATGTATAATTCTGTTTGTATTAAATGCTAGAAAATGCAAAGTAAGCTAAGGTGACAGAAAGTAGATCAATGGTTACATGAGACCTGGCTGGGGGTCAGCAAGGAATGAGACAAAGAAATTAGAAGACATAAGAGTAAATTTTCCAGGTGATGGATATGTTCCTTATCTTGATTGTGTTGATGATACTACTACTGGTATATACATATGTCAAAATATCAAATTATACACTTAAACACATATAGTTTATTGTCTGTCAATTATTCCTCAATAAAGCTATTTTAAAATAAAATATAATAAATAGCAAATATCAAAAACAACAATTTCTTTCAGAAACTCATATTTCTACCTTTAGAACATACTACTTTAGTTGCACATAGGAGCTCTGGAGCCATATTGTGTGTGATCAAATTCTGGTTTCAGTAAACCAAGGAAGAAAGGGTATGAGTGAGGAAAAATGAACATTTCATTCTCAGATGTTATAGTTGCTTTGCTGCTGGGCTTGCTCACCTGCATCTGTGCCAGTGGAGCAGAAGAAAGAATACTTGGAGACACGGCCAAGGAAAACGTGACAGAATACTTGGAGACATGGCCAAGGAAAACGTGACAGAATCTTCTTCTAGGATTTATATCAATTGGTTCAGAAAAATGAGCCTTTATTTCCCTGAGACCCTAGAGTTTGAATCTTGTTTGTGTCCATTTAGGCCAGATATGGGCCAATATGAATTCCAACAGGCCCCATAGACAAGGGGGCCACGCTGGGTCAAACTAACCAAAGACTCAATAGCAGCTTCACTGTGGATAATCATATATGGAAGCACATACCTCACTTTTCTTCTTCACTACACTAACACTAGACTAGGGTGGTATGTGCTGGAAAGAGGAACAGGAAGGTCATGTGAAAGCAGGTTCCTTTACCAGCTTCCCTCCAGACCTCCTAACACATACCCACACAGTAACAAGTGTGGTGTGTCTAACTTATGCTTGGGGAAACAAAAAAATTTTGAATCAAATGGAGATAGAAGTTTTAAATGTACAAAATTAAAATCCAAACTAAAGTGAGATTATTGTAGACAATATGTGAAATATCATGGAATCAGACTGACGTGTTAAGGGAGCACTCTGTTCAGATGGAAAGAGGGCTTGAAAAGCACTATTAGCAGTAATTACTGGGAAAAAGAAAACTTTCTTACACTGACTCTTATGAGTTGTGATTGCTTAGTAAATTAGCCAAAGTTTTATTAGGATACAAATATGTTACCTGAAGAAATATTACAAGAAGTAGTTGTCATTAAAACTTGATGTGCCATGGTGCTGATGAACCCTTAATGTGTGAGTTTGAATGGGCGTAGAGAGGGTGAGAGAGATGACACAATGAGGAGCCTCTTTCCAATCTCTGGTCAGTGAGTGAGATTGTTGCTTTCAACAATTAAGGTGAGAAGCTCTGTTTTGGGAGGGGTTCAAATGGACTTGAGTAAGTCTGTGAACATGATAAAGCTAAAATGAAAACATTGTACATGTTAAGGCATTGTTGACAATGGAGAGAATCCATGGTTTTCATAAGATACACTCAGGACTCCATGACCTCAAATTCTAAATGGCAAATACAACCCTGGGTAGTGAGAGAACCAGTATCTGGGTAAATAGATTGGAGGATAAGTGTGAATTAAAGATGGGCAGTCACAGGAAAGAAGCAACAGATGACATACTGGATAATCAGTGACTGCCTTTGGGTGGGAATGGAAGGGCACAGAGGGGACAGAAATTGGTACCTAAGGGAGAACTAGAAAGGCTGTAAAGGCAAAAGTGCTATTAGAAAAGTGTGCTTAGAGTCAGAACAGCATAGTTTAATGCAGTATATTTAATATAAGTGTGAAGTGCCTGCCCCTTATAATTTCTGTTTCTTATCTATAACCACAAAAGCACTACATATTTACAAAACAAATAATTAGTTACCAAGACAGCATTTAAATATTGCTGATGCCAAATATATGTAAAGGTTGAAAGAAAACACCCAGTAAAAATTAATTTACTTAAACTTTGTGGAAGCAATCTCTGCTTCTAAATCATAGAAATAAGTCAAATATAAATATGCACAATTACAGTGGGTAACCACTTGCTGTTTTAGTGCACTTAGTTTGAAGACCTTATAATATAAGCAACACTGTTCTAAGGTATTTGTAAAAAAACGTAATAAAATAGAGAGTATCTCTAACTTAATACTCACTGACTTATTTTGGGAGGTTATGATTATGGATACTCTTGTTTCTATTTCTCACTAGACTTGGAGCTCTTTTTTTTTTTTTTTTTTTTTTTTCACTTGGAGCTCTTTGAAGGCAAATTTTTTCAACTTAGTCCTCCCTGTGTCTCCACAGGGTCTAGCAAATAATTCTTTACACACAAGATTTTACATATTATAAATGTTCAATACATGTTGCTAAGAAATGAATATATGACTGGAAACATGGAAGGTCACAAGGAATAAGTTCCTTCATATTTAGGAAGGTGATAACTCATTGTAGGCTGTTATAGAGGAAGGTTTATTGAAGAACAGGAAACTTGAATCTGATTACAAGGGATAGGTAAAATTCTATGTCAAGATTTGCTTATATTTGATAAAATGCTAAATAGAAATTGTGCAGAAAATTATAATTAAAATAATGAGTCATGAAATACGATTTTTCAAAATAATTCAAAGTATATTTAGTATTCCACAGCTAAGAGAATATCACACTAATAGGAAGTAGCTTGAGGCAAACTTGAAATCAGGAGTATAATGTAGAACAAAGAAAAACACATTATTCAGTAGAAAACATTCATAAACACAGAAATTTGGAGAAGCCTCTTGGATCTTACATATAAATGCTTTGAAAATGAAAATGCTTGGGGGGATTCAAAGTTCCACCTGAAGGTTCTTACAACTTTACTACAAGGAGGACTGAAAAACCCAAGCACAAACACACACATACACATGCATACATTGGTTTGAGCCAAGAATTCTCCTACTTCAGCCTAAATCTCTCTCTCTTTGCTTAATTTTTAATATAGTTGAAGTACAATGTTATGTTACTTTCAGATGTACTATATAATGATTTAACTTTTGCATACATTATGAAATTAACACCATGCTAAGAGTTTGGTGATCATGTCTCCACACAAAATTAATACAATAATATTGACCGTATTCCTTATGCTGTATATTATATCCCCATGACTTATTTATTATATAATTGGAGGTTTGAACCTCTTAATCCCCTTCACATATTTCACTCAGCCTCCCACACTCCTCTTTCTGGCAACTTCCGATTCGTTCCCTGTATCTATGACTCTGTTTTCATTTTGTTTTGTGTTTGTTTTCTTTTTTAGATTCCACATATAAGTGAGATCATGCAGTATTTGTCTTTCTCTGACTTATTTCTCTTACCATAATACCCTCAAGATCCATCCATGTTTTTGTAAGTTGAAAGATTTCTTTTTTATTGCTGAGTAATATTCTATGTATATATATACCACATCTTCTTTATCCATATATCTATAGATGGACACTTAGGTTGCTTTCATATCTTGGCTATTGTAAGCAATGCTGCAAAGAACATTGTAGTGCATATATCTTTTTGATATATGTTAGTGTTTACCTTAACCCTAACCTTAACCTTAACCCTAACTTCACCTCAGATAAGTAGAGGTGAAATTGTTGGATCATATGTTAATTCTATTTTTAAGTTAAGAAAACTCTATATTGTTTACCATAGTGGCTGCACCAATTTACAATCCAAGCAACAGTGCACAAGGGTTCCCAGGTGTAAGGTGATATCTTACTGTGGTTTTGATTTGCATTTACCTGATGATTAGTGACATTGAGCTTCTTTTCATGTGTCTGTTGTCCATCTGTATGTCTTCTATGGAAGAATGTCTACTTAGATACTTTTCCTGTTTTGTAATCATGTTTGTTTTTTTGATGTTGAGTTGTATGGATTCTTTATATATTTTGGATATCACCCCCTTATTGGATACATCATTTGCAAATATCTTCTCTCATTAATTAAGTTGCTTTTTCATTTTGTTTGTGGTTTCCTTTGCCATGCAAAAGTGTTTTAGTTTGAAGTAGTCATATTTGTTTATTTTTGCTTTTGTTTCCTAGCCTGAGGAGATATTTTCAAAAACAATATTGCTAAGACCAATCTCAAGGAACATATTGCCTATGTTTTCTTCTAAGAGTTTTAATGGTTGCAGGCCTTACATTTAAATCTTTAATCTATTTTGAGGGTTTATTTATTTATTTTTTTTTGTATGTGGTGTGAGAAAAGTCCAGTTGGATTCTTTTGCATGTAGCTGTTCAGTTTTCCCAGCACCATTTATTGAAGAGGCTGTCTTGTCCACATTGTACATACTTGCTTCCTTTGTCATAGATTAATTGACATAATTGTGGGAATAATTCTGGGCTTTCTATTTGATTCCATTGATCCATGTATCTGTTTTTGTGCCAGTCCCACACTGTTTTGATTACTGTAGATTTGTAGTATATTTGGAACTCAGAAAATGTGATATCTCCAGCTTTTTTTCCCCTCAAGATTACTTTGGCTATTAGGGGTCTTTTGTGTTTCTATAAAATTTTAGAATTATTTGTTCTAGTTCTGTGAAAAATCCATTTGTATTTTGATAGAGCTTGCACTGAAACTGTAGATGGCCTTCAATAATATGGTCATTTAAAAAATATTAATTCTTCTAATTCATCAAAGCAGTACTTCTTTCCCTTTGTTTGTGTCATCTTCAATCTTTTTTATCAATGTCCTACAGCCTTTTGAGAACAAGACTTTTACCTCCTTGGTTAGATTTATTCTTAGGTATTTTATTATTTTTGATGCAATTGTAACTGGGATTGTTTTCTTAAATTCTCTTTTTGATAGTGTTTTATTAGTGTGTAGCTAAGCAACAGATTTCTGTATATTAATTTTGTATTCTGAAAATTTACTCTTTTCATTGATTCTAATAGTCTTTAGGGATTTCTATATATAGTATGTCATCTGAAAATAGTGACAGTTTTACATCTTCCTTTCCAATTATGAAATTGGATAATCCAACTTTTATTTCTTTTTCTTGTCTGATTGCTGTGGCTAGCACTTCTAATACAATGTTGAATAAAACTAGATAGAGTGGGAATCCTTGTCTTGTTCCTGATCTTAGAGGGAACGTTTTCAGCTTTTCATTATTGAGTATGATTTTGGCTACAGGTTTGTTGTATATGGCCTTTAATATGTAGAGGCATATTCCCTCTATACCCAAGTTTTTAGAGTTTTTTCACAAATGGATGTTGAAATTTGTCAAAAGTTTTTCTGTATCTAGTGAGAGGATCATATGGTTTTTATTCTTCAGTTTGGTAATGTGGTGTATCATGTTGATTGATTTGTGAATATTGAACTATCCCTCTATCCTAAAATAAATACCACTTGATTATAGTGTATGATCCTTTTAATGTATTGTTGAATTTTATTTGTTAGTATTTTGTTGAAATTTTTTCATATAGTTTTCATCAGTGATATTGGCCTGTGATTTTTTCTTCTTGTGGTGTTTTTGTCTAACTTGGATATCAGGTTCATGCTGGCCTCATAGGATAAATTTGGAAATGTTCCTTTTCAATTTTTTAGAATAGTTTGAGAAGTATAAATGTTAACTCTTCTCTAAATGTTTGGTATAATTCACCTGTGAAGATTACTGGATTTCTATTTTGGGAGTATTTTAATTACTGATATTACTTCATTACTGGTCATTGGTCTGTTCGTATTTTCTATGTCTTTCTGATTTATAGTTGAGAGATTGTACATTTCTAGGAATTTAACCATTTCTTGTAGGTTGTCCTTTATATTGGTTTATAATTAATTGTTCATAGTAATCACTTTTGATTATTTATATTTTTGTGGTGTCAGTTGTAAGTTCTCTTTTATTTCTGATTTTATTTATTTGTGCCCTATCTCCTTTTTTCTTGATGAATCTGGTTAATGGTTTATGAATTTTGTTTACTTTTCAAAAAATCAGATCTTAGTTTCACTTACATTTTATAATGTTTTTTTTATACTCTATTTCATTTATTTTTGCTCTGACCTTTATAATTTACTTTCTTCTACTAACTTTAGGTTTTGTTTGTTTTTCTTTTTCTAGTTTCCTTAAGTGTGAGGTTAGACTGTTTGAGATATTTCTTGTTTTTTGAGGTAAGCATGTATTACTATAAACTTCTTTCTTAGAAAAACTTTTGTTGCATCCAATAGATTTTTGGAATGCTGTGTTTCCATTTTTGTTTGTCTCCAGGTAATTTTTAATTTCCTCTTTGATTTTTCAGGAAAACATTGTTTAGTAGCCTATGGCTTACCCTCCACTTGTGTGTGTTTTTGCAATTTTTTCTAGTAGCTGATTTCTAATCTCATTTTGCTGTGTTCAGAAACGATGCTTTAAAGATTTTTATCTTAAATTTATTGAGACTTGTTTTTGGCTTAGCATGTGATATATCCTGGAGAATGTTCCATGTGCACTTGAAAAGAATGTTTACTCTGCTGCTTTTGGATGCAAAGTTGCATATATATCTATTCAGTCTATCTGGTCTAATATGTCATTTAAGGCCAATGTTTCCTTATTGAATTTCTGTCTTAATGATCTGTCCATTGATGTAAGTGGAGTATTAAAGTCCCCTACTATTATTGTGTTACTGTCAATTTATCCCTTTATGTCTGTTAATATTTGCTATATGTATTTATGTACTCCTATGTTGGATATATATATATATTTACAATTGTGATATTTACTTCTTAGATTGATCCCTTTATCATTATGTAATGTCTTTGTCTCTTGTTACAGTCTTGTTTTAAAGTCTATTTTACTTGATATAAGTATTGCACACAGTTTTCTCTTCATTTCCATTTACATGGAGTAATTTTTTTGATCCACTCACTTTCAGTCTCTGTGTGCCATTAGATCTGAAGTGAGTCTCTTGTAGGCAACATATATATGTGTCTTGTTTTTTTATCCATTTAGCCCCTCTATGTCTTTTGATTGAAGCATTTAGTCCATTTACATTTAAAGTAGTTATTGAGGGGACTTCCCTGGTGGTGAAGTGGGTAAGAATCCACCTGCCAATGCAGGGGAAACAGGTTCAATCCCTGGTCTGGGAGAATCCCACATGATTCAGATCAACTAAGCCCATGCACCACAACTACTGAGCCTGTGCTCTAGAGCCTGTGAGCCAAAACTACTGAGCCTGCACACCACAACTACTGAAACCCACAAGCCACAACTACTGAGCCTACATGCTGCAACTACTGAAGCCCATGCACTCTAGGGCCTGCATGCTCCAACTACTGAAGTCTGCATGCCTAGAGCTCATGCTCTGCAACAAGACAAGCCACCAAAATGAGAAGCCCATGCATTGCAATGAAGAGTAGCCCCTGCTCACCACAACTAGAGAAAGCCCATGTGCAGCAACAAAAACCCAACACTACCAAAAACAAAGCAAAACAAAATAAAATAAAATAAAGATAAAGTAATTATTGATAAGTATGTACATATTGACATTTTGTTCATTGTTTTTGAACTACTTTTTGTAGTTATTGTTCCTTTCTTCTTTTTTTGCTCTCTTCTCTTGAGATTTCATGACTATCTTTAGTATCATCTTTTTTCTTTTATGTGTGCCTTTCTATTATTGGGAGTTGGTGTGTGGTTACCATAAAGTTCATGTATAGCAACCTATATATGGGATTATTTTAAGTTGATAATTTCTAAAGTTCAAACACCTTGTAACCAACTTATATGTATACTCTCCTACCTCAAGATTAATGTTTTTGACATTATAGTTTACATCTGTTTGTTTTGTGTAACCATTAACTACTTACTGTGAATGAAGATGGTTTTACTACTTTTATCATTTAACCTTATACTAGCTTTATAAGTGATTGATCTATTATTTTACCCTATGTTTTCCTTTACCAGTGAGATTTTTTCTTTTCATAATTTTATGTATCTAGTTATGCCCTTTTCTTTACTGCTTAGAGAAGTCCCTTTAACATTTCTTGTAAAGCCAGTTCATTGATGCTGAACTCTTTCAGCTTTCACTTGCCTGAAAAACTCTATATTGTGCCTTCAAATCTGAATGATAACCATGCCAGTAGAGTATTCTTGGGTTGTAGGATTTTTCCCTTTCATCACTCTGAATATATCATGCCACTCCATTCTGGCCTGCAAATTTTCTGTTAAAAAGTCAGCTGATAGTCTTTTGGGAGTTCCCATGTAGGTAATTATTTGCTTTTCCCTTGCAGCTTTTAATATTCTCTCCTTAACTTTAATTTTTTTGCCATTTTAATTGTAATGTGTTTTTGTATGGCCCTCTTAGGGTCCATCTTGTTTGGCACTCTTGTTTGGGACTGCTTCCTGAATCTGGATGCCTGTTTCCTTCCCCAAATTAAGGAAGTTTTCAGCTATTATTTCTTCTAATTAGTTCTCTGCCCAATTCTTTCACCATTCTCCTTCTGACACCCCCATAATGCAAATGTTAGTATATTTGATGTTATTCCAGAGGTCTCTTTAACTATCCTCTTTTTTAAACATTATTTTTTACTTTTTTCTGTTCAGTTTCAGTGATTTCCACTATCTTGTCTTCAAGCTCACTGATCCATTTATCTGTATCATCTAATCTACTGTTGATTTTTTTTCTAATGTATTTTTTTTTATTTCAGTTATTGTATGCTTCAATTCTGCTTGGTTCTTCTTTATAATTGCTAACTCTCTGTTAAACTCTCACTGTATTCATCCATTCTTCTCTCAAGTTTGTTGAGCATTTTAATCATGATTACCTTGAACATTTATGTGTAAACTGTTTATTTCCAAGCTGTTTATTCTTTTTCTGAGATTTTTGTCTTATTCCTTCATTTGGAATATTCCTTCCTTCATCTTGTCTCTTTGTTTTGCCTAATTCTCTGTGTTTATGTCTATGTATTAGGTAGGTTGGTTATGTTTTGTAACCTTGGAGAAGTCACCTTATGTAGGAGACATCTTATGAGGCACCCAGCACAATTCCCTCTCATGAAAGAGCTATATTATCTAGGAATACCTCCTATGTGAGCTGCATAAGACCTCTGTTGTGGTGGAGCCAATTACTGTGGACACGCTGATAGGCAGAGCTGGCTCCCAACTTGCTTTGCTTCCAGGCCCTGCCTTGTACATTGACTCCCAGCCTGCAGGTGGGCAGGGCAAGGCCCCAGAATGGATCAGCCCAATTTTCTGTTCAATTCCTCTCCCAGCAGAGTCATTTACCTACCTGGTGCTAACTTTTATGATACAAAGAAAGAAAGATCAGTGTAGGCAGCAGGAGGAGAGTGATTTATCAAAAATCAGTTTTGTAATGAACATTTCAGAGCAATGTGAGTTATTTGGAGAAATTTGGGGAAAGGAGCTATTGATTGAAATGTTCTGAGGTAGGGTTCTCTAGAATGAAGCATGAGGAATGTTGCTAGTGGTGGGGTTATAAACTGGACTCTTGGAATATTCTGCTTGCCCAATACTAAAAAAATGAGTACTCTGTAGATTCTTTTTTGCTTTGGATTATGTGTCCTTAAATGTTACACATTGTCACACTTAAATTCCATGAGGCCAGCTACAATGAGGCTTACAGTGATTATGAATTCATATATTGAAAAAATATTTCATGTTTGTGATGATTTTTTCTAAGGCATCTTGCATAAAATTTCAGTTGTCCAAAAATAGCATGTGCTTTTTAATTTTGGCAGCTGATGTTTTTCCCTAATCCTGGGATTAGAAGTTGTACAGTAACCTCTGGAGAGAGTAACACTACTGCTTTAACCTTAGAAATATTATTTCAAAGGGATGCTTGTGGTCAGGTCTAAACAAGAGCCTTGGTATATTTCTTTGGACCCTTAGTCCATGTAAAAGGACTGACTATGTTAAAGTAGATACTTCTGGATAAAATAAAAATGGAAATAGAATTAGAAAAAGTAATAGGAGAGAGGGGATCACAAATGATGGTGCAGGAGAATGTGAAGCTCACTTCCGCCCCATAAACACATCAAAAATACATCTACATGTGAAACAATTCTCATGGGAAATTAATTGAAAACTGGCAGAACTTCTATACAACCAAAGCTTCAAGAAATATCTCCACATAAATGAGTAGGACAGAAAAAAAGACATCTGGTTTGAACCTGAGCTCCTGGGAGGGATCTGTAAGAAAGAGAAGGTCTGCACGGGTGAGCCCTCACTCTGGGAAGTGAGCAGGTTGAGCCACAATCTTGGTATCCCAGTCCTGGGGTCCTGAATGGAGGAGACAAGACACCTTTCCTGCTGGAAAATCCACTGAGAGAGACAGAAGTATTGGAGAAGCGTAGACTCTATTTGTGTGGGGTGCACTCATGCTGGCTTGCCACAATCAGAGTGGAGAGAGACTTGCACTGGCAGCTGCTACCTCTAAACACTTCCCAATCTGGATGGGCTAAAACCTCAGCCCCACTCGCTCCACACCACAGCCAGGTATGAGATCGGAGCAAAGACTCAGTCTAGCTACATTGAGACAGACCAGGGTTCCTGGGGTGTGATCTGGGTGGACCATGGAGGACATTGTCAGTGTGCACACAGTGCAGTGAGTGGAACCACAGTAACCTTGTCAGTGCTTGCACTGGGTGGTGCCACAAGAGCATGCAGTAGCTGAGCAGTGAATCTTGGGCAATAGGTCCTAGGAGAGGACCCATCTAACTATGCAGAGACAGCCTGAGGAGACAGGGGTGTGGTCAGTGTCAAGAGCCGTTACAGCAAACTCGAGTACACTGTGGTTCTGTCCCAGCAAGAGCACCCTGGGTCTGCCCTTTCCACACTACAGCTTAGCACAGACAGTCCAGGGAGAAGAATGTCACAGAGGCAGGCAAAGTCTCAGAGGAGAGTGGAGCCACTTCAATTCCTACAGCCACAACACCTTGACTGCCAGCCCCAGCCTACTCCAAGACATCACAACCCTGCACTAGATCTGGGACGACCACAGCAGAGAAACAGAAATGACCATGGGCTTCTTCTGAGTGGAACTAGGGACACCTACCAGGCAGCACACAGGTCCTCTGTGATCACAAAGCAGAGAGGAATTCTCACGTCCTGCACAGTATCTAGATATGCCACAACAACCACACCTCCTATCAAGAGGACAATGGTGAGAAAACTCTGAGTAACAACCTGGCTGACATCCATATCAAAAGCAATCCTTGCACAAAAAACACGGGACACAGTCTACACAGGGACGCTCCAACATAAAAATACCCCAGGAATTCCCTAGTGGCACAGTGGTTGATAGTCTGCCTGCTGATGCAGGGGACATGGGTTCGTGTCCCAGTCCGGGAAGATTCCACATGCCGCAGAGCAGCTGGGCCCGTGAGCCATGGCCACTGAGCCTGTGCATCCGGAGCCTGTGCTCCGCAAGGGGAGAGGCCACAGCAGTGAGAGGCCCGCATACTGCAAAAAAAAAAAAAAAAAAGAAAGAAAGAAAGAAAAAACCATCAGGACCACAATAAACAATTGTTTCTCCTGAATTCATATAGATGTAGAAAGTTAAGTAAAATGAAAAAGGAGGAGAACTAGTCCCAACTAAAAGAACAAGAGAAATTCCATGAAAGAACAAATAGAGAAACAGAGCTCACCAGTCTACTAGGTGCTGAGTTCAAAATGGAGGTAATAAAAATGCTAACTGAATAAAGAAAGATTATCAATAGAAATGCAGATCACGGTAACAAGAAACTATAAAGATGAACCAATCAAAAATAGACAATTCAATTGCTGAGATAAAAAAAAATCTAGAAACAATGAGTAGCAGACTAAATGAATAAGTGATCTGGAAGATAGAATAAAGGAAATCATCCAATCAGAACAGCAGACAAAAGGTAAACTTTAAAAATGAAAACAACATATGAGATCTGTGGAGTAATATAAAATGTGCCAACCTATGCATAATAGGGGTTCCATAAGGAGGAGAGAGAGAAGGGGATCGGAAAAGTATTTGAAGACATTATGGCTGAAAATTTCCCAAAACTAAAGTAGGTACAGGAAGTACAGAGGGTTTCAAACAAGATAAATCCAAACAGATCAATACCAAGACACGTCATAATTAAAACAGCAAAAGTTAAAGATAAAAAGAGGATTCTAAAAACATCAAGAGGAAAAACAAAAGTCAGCAATAAGAGCATCCCCATAAGGCTATCAGCTAATTTTTCTGCAGAAACTTTGCAGGCCAGAAGAAGCCTGATATATTCAAGGCATGAAGGGAGAAGGGAGAGAAAGGAGAGGCATGATATATTCAAAGTCCTGAAAGGGAAAAACATACAACCTAGGATGCTCTGCCCAGCAGATTATGAATTACAATAGGAGAGATAAAGAATATCTCAGACAAGCAAAAACTAAGAGCTGAGCAATACTCAACCTACCCTAAAAGAAATATTAAAAGGTCTTCTCTAAATAAAAAAGAAGCAAGAATCTACAGGAAAGGGAAAAATCACAATAGGAAAGGCAAATGTATAAAATAATTGAATATCACTTAAGCCAATATGTAGATCTGAAAAAATGTTTAATTGTAAAAGTGATTATAACTAAAATAAACAGTAAAAGGATAAAAATGAAGATATAAGATAGCACATTAAAATCACAAAATGTGAGGAAGGGGAGAATAAAAAGGTACATCTTTTAGAATGTGTTTGGACTTGAATAACTATCAGTTTAAAGCAGTAGATACAGTCATTGGTCAACATACTTGTACTCCATGATAACCAAAACTCAAAAACATATAATGGATTAAAAAAAAAAAAAAGGAAAGGAACTCAATCATACTACAAAAGAAAATTGTCAAACCACAAAGAGACAAATAAAAAGAAGACATGAACAAAGAAGAACTACAAAAACATGGAAATAAGTACAGACCTATCAATAATTGCTTTAAATGTCAATGGATTAAATGGTCTGATCAAAAGTCATAGAGTGAAAGACTGGATAAAAAACAAGAACCTACAATATTCTCCCTATAAGAGACTACTCTGGGGTGAAAGACACACACAGACTGAAAGTGAGGGGATGGAAAAAGATATATCACGCAAATGAAAATGACAAGAAGGTATTAGTAGCAATACTCATATCAGACATTAAAAGAAAGGCTATACGAAAAAACAAAGAAAGGCATTATATAACAATAAAGGATCAATACAAGAAGAAAATATTGCAATCATTAATGTATATGCACCTAATATAGAAACACCTAAATACACAAAACAAATACCAACAGATATAAGGGGAGAAACTGACAATAATACAATAAGAGTAGGAGACTTTAACACCACATTGACATCAATGGACATATCATACAGACAGAAAATTATTGAGGCAACAGAAGTCCTAAATGACACAATAAGCTATTTGGACTTAATTAATATCTATAGGGTACAACATCTAAAAAAAACCCAGAATACACATCCTTATCAAGCATGCATGGAACATTCTCCAGGATAAAACACATATTAGGTTACAAAAAAGCCTCAACAAATTTAAGAGGATAAAAATTATTCCAGGTATCTTTTCTGATCACAATTGTGTGAAGCAATAAATCAACCACAGAAAGAAAAATCGGAAAAGAATGAACAAATGGAGACAAACAACTTGCTACTAAAAACCAATGGGTCAATGATGAAATCAAAGTAGAAATCAGAAAATATCTTGACACAAACGAAAATGAAATCACAACATTACAAAATCTATGAGATGCAGCAAAAACAGTTCTAAGAGGGAAGTTCATACAGGCCTTCCTAAGAAACAAGAAAAATCTTAAATAAACAACCTAAGCTATCACCTAAGACAATTAGAAAACATAGAACAAACAAATCCCAAAGTTAGCAGAAAGAAGGAAATAACAAAGATCAGAGAGGAAATAAATAAAATAGAGATCCACAAAAAAGTAGAAAAGATTGATAAAACCCAGAGCTGGTTTTTAAAAATATAAACAAAATTGACAAACTTCTAGCTAGGCTGACCAAGAAGAAAAGAATGAGGGCCCAAATTAAAAAATAATAATAATAATAAGGAAAGGGGAGAAATAACAACTTATACCACAATAATACAAAAAAAAAAAAAAAACAAACAAACATAATACTATGAACAGTTACATGCCGACAAATTGGACATCAAGAAGAAATAGATAAATTTCTAGAAACATACAGTCTGCCAAGACTGAGACAAGAAGAAACAAATAAGCTGAACAGACTGATCACTAGAAGTGAAATATGGAATGTGTAATTTTAAAAAAGTGGGAGGGCTTCCCTTGGTGGCGCAGTGGTTGAGAGTCCGCCTGTCGATGCAGGGGACACGGGTTCGTGCCACGGTTCGGGAGGATCCCACGTGCCGCGGAGCGGCTGGGCCCATGAGCCATGGCCGGCCGTTGAGCCTGCGTATCCGGAGCTTGTGCTCCGCAACGGGAGAGCCCACAACAGTGAGAGGCCCGCGTGCCGAAAAAAAAAAAAAAAAAGTGGGAATTCCTTGTCAGTCCAGTGGTTAGGACTCTGCAATTTCACTGTCAAGGGCATGGGTTCAATCTCTGGTTGGGGAACTAAGATTCCACAACCCACATGGTGTGGCCAAAACAAACAAACAAACAAATAAATAACAACAACAACAAAACTCACTGTAAACAAAAGTCCAGGACCAGATGACTTCACTGGGGAATTCTGCCAAATATACAAAGAACTTATATCCATCCTTCTTAAAGTATTCCAAAAAATTGAAGAGGAGAGACCACTCCTAAATTCATTCTATGAAGCCACCATCACCCTGATACCAAAAATTAGACAAAGCCACTACACAAAAAGAAAATTATAGGCAAACCTCTTTGATGAATATAGATGCAAAAATCCTCAACAAAATATTAGCAAACCAAATGCAACAATACATAAAAAGAATCATACATTATGATCAAGTTGGATTTGTTTCAGGGTCCCAAGGATGATTCAACACAGGCAAATTAATCAATGTGATACACCACATTAAGAAAAGGAAAGACAAAACCCACAAGATCATCTCAATAGACACAGAAAAAGCATTTGCCAAATTCAACATCCATTTATGATAAAAATTCTCATCAAAGTGGGTATACAGGAAATACATATAAAACTAATAAAGACCATTAACAGCAAATCCACAGCCAACTTAATAATCAAAAGTGAAAAGCTGAAAGCCTTCCCACGAAATTCAGGAATAAGACAACGTTGCCCACTCTCACTGTTTCTATTTAATATAGTATTACAATTCTTAGCCACAGCAATTAGACAAGGAAAAGAAATAAAAGTATCCAAATTTGAAGGGAAGAGTTAAAAGTATCACTCTTTGCAGATGACGTGATACTGTATACAGAGAATCCTAAAGTTTCCACACAAATACTATTAGAATTAATAAATTCAGGAAGGTAGAATGATACAAGATTAATATACAGAAATATGTTGCATTTCTTTTCACTAATGATGAAATATTGATGAGAAAGTAAAAAACGAACCATGTAAAATAATATAAAAAAAAATACCTAGGAATAAAGTTAACCAAGGTGGTGAAAGTTCCATATGCTTAAAAGTATAAAACACTGATGAATAAAACTGAAGATGATACAAAGAAATGGAAAGAGAGCCCATGCTCTTGAATTGGAAGAATTAACATTGTTAAAATGGCCATACTACCTAAAGTAATATATAGAATTAATTCAATCACTAACAAAACACTCATGACATCTTTCACAGAGCTAGAACAAGTAATCCTAAAATACATATAGAACCACAAAATACACACACTTACCAAAGTAATCCTGAGGAAAAAGAACAAGGCTGGAGGTATCAATCATTCAGACTTATGACTATACTACAAAGTTATAGTAAGCAAAACAGTGTGGTATTGGCACTAAAATAGACATACAGATCAATGAAACAGAATAGAGACCCCAACAAAAAAACCCATGGACCTACAGTCAAATAATCTATGACAAAGTAGGCAAGAATATACAATGAAGAAAAGAGTCTCTTCAACAAGTGGTTTTGGGAATGGACAGCTATGTGTAACACAATGAAATGAGAACACCCCCTCATACCATATAAACAACAAAAACTCAAAATAGTTTAAAGACCTAAAATAAGGCATTCCTTATTTTAGAAAAGAATTCCTAGAAGAGAACATAGGTAAAACATTTTTAGACATAAAATTGTAGCAATATTTTCTTAGTCTCCCAAGGCAAAAGAAATAAAAGTAGAGGCTGTATTTTCTCTACTGAATTTTCTTGCCTACTTTGTAATAGGTTAGGTGACCAAGGGGTGTGGGTTTATCTCTGGGCTTTCTATCCTGTTCCACTGATCTATATTTCTATTTTTGTGCCAATACCATACTGTCTTGATTACTGTAGCTTTGTAGTGTAGTCTGAAGTCAGGGAGCCTGATTTCTCTAGCTCCATTTTTCTTTCTCAAAATTGCTTTGGCTATTTGTGGTCTTTTGTGTTTCCATACAAATTGTAAAGTTTTTTGTTCTAGTTCTGTGAAAAATGCCATTGGTAATTTTTTAGGGATTGCATTGAATCTGTAGATTGTCTTGGGTAGTATAGTCATTTGCACAATATTAATTCTTCCAATCCAAGAACATGGTATATCTCTCCAACTGTTTGTGTTCTGTCTTTGATTTCTTTCATCAGTGCCTTATAGTTTTCTGCACACCAGTCTTTTGCCTCCTTAGGTAGGTTTAATCCTAGGTATTTTATTCTTTTTGTTGTAATGGTGAATGGGATGGTTTCCTTAACTTCTCTTTCTGATCTTTTGTTGTTAGTGTATAGGAATGCAAGAGAGTTCTGTGTATTAATTTTGTATCCTGCAACTGTATCAAATTCGTTCATTAGCTCTAGTAGTTTTCTGATGCAATCTTTAGGATTTTCTATGTATAGTATCATGCCATCTGCAAACAGTGACAGTTTTACTTCTTCTTTTCCAATCTGTATTCATTTTATTTCTTTTTATTCTCTGATTGCCATGGCTAGGAATTCCAAAACTATGTTGAATAAAGTGATGAGAGTGGAATCCTTGTCTTGTTCCTGATATTAGAGGAAATGCTTTCAGTTTTCCACCATTGAGTATAATGTTTGGTGTGGGTTTGTCATATATATAAGTTGTGCTGGGAAAACTGGACAGCTGCATGTAAAAGATTGAAATTAGAACACACCCTAGCACCATACACAAAAATTAACTCAAAATGTAGTAAAGACCTAAATGTAAGGTCACACCCTATAAATCTCTTAGAAGAAAACATAGGTAGAAGACTCTTTGACATAAATTGCAAGATGACCTAATAGCAAGATGTATTTTGACCCACCTGCTAGAGTATTGAAAATAAAAACAAAACTAAACAAATGGGATCTAAGCTTTTAACTTAAAATTTTTTGCACAACAAATGAAACCATAAAAAATACAAAAAGACAACCCTCAGAATGGGAGAAAATATTTGCAAATGAAGCAACTGATAAAGGATTAATCTCCAAAATATGCAAACAGCTCATGCAGCTCAATACCAAAAAAAAAAATAACCCAAACAACCCAATCAAAAAATGGGCAGAAGACCTAAATAGACATTTCTCCAAAGAAAACATACAGATGGTCTAGAGGCACATGAAAAGATACTCAATGTCACTAATTATTAGAGAAATACAAATAAAAACTACAATGAGTTATCACTTCACACCGGTCAGAATGGCCATCATCAAAAAATCTACAAACAATAAATGCTGGAGAGGGTGTGGAGAAAAGGGAACCCTCTTGCACTGTTGGTGGGAATGTAAATTGATACAACCACTATGGAAAACTGTATGGAGGTTCCTTAAAATCTAAAATTAGAACTACCATATGACCCAGCAATCCCACTACTGGACACATACCCAGAGAAAACCAAAATTCAAAAAGATACATGCACCTCAATGTTCATTGCAACACTATTTACAATAGCCAGGACATGGAAGCAACCTAAATGTCCATCAACAGAAGAATGGATAAAGAAGATGTTGTACATATATACAATGGAATATTGCTCAGCCATTAAAAGAAACAAAACTGGGTTATTTCTAAAGACGTGGATGGACCTAGAGACTGTCATACAGAATGAAGTGAGTCAGAAAGAGAAAAACAAATATTATATACCAACGTATATATGTGGAATCTAAAAAAAATGGTATAGATGATCTTATCTGCAAAGCAGAAATAGAGACACAGACGTAAAGAAAAAGCATATGGATACCAAGGTGGGTGATGGGATGAATTAGGAGATGGGGATTGACATATACACATTATTGATACTATGTATAAAATAGATAACTAATGAGAACATAAAAATAGAAAAGTAAATAAATAGAATCCATTACAAGAAAAAGAATTGAAAGTAAAAAATAAAAAGAATTAAAAGCAAAAAATAGTTTTGTTTAAATGGGACTGAATCAAATTTAAAAGTATTTGCACAGCAAAGGAAGCCATCAACAACACAAAAAGACCACTTACAGAATGGGAGAAAATATCTGTAAATGATGCAGCCAACAAGGTTTAATATCCAAAATATACAAACAGCTCAGATAACTCAATATAAAAAATTAGGCAGAAGACCTAAATAGATATTTTTACAAAGAAGACATACCAATTGTCAACAAGCACATGAAATGATCTTCAACATTGGTAATTATTAGAGATATACAAATCATAACCACAATGAGATATCATCTCCCACCAATCAGAATGGCTATCATCAAAATGTCTGCAAATATTAAATGTTGGAGAGGATGTGGAGAAAAGGGAACCCTCCTATATTGTTGGTGGAATTGTGAATTGGTAGAGTCACTATGGAAAATAGTATGGAGGTTCCTCAAAAAACTAGAGTTCATATGATCCAGTAATTCTACTCCTGGATATATATCCAGAAAAAAAAAAAAAAATGAAAAGAATGAAAGCCCTAATTCAAAAAAGATACACATACCACTATGTTCATATCAGTACTATTTATAATAGCCAAGACATGGAAACAACCCAATTGTCCACCAACAGGCAATTGTCTTAAAATATGGTGTGTGTCTTTGTATATATATATATATATACATATATATATATGTAGATGTATATATCTGCAGTGGAATATTACTCAGCTATAAGAATAAAATGTTGCCATTTATAGCCATATGGATGGACCTGAAGAATATTATACTTAGAGAAAGACAAATACTATATGATATCATTTAGATGTGGAATCTAAAAAATAATATAAATAAATATATGTACAAAACAGAAAAAGACACACATACATAAAAAACTTACGGTTACCAAGAGACGGAGTGGAGGAGGGGCACATTAGAAGTATGAGATTAACAGATACAAAGTACTATACATAAAAGAGACAAGCAACAAGAACTTACTGTTTGGCACAGGGATTTATATTTAATATCTTATAATAACCTAAAATGGAATATAATTAGAAAAAATAGCTGAATCACTATGCTATACACTTGAAACTAACACAATTTTGTAATTCAACTATATTTCAATTTTTAAAAAAGTAAAAAAAGAGAAACTGCAATGGAGTTTGACTCTCTCAGGCTTCCCCCTTTGAAATTATCACTAATGTGTGCACTAAAAGAAAACCGTTTATCCAAGGACCTATAGTGAACGCTGTACTTTCTTACATAGTTATTAAAGTAATATTTGCTATTCTCATATTGGTGTGTTCAGAAATATTTGCCCATTTCCAGACTTTCATTTGTAACCCTACCATGGCTGAGAACAGCCATCTGGAAGGGTTCTTATTAATTATGAAGACCCAGGTTCCTGTCTGACATTGCTCACAGGGATGTCTGTTGTGATGAATTACTCCTTTGACATTTTGCACCGTATGAAATAATGATTCACTTCCTTCTTGTTACAGAATGTTTGCCAAGCATTTCTCTATGAAGTTTCTGACTCCCAGCTCATTCATTCAAAAATTATATATGTACTAAATTTTGGTTCTGAGAAGATGTCCCTCCAGAAGACCACTAAGGTCCTTAGAAACCATACTGCCCAATTACAAGTGTCTGCAAGTCATGCCCTTACATCTTTTTGTGCTCTTAACAAAGGTTTACAATCACACTTTTGGGTGTTTACAATCACAGTTTTGGGTCATCTTTATCTGGAAACCATGTTTTCCTAATAGCACCCTGGATTTAATCTCTGCCCTGATGCCCTTTCTTACTTTGAAAATATTTTGTTAGAAGAGATGGAATAAAACAGTTGTATTTTCTAACTCAGCAAGTTTTGACTCCTTTATATTGTCTTTAAATTCCTCATAATGAGTGAATAATTACTTCTTTATATCATTTCTTTTTGTCTGTACCTAATGATTAGCAAATAAAAGAAACCAGATGACACTTTTGACATTCTGTCTGGAAATTTCCTCAGCCAGATCCATCATTTTATTAGATGAAATTTCTATTTTTCATATTACCTCAGGTGACAGTTTTACTGTACTTTCTACCACTATGCAATAAGGAATGTTCAAGATGGCTTCTTCACTCACATGTTAGGCACCTGAGCTGGATGGCTGGAATAGCACAGGTTGTTTGAGCTTTTTTTCCTCTTCCTTATGGTTTTTCCACAAGGGGAAGTTTGACTTCCTCATACCGCAGTAAGGCAGGCTTATGTGACAACTGTTTTCCCCTAGTGAAAATATTTCAAGAGACAGGAATTGGAAGCTACCAGTTTCTTGAGGCCTGGGCCTAGAAACTGCCACAGAATCATTTCGACTATGTTCTTACTTGTCAATGCAGAGAACCCACCCTGATTTGAGAGAAGGGAACATAGACCTCTCAGAGGTTCAAGTATCAAAGAATTTGCAGCTATCTCTAATCTACCATATTTAAACTATGTTCTCCCTTCTTCACTTCACTGAGTTTCAGAGGCCTGTATCCATCAATGTAATCATCAGTTCCAGTGAATGTCTCAAAAGCATCTGGTCATGTCAAAAATCAAACTTACTCTTTCTCTGGTGTTTCCAGGGGCAGTGAAGGGCTCTGTCACTTACTAAACACCTGGAGATGATCTTTGACACTTCTCACACACATTTTATGCAATGCATCACCAAGTCCTTATGACTTTACCTTATACTATCACTATTTGTTATTTTTAATCTATTAAGAATCCATTCTAGAACTTGAATTTCTTGATAATGATTTATCATTCAGATGTAAAAGAAGTGTGAAAAATTAACTTTTCCCTTGTCAGAATTGCCTATTTCTTATTTACAAATCCAAATTCAGCAAGGATCTACATATTCCTCCCTCCCCACTTTAGTTAAAAGCTATATAATTTTAATTAATGTCATCGTTTGGACATTGAAAATATTCTTTGTAATAGAGTTTACATAAAGCTTTAAGATATATGACTTTGCCAGTTTCAGAAGGTGTGCTTTCTGACTCTGAACTGTACCATTGAAGTTATGTGATTTTAAGGCATGACCTCAATTTAACTCTTTATTTAGTTAATTTCTTTCATTAATTTGTTATTCAGCTCAATTTTTTCCCCCTTTGGTCTTAGGAATGCATTGAACTAAACTTACTTCTGGTAATGGAGGGGAGATGAACCATCTTATACTTAACTTTAATCTCCCTTCCTTTTCCCAAATACATTCATTATCAAGCTGAGGTCTAATTTTTGATCTCTGATCTAGGCTTTCCTCTATCATGGATATGCACTGCCTTCTAACTCTTATGGAGCAGGAATATCTCATCTGCTATTAGGCTTGACAAATCCTTAATATACCAGTTCACAAAATGGAACTTTCTAAGTTTGAAAGAAATTAAATACTAAGCATGCACATGCAAGTGTGTCTGTGTACATATACATACACAAACATAAAATTGGCTTAGGATATTAAAAAGTCTCATTTATTTGTTGTTTAAATTTATAAAATACTATAGACTCATCACAAAAATAACAATTACCACTATCAAGTGCTTATTTTGTGTCAAAAACTCACACAATATTGCAATATCTTTATGATGCTGCTATTTTTACAAATGGAAAAAAACCTTATTCTCAGCCTTTAAACAACTTTTACAGGTGACATTGTAAATAGTGATCTGGGAAGGTCTTTAGGGTGGAGCTCTTTTCACTATACAACACAGAGTCCCATAAAATCGTAGAGCATTGTTTGTGTTTCTGTCATACTTATCTCACAATCTGCCATGTACTTAAGTCATTTGTACACATGCTACAAAATTCTACTGCGTTTTGTAGTTTAATAGCTTTTTCACCCTGGAAAAGTTACTTAAATTCCCTGTTCCTCACTTCCCACATATGTAAAATGAAGGGGCTGAGCTAGAAGGTCGCTTTGGGTTCCAGTGTTCTACAATTTCTGTGACTGTGAGCTCCTTTGAATAAAGTATTTATTCATCTTGTATTACCTACAACATATAGTCAAGTGCGTTATACCTAGTATCTACTCTATAAATGTCTATTGAATGAAGTGGGTCAGTCTTATAATGTTTTAATAATTAGCATTTAGAGTTAGAAATCCTATAAATAAATTCATTTATTTTAATCACTTGTTCAGTTGAACAAATACAGCCTATTAGGTACATTAGTGTAAAAAGAAATAAATTATAATCTCTGCCCTCAAAGAGCTTCCATTTTAAAATATAGTTTTGATTATTTTTACACATAATAACTCATATGAATTTCAAAAAAAATTATTAAAGGAAGATTTTACTACCATTATTTTAATTTAAAATATGAGAAAAGTAAGGCCTGGAAAGATTAATTGATTAGCCTATGATAACATAAGTAGTGAACAAAGAGGCCTGAATTTGTACTCTTGATATTTGATTCAAAGTCCAACAGTCTTTCCAGTGTAATTTTATGTTCTCTAATATTTCGATGATCATGAAAGAAACAGTTTGACTGAAATAAGCACAGTGGGCTGAGGACTGGGAAACAACCATACTTAGGGGAATGCAAAACAGAATAAAGTACAGTCAGGGAAGGTTCAGAATGACAATAAAATAGTGTCAGGAAGAATGGGATGGTAGGAGTTCCAAAACAAAATACCAGTCACCAATTTGACAAGGGAGACTGTTAATAATTCTTGGACTACTGATGAAACACAATGATGATCACAGATCTAAAGAGGAAGTGAATATTTGAAAAAAATAATTCTTCAGACATCTGAAAGGTTAGAGTTATAGAAATCATTAGAAAAGTTAGCCAGTGAGCTTGAGATTTCTTCAAAGGTGAATGGAAATATAAGAGATGAACCCTGAGGATATTATGCTTAGTGAAATAAGCCAGTAACAGAAGGAAAAATACTGCATGATCCTACTTATATGAGGTATCATATAAGTATTTATTTATTTAGTATTTATATAGTATTTCTATGAGTCAGATTTATAGAAAGAGAGAGTAGAATGATGGTTGCCAGGGGCTGCAGGGAGATGGAAGTAAATACTTGCTACTCAATGAGTAAAAAAAACATTCAGTTTTGCAAGATTAATAAGTTCTAGGGGGTCTTCTGTACAACATTATGCCTATAGTTATTAATATTGTATTGTACACAAAATTTTGTTAAAAGGATGCCTCTTATGTTAAGTGTTCATACTTTAATAAAACTATGTTAGAGTGAATATAAGGTAAGTAAATTATGTAACATAAATTTACTTGTTTAGGATGTTTTCAGTAATTTTCTCTAAAGTTTAAACCCAAATTATTTAAAATTTCTTATTCATCTAAAGTCATGCTGAGATTTGGACACACATAAAAAAGAACAAAGAGGTAAAGAGTAAAGGAGGAAAAAGTCAGCACAAAACTTTCACTTGAATAAGGTGGTCAGCTGTCAGTAAATCAAGAGAAACAGTGCAGCAAAAGACCTGGGAAGGGTTAGGAAGAACCAACAACGAGAATGGAATTTGACAGTGGAGCAATTCTTTACTGAGACAGCTGTGCCTTTTATTTTTCCCACCTGATGGCTAGCTTTATTTGATCCTGCATACATCAAAAGGAAAAGGAAGTACAGAGATAAGAACAGTTCTTAACCCCACATCTTAATAATAACCATTTTTCAAACAAAAGTTCTCAGAGAACCAATGCCATATCTTCTACACTTGTTTTGTTCTTAGCCAATAGGATACTCTAGTGATCACAGAAAAAAAAATTTTTTTTTCTTCTGGAGCCATATGAAAATAGAAGGGTTTCTCCTTTAGGTAGAATAATGATGAGGAATGATGCTATGTAAGGGCAGGAAGTAAAGATGATTCTTCTTTAAATTCCTGAATACATTTATCCTTCTCTGATTTGAAAGTGAAGCTTAACAGGTGAAGAAAATGAAAAACACTGTTGATTTGTTTCATACCTATTTACTTGAATCTATACTTTGAGAATAAATAAATTTTCCCAAAGAGGGAGATAAATCTATTCAATCACCATGCTGAAGGAGCTTATAAATTAATAAAAATCCTCTTTTGATATTACTTATTACTTGATTCTATTGAAATTGTTTTAATAAAAAGAATACATAATAAGACAATTCCCAATGACAACTATTTCTGGACTTCCTCCCCATTTTCCTCCACACCTGAAAGTTTGTAAATTACCACTAAATTAAAACCTAGTTTGAGAGTTCTAGTAAAGGACCACTCAACATTAACTATAAAAATAAGTATGGGACCATTTGAGCAGAGTTTAAAGGAAAATTATATTGGTCTTATTAAGAATCAGAAGATAGTCTTAATGAGAATGAGTTAGCAGACATAAAAAGAAATTTTAAAATGCTTCCAGCTCTCCTTTCCATCTTTTTTTGGCTGGATTTTTTTTCTGTGTTACTCTGCTTTGAGGACAACTCAGAATTTATGGGCTCTAGGCAAAATTTTAGCTGTGTGTATAGTGAGTTGGAGAAAAAGAAAGGAACGTTAGAAATGGTAAGAATAAAAAACATGTTTTCCAAGTATATCCATGTTCCTTTAAAGATACTGACAGAGTTATCTTTGCAGAGAAAATTATAAAAAAGTCAAAGACTTATTTTGTATAAGCCTGAGATATATAGCCTTACTACATAAATAACCTGGGCTTATTACTAACATAACTCAGTCACAGACGAGGTTTAATATTTTAAAGCAACAACAGTGTATTATCTGTGTTGAATATCACTGTTCTTCAATTACTTCTATGGATTTTTTCTTGAGTTTTTATTTGTTTGTTTTGTTTTTGTCAGCAAGGTTAGAAAAAAATAGACCTAACTAGTTCTAAGTCTGTTATTGACTTAGCACTGATTTTTATTTTGTTATTTAAAATTTTCATGCTTTAGCTTCCACATTTATAAAAGTGAAAAAATTGATGTCATTTTATTGTACAAGGATTGCAGAAACACTTAAAATGTCCTGCACCAAATGAGATATCTGAGCAAATAGATATATGAACATAAATAATACTGCTAACAATTATTCAGACCAAATGTCATTTGAAAATGTGATTTATATGAAGGAGGAAAATTGTAACTCCACTTAGTTAATGTTAGAAGGATCAAAATTGACAGGATATCATCTTGCCTGGTCCACAAATTTTCAATTCAATTTTGAATTTTAAGAATATCTTTTATTCTATGAGGCCCACATTACCATAAGAATGAAACAAAGACATTACAAGAAAAGATAATTACATATCAATATCTCTTATGAATATGAACACAAAAATCCTCAACAAGATTTTAGCAAATTGAATCCAACAATGTAGAAAAAGAATTATACACCACAACTAAGTGGGATTTATCCTAGATATTCAAGACTGGTTGAACATTAAAAAAATCAATTAACGCAATTAATCACATTAACAGACTAAGAAAAAAAAGAAAATTTACATGATCATATTAATAGATGCAGAAAAAAGCATTTGACAAAATCCAATACTCATTCATGATAAAAGCTCTTAGTGAAATAAGAATAGATGGAACGCTCTCAATTTGATAAAGACAATCTACAAAATATCTACAGCTAACATCATACGTAATGGTGAGAAACGTGAAGTTTTCCCACTAATATCAGGTACAAGGAAAAGATAACTCTTCTCACCATCCCTTTTCAACTTTGTACTGGAAGTCCTCGTTAATGCAATGAAGCAACAAAAGATAATAAAAGCTATACAGATTGGGAAGGAAGATGAAAAACTGTCTCTGTTCACAGATGACATGATCATCTATGTAGAAAATCTAAGAGAATCAGCAAGATATCTCCTGGAACTAATAAGCAATTAGAGCAATGTTTCTGGATTCAAGGTTAATATACAAAAATCAATTGTTTTCCTCTATGCTAACAACGAAAAAGTGGAATTTAAAAGTAACAAACACAGTACTATTTACATTAGCACCCTGAAAATGAAATACTTAGGCATAAATATAACAAAATGTGTGCAATATCTATATGAGGAAAACCACAATTCTGTTGAATAAAATGAAAAAGGAGAAATATCCCATTTTCATGAATATGAAGTCTCAATGTTGTCAAGGTGTCAGTTCTTCCAAACTTGATCTATAGACTCTAAGGTAAACTATGGACTTTGGATGAGGATGATGTGTCAATGTAGGTTCAACCTTGGTTAAAAAAAAAGTACCATTCTTGTACATGATGTTAATAATGGTGGAGGTTATGCATGTATGGGGGCAAGGCATATATGGGAAATCTCTGTATTTCTCTCTCTCTGTCTTGTTGTACACCAAAAACTACTTGACTTCATTTCCATGGTAACTCAAAGTGCCAGAAAACATCTTTGGTCTTATCAGATTATGATTATAGTTTCTGTTTCTATTTGTGACTGTTGTTTATTTTGGGCTGGTGTTGGCTGGTAATTATTTTTAAAAAATTACCACTTCTGTTCTGGCTCTTCTCGTCCCCATGGAGTAGAATAAGAAATATGTGAGCAGCCTGGCTTAATACTATGTTTTGCTTTATTTTGATCATAATACATTCATTATGCAAAGCAAAAATAGCATTTAAAACTTGTTGCTCTATACATTTTCTTGCTGTACATTCTGCATAAACTGGATCATTTTTTCAATAAGTAAACTTGTCTGCCTGAGTTTTAAATACATAAAGAAATTTGATTTAATTAAATGTGTGACTCACCATTCTGCATTTATAAATGCCCACCTTTTCAAACACTGAAAGCATCAAAGATGTTCTTTCCCTACAGGACAATAAATTATGAAATGTGCACTGATGTTACAAAATAAATAAAAATTAGAATTCAACTATCATTTATTAGTGAAATCATGAGAATGGTTAGGAAAATATGTATATTAGAATTTCTACTATAAATTATTATGTCACAAGATTCTTATGTTCATTACAGACCAATACAAAAATAAATAATTAAACTATTCATACAACTTGCTTTCATTTAAAATATATTCATTTTATGTTCATAAAGACACATCAAAATATGTCCATAAAAACAAAAAAATCACAATAATTACTCAGTATTCTCATTTTGGTTGTCTTTTTAAAATAATACTGCATTTTGTCTTAATTTGAAGCTTAAGTCTTCAAAAGAGCTTTAGTCTCAATTTTATAATAATATGTAACTATTACAGCTGTCTTACTTAAGTGACAAGTTACTTCCTTTATTGAATACTCATAAAAGCTTGTTATTAAAGCCATGAGAAATCTTGCTATCTCTATTACCTGTGATGATACAAAGGAACTTTATCATCTGGTTTATAGTAGAAACAAAGTAGAATGTTTCCACCTCATATATATTTTAAATAACTTGTACAGAACAAAAAAGAATGTCAGTTTCTGAGTCCAGGCAAATCTGTTCATTATGTGTAAAGACAGAAAGACAGTTTATTAAAGAGCTGTTAATTTTTTTAAATCATATCTGGATACCTAATCCATATAAATGAGCAATCTACATTGTCACCGAATCATAATAGGTTACTTGCATCATGTTTGAAAGAACAAAGTAGGAATTTTGAGGATTGCAACTGAAATGGAATTTTGACAAATTTATTATGTGAAATACTGACTTTAAAAAATGTTAATAAGTTTATTTATTTTCAACTGTCTTATGTTAAATGTAGGACATTTAAAAAACTATATTCCGTGTGTTGATGACTTTTTTCCATTAGATTATTTTGTTCCATGATGTGTTCTAGTGCCCTCTGCTGAAAACTAAGATGAAGTTTCTATTATTTAATATAGAATGGAAAAGTGCATTCAAAATATAATACATTATAACTATTATAGGAAATTGATTATTCTCAGGTCTTGTTGTATAACACAAATAATTCTGGTGCCTCAAGTTTTATTATGAAGGAGGTGGCATTCATCATAACAAGAAGCACTTGTCACTATATAATATGTATGTTTTACTTGTTTCTCACCAAATAAATTGTGTCTCCCTGTCACTCTATGTATTGTTATTCATCTGCAGAAAATTCTCAACTATGTATATTTTTCATAAAATATATACCTACAAGTTATCTTTAATTCCTTGCTTAAAGAGATTTGGTTTTTTGAGCTCTTATAATTTTAGTGCCTATCCTCTTAATCCATTAGTATAAATATCTATTTTAATGCATTGTTTTTTCAAAAATAAGTTCTTACTATTTTTATTTTGATTTAATTTGGTCAATTAACTTAATTTGATTATATAAAAGTAAACTGTGATTTTACATCTAGAAAATAGACATGACATGTATGTATTTTATTTAGTTCTGATTCTAACTAGAAAACGTCTCCAATATCTTAGACTGTAAAGCAAGGATAGAGTTTATGAATATCTGTCACACTCACCACAGAGAGCTCTTGGGAAAGGGGGGAATGATGTATAACTTTTTAAAAGTTAAGCACCTCTCATAAATTATACCATAATACCACAATATTATCCACTAGAGGTAATTCTATATTGTTTTGGATAGCTATCACGAATACCAATCATTATTTTTGAGTATATAACATTGGTGCTAGACATAAAACAAAGAAAGCAGAAAAAGTACTGATCACATTTTAAATGATCCAACTATTCCCTATACAAATCCTAAATAGCCATGTATAGAAGATAAATAGTAAAATAATTGTCACTGAAAATTTGGAATATATTTTCCACATGGAAAATATATATAAACTTCTTTTAATCTATTTAATGTAACATTTAAATGTAACATCTAGATTAAAATATTTAAAATATTGTCAAATTATTTCCTTGAATGCTTGTCTTAAAAACCATATTCTTAATTATAGTCCATATCTTAAACAACCTCTTGTTGCTCTTGTAAAAGCAGAATAATAAACAACAATGTATTCATTTTTTATTAAGACACCACTTACACCTCTTGGTCACATACCACAATAAGCAGTTCTAGATGTTACAAGTTACAATCAGGTTCCTAGGTAAATTTTCTCTTTTTGAATTTCATTTACTTGAGTGGGGGGACTGGAGAAATTTTCCCTTTAATTCTAATTCAGTAATCCATTATCTGCCAATTTCCTATTTAATCTATGACTATTAGAGCAATATAATTGAAATAGTTAAGAAAAAGTATAGGTACAGTTGGATCCAGCAAAGAAAATAGAAAACATCTATATTTCCACAAAAGAGCTTTAATAGAGAAAAATGGTTACACAAGTTTTGGAGTACTGAAAGAGCAAAAGGGAAATGCTAATATAACTCAGAGATTAAAACTATAGAGTAGGGTACTACCCCAAAGCTGGTGGAATAAAAGAAAAGATTGGGGATCTCAGAAATTAGAAGCTCAGAGGTAAGGCTTTGTGAAATACGTGCTCAGATTTCTGAAGGAAAGATGTATCTTGGGTGATACTACTACCTTAAGAGCTTGAAGGAGAATTCTCAGGCATCTGAGGAAGGGGTAGTGGCATCACTGAGCTTTTGCTGTATCCTTGAGGGGTCACATGAAAGCAATTCTGGAAGTGCCTGAAGAAGACTGGAAACAGGAGCTAACTGCCCCTCCTGGGGTGAAAGCTGCAAGTGCAAGTGACTGTAAAAGAAGAAAGTGCAAGTGACTGTAAAAGAAGAAAGATCAAAAGCAGGAGGAAAAACCTTCTCCCTGACTGCTAACCTATATTGTAAAAATTCTTAATCTTATGTGTTCATTAGAATCACTTAATTAAAAAAATTCTGATGCCCAGTCCTCACTTGAAAATAATAAAATATTAATTTGAGGGCATGGAAATTAGGCAGTAATAGTCTTCAAATTTCCCCAGATGATTCCAAAATGCAGCCAAGGTTCAGAACCACTGCCCTAGTATCTCCTATTGGCAGGAACCCTTTAGCAAAGGAGTCTGGTAATGTAGTTTGCAGTTTCTGCTCCAGAACCACAGAGGAGTGTATACAAAGGTGGATTTGGAGCAAAGAGATAATAGTTAATCAATTAGCAAAAATGTACTCAACATTTCTTGGCAATTGAAGCCAAACAAAATTTCAGAAATAGTAATACGTGAAATTTTCCACAATGTGTATCAATGTGTTTAACGTATTGCACAGTATGTCAGAATGACTCAATTGAAAACTCACATATTCTGTACTATACTATTTGGAAATATTTTTTGTTACCAAATAGTTATATGATGACTCAAACTTACAATACAATCAACAAACATTTTTAAATTATAGAAATCTAGGACAAAGTCTTTAAGATATGATAATGTGATTGTATTATCTTATCTTAACTTCTATCACATATTTCTAAAATTCCATAATCTATCATGCAAATGAGTCTTTTTAAATCTAAAATACTGGCAGTTTTCATAATGAAAAAGAATGTAGATCACTTAGCTCAATGTTTCAAACAATAAACCAGTACAGAAATAAACAAGATAATAATTATTTTAATCTTAAACTTTGCAAAGCTTTAAATGACATTATCACTTCCCAACAGATTTTGTGTACTGAACAAGTAAACCCCACACCTACCCGTAGTCCCTGGATATAAATGACTAATATTGCCTTTAGTAAGACATTCTCTAAATTCTACACATACTGAATTAAAATAAGGACAGGCAAAAGATACGAAAAGATTTGACTGTTCTTTAGTTGAATGTACTGATTAATCTTAAGAGGCAATGCATCTTTTTTTTTTTTTTTTTTTTTTTTTTTTACTGGACCGGGGCATGAACCCGTGTCCCCTGCATCGGCAGGCAGACTCTCAACCACTGCATAACCAGGGAAGCCCGGCAATGCATCATTTTGAACTGAGGTTGGTCAACCAGGAATCTAGATATCCAGAGTCAGTAAGGTAGATGGAGTTGGCACTTGTAAACATCTTAATTTACTGTCAGACTACCTGATCTCATTGATCTGGATGCATAGGTCCTGGAACCTAATGTTATTAAACATAATATCCTATTTGTAGCCCCTACTGCTTGGAACCTATGTGTATCCCCTGAAATAAAAGTCCCACTGAGAGTTTGGCTTCCCCTGTACTGTTTCTGGTATAACCAATATGCTACTCAAGATGATTAACTAGGAATTATTTGTGTCATTGGAAATTAAAATAAATGAATAAGTTGGCATTCTACATTGCATGTTGAAATGTCTCATGATCTTGGTTAGGGTGAGTTATTAAAACAGTCAAGATTAAGATGCTAAACTTGAAAATCTGTCATATTTTCCTTTGGAGATTCCTAACCTTGTTGATTGCCTTTGTATTCAAATACCTTTACTTATAAAATCACTTGTTTAAAACTTTGATTAATACTTTTAAAAACTATTTTTATGGTGTTCTAGAATAATATGCTATTTCCTTATCTTTTCATTATGTTCTAAACAAACAAGAGGTCAGATACTCTCTTGAACAAATTTGTAATACAGATAGAATTATAGTGCAGGAAGAGGTCTCAGAACTTTCCGACTCCCATACCCCTCTGCTCTACATCATCATTTAATGGAGGTGGTAATCTCTCTGATATCATATGTTGTGGTAGACTTTGAATTGGGGTATTTAATTCTATTGATCATTTACTAAAGTGAATGTATCTCTTACCAGGTGATCAATAAATTCTTGCTGAGGAAATGGGTAAATGCATGAATAAAGATATCAGGAAATAATGAATAAATAAGATATCCTAAATTCACATAAATATAGAAATTCAGTTCCCATAGAGACAAGATTGATTTAACAAGCTCCTGAATGTTATCATTCATAAAATTTTAGCAATTCCTGCTTAAACATATAACAAATTACTTTAAAATACATAGCACAGGTTGTTCAATCTAAATACCAAACTAATCTTGCCAGTTTCAGATAAGGCAATATTTCTTGAGTTTTATATAAAATATTATACTTTAGACTTCTGGAATCTTTCAATCTGCTTACCTCCATATAACTCTGAGAAAGTGTACTACATAAGTCAAGGACAAAATAAATAGTGGTGTTTCCATTCAAAATACATTATAAACTTATTCTTTGATGCATTAATACTATTGAAAGAGTTAAGTTCTTGGTATAAATATAGGCACATGAATGTTTAAGAACTTTAAGTCCTCTTCTGAAAGGGAAACACTCCACCAATTTTCAGCTAAAAAAATGTATAGGAACACATTAGAGGATAGCAATTCACAAAATTTCAGCCTAAGTTATTATATTTCATGTCAATTTGGCAATAAAAGAAACATTGCCATATTTATCATATATAACAGGTGCTCACTATACCTTAGTTATAAAAAAAATTAACGTTGATTTTTCCTGATTGTTATTAATATTATATATACTATTTTTACACAATAAGTTATAGTTTTACACACAAAGGCAGTAATTTCATAAACATTACTCTACTAGAATAAATCAATTGAAATGGTGAGGGATAACCCATATTTGTTATTAGTGATGGACTAGTTTGTATGGACAAGTTCTCTCATGGGAAAAAATAAAAGCTAGTTTATAAAACATTGACAAAACTCTTTTAAAAATTAATGAGCAAGGAGTCAAGATGGTGGAGGAGTAGGAGGATGTGGAGTTCATCTCTTCCCACAAATGCATCAAGAATATATCTACAAATGGGACAATTCTCAAAGAGCACCATCTGTACATGAGCAGAGGACCTCAGACACCTAAAAGGACAAGAAGAATCCCCATGTAACCAGGTAGGATGAAAGAAGGAAGAAGGGAAAAGGAAGAGGAGAGGAAGCAGGATGAACCTGTGCTGTGGGGTGAGGTAAGGGAGATGGAGAGGTTCCTGCATCCAGAGAAGCCCCCTCACCATCAGGGAGATCAACTGGGACAGAAGGGGAGTTTTGGGGGCCTATCAGAGGAGAGCACAGCAACTGATCTGGGACAGGCAGGACAGAGTGAGACCTACACAGATGGTCTGTGACACGGCCCTGTGTGCCCCAGACTGAGAGTTGTGTCCACCTGTGCAGAGGGGTGCTGGGTGGTAGAATATGGGGTTTGGAGAGTGAACCCAGAAAGAGGACTGCAGCTGGCTATGGGGGGGATGGGAGTGAGGAAATCCACAACTGGGAATGCTTGCAGATGAAACCCAGACTGCCATAGAAGTGAAGTGCCATTGTTGAGTGACATGCAAGGAGTGGGGCCACCATTGCAGCCTATCTCCCCGCTCGCTGGCCCCTGCATCCACAGGCACTAGAAAGGGCTCCCACTAGGGTGGACTCTCTCATGCTTGCTGTCACCAGCTCCCACTCATAATCTGTCCCCACTGGGACTCCCACAACCCCAGCAGCCACCACCTCCCCTGCACCCTGTACCTGCAGCAGTGGGCATAATCATGACCCTGGCTGCCCCCTTCTCACTGGGGCAGACTCATGTGCTCCCAGGCAGCCTCGGGAGCAGACCCCTGTGGGTGACCCACAGGCAGAGGTGGGACTGAAACAACAACTGAGCCCCAGGGGCCATACAACTAAGAAAGCTGAAATCTCTCCTTGCAGCTGCACAACCCACAAATTTACATACCCACAACTGGCTTTGTCAACTCAGAGCCTAAAGAGCATCTGAATGGACAACAACTGCTCCCACAACCAAGATGGATCTAGCATTAGCAGCTGTAGACTTTGTGGGCATATACATATGGGGGTTAGGCCAGGCCAGAGTCTGAGCTGTCCCCATAGCACCCACATCAGATCCAGATCCACGATTACTATAATCCTGGGACATGACATCAGTGGATCTATGCTGGTGGCCTGCTGAAAACAATGTCTGAGAGACACCAGGGCCAATTTATGGCATACCCACAATCAAGGTGGGGCTGAGGGCAATGACAACAGTGTAATTTGAAAGACTGTACAATGGGTGAAAGGTGACACAACAGATCATACCCACAGGTGAACACCTCCAGAGGAGGAATACTCAGTGGCTTCTCTCACAATGGGAGTGCTCCAATCCTGGCTACAAAGATATCACAGGAAAACAAAATTACAGGCCAATATCCCTGACGAACATAGATGCAAAAATCCTAAACAAAATACTAGCAAACCAAACCCAACAACACATCAAAAGGATCACACACCATGATCAAGTGGATTCATCCCAGGGATGCAAGGATTCTTCAATATCCACAAATTAATCAATGTCATATACCAAATTTAAAAAGTAAAGAGTAAAAACCACATGATCATCTCAATAGATGCAGAAAAAGCTTTGGAGGAAATTCAATACCTATTTATAATGAAGAATCTCCAGAAAGTGGGCATAGAGGGAACCTACCTCAACATAATAAATGTCATATATGACAGACCGACAGCAAACATCATTCTCCATGGTGAAAAACTGAAAGCATTTCCTCTAAGATCAGAAACAAGACAAAGATGTCCACCCTCTCCACTTTTATTCAACCTAGTATTGAAAGTCCAAGCCACTGCAATCAGAGAAGAAAAAGAAATCAAAATGTAAAAAGAATAAGTAAAACTGTCATTATTTGCAGATGACATGATACTATACATAGGTAATCCTAAAGAAGTTACCAGAAAACTACTAGAGCTCATCAGTGGATTTGGTAAAGTTGCAGGACACAAAATTAATACACAGAAATCTCTTGTATTGCTATACACTAACAATAAAAAATCAGAAAGAAAAATTAAAGATAGCATCACATTTACCATTGCATTAATAGAATAAAATACCTAGGAATAAACCTACCTAAGAAGGCAAAAGCCTGGTACTCAGAAAACTATAAGATACTGTTGAAAGAAATCAAAGATGTCACAAACATATGGAGAGATACACTATGTTCTTGGATTGGAAGAATCAAGATTGTCAAAATGAATATTCTACCCAGAGTAATCTATAGTCAGTGCATTCCTCATCAAATTACAAACAGCATTTTTCAAAGAATTAGAACAAAAATTTTACAATTTATATGGAAACATAAAAGACCCCAAATAACCAAAGCAATCTCAAGAAAGAAAAACAGAGTTGTAGGAATCAACTCCCTGACTTCAGACTATATTACAAAGCTACAGTAATCAAAAGAGTGTGGTGCTGGCACAAAAACAGAAATATAGATCAGTGAAACAGGATAGGAAGTCCAGAGATAAACCCATGCACCTGTGGTCACCTAATTGATGACAAAGGAGGCAAGAATATACAATGGAGAAAAGACAGTTTTTTCAGTATGTGCTGGTGGCTAAACTGGACCAGTACATGTAAAAGAATGAAATTAGAACATTTTCTAACACCATAAAAAAAATAAACTCAAAATGGATTAAAGACCTAATTGAAGACCAGACATTATAAAACTCTTAGAGGAAAACATAGGCAGGACACTCTCTGACATAAATTGCAGCAAGATATTTTTTGATCCACCTCCTAGAGTAATGAAAATAAAAACAAAATTAAACAAATGGGACCTAATTAAATTTAAACGATTTTGCAAAGCAATGGAAACTGTAAACAAAATGAAAAGACAACTCACACAATGGGAGAAAATATTTGCAAATAAATCCACTGACAAGAGGTTAATCTCCCAAATATACAAACAGCTCATGCAGCTCAATATCAAAAAACAAACAACCCCATCAAAAAATGGTCAGCAGTTCTAAACAGACATTTCTCCAAAGAAGACATACAGCTGGCCAACAGGCACATGAAAAGATATTCAACATCACTAATTATTAGAGAAACACAAATCAAAAGTACAATGAGGTATCACCTCACACCAGTCAGAATGGCCATGATCAAAAAATCCAAACAGTAAATGCTAGAGAGGATGTGGAGGAAAGAGAACCTTCCTATACTGTTGGTGGGAATGTACATTGGTAAGCCACCATGGAGAACAGTATGAAGGATACTTAAAAAACTATAACTAGAGCTACCATATGATCCAGCACTCCCACTTCTGGGCATATATCCGGAGAAAACCACAATTCGAAAAGATACATGCAAACAGGCACATGAAAAGATATTCAACATCACTAATTATTAGAGAAACACAAATCAAAAGTACAATGAGGTATCACCTCACACCAGTCAGAATGGCCATGATCAAAAAATCCAAACAGTAAATGCTAGAGAGGATGTGGAGGAAAGAGAACCTTCCTATACTGTTGGTGGGAATGTACATTGGTAAGCCACCATGGAGAACAGTATGAAGGATACTTAAAAAACTATAACTAGAGCTACCATATGATCCAGCACTCCCACTTCTGGGCATATATCCGGAGAAAACCACAATTCGAAAAGATACATGCACCCCAATGTTCATTGCAGCAATAATTACAATAGCCAGTACATTACAACCTAAATGTCCGTCAACAGAGGAATGGATAAAGAAGATGTGGGGCATATATACAATGGAATATTACTCAGCCATAAAAAAGAATGAAATCATGCCATTTGCTGTGACATGAATGGACCTAAAATTATCCTACTGAGTGAAGTATGTCCGACTGAGAAAGACATATATCATATGATATTGTTTATATGTGGAATCTAAAAAACGGTACAAATGAGCCTATTTACAAAACAGAAATACAGTCACAGATGTAGAAAACAAACTTATAGTTCCCAAGGTGGCAAATGGGGGCGGTAAATTGGGAGACTGAGATTGACTTATATGCACTACTATACATAAAATAGAAAACTAATAAGAACCTGCTCTATAGCACAGGGAACTCCACTCAATACTCTGTAATGACCTATATGGGAAAATAATCTTAAAAAGAGTGGATATGTATATATGTATAACTGATTCACTTTGCTGTACAGTAAAAATTAACACAACATTGTAAATCAAATATACTCCAATAAAAATTATTAAAATAAAAAATAGATAAATTGCATTCTTCAAATTTTAAATCTTCTCTTCTTTGAAAGAGACAATTAAGAAAATAAAGTGAAGTCATAGACTGAAGAAAATACTTGCAAAACATTCCTGATAAAGGATTTTTTTCCAGAATATATTTTTAAAACTCAAAATTCAATAATAAGAAAACAACCAATTAAAAATATGTTTGAGTACAAACATAACCAAAGATGATATATGTATGACAAGTAAGCACATATAAAGATGCTGAGCATCATTAGTCATTAGGGAAAGACAAATTAAAATCGCAATGAGATACCACTACACATTGATTAGAACAGCTAAAATGATAATGATGCTAACCAACTTTCATATATTGCAGATGGCAATGCAAAATGAATGAAGATGAATGAATGTAGTTTGACAACTTACTATAAAGTTAAGCATATCCTTACAATATAATCTTGCAATACCACTCAAGTATTTATCCAAGTGAAATGAAATTTATGTTCATGTAAAAACCTGTATCTGAATGTTTATAGTTATTAAATTCATAATTGCCAAAAATTATAAGCAAACTAAATGTATTTCAACTTGTTAATGGATAAACAAGCTGTGGTACCTCCATTCAAAGGAATACTACTCTGCAATAAAAAGGAATGAACTACATGCAGCAGCATGAATAGAACACAAATGCATTATGCTATATTCAGGAAGCCAGACTCAAATAACTACATCCTATCATTACAGAAAAGACAAAATGATAGGAATAGAAACAAATCAGTAGTTTCCAAGGTGTTGGAGCAAGAGGGAATTCTCTGGAATGTTGGAACAGTTTCATTTCTTGTAAAGCTTTGGATTTCTCCATTGAATCTGAATAAGATCATTGCTGTGTAGAGTATTTTTGGTTGTAGGTTCTTGCCTTTCATCTCTTTAAATAAATATATTGTGCCACTCCCTTCTATCATGCTTGCAGAGTTTCTGCTGAGAAATCAGCTGATAACTTTATGGGAGTTCCCTTGTATCTCATTTGCTGATTTTCCTTTGTTGCTTTTAATATTTTTTTCTTTGTTTTAATTTTTGTCAGTTTGAGTACCATGTGTCTTGCTGTGTTCTTCCTTGGGTTATCTTGCCTGGGACTCTTTGCCCTTGCTGGACTTTGGTGACTGTTTCCTTTCCCATGTTGAGCAATTTTTCAGCTATTATCTCTTCAAATATTTTCTCAGGTCCTTTCTCTCTTCTTCTTCTGGGACCCCTATATTGTGAATGCTGGTACTTTTCATGTTGTCCCAGAATTCTCTTAGACTGTCTTCATTTCTTTTCATTCTTTTTTCTTTATTCTAGTCCATGGTTATGGTTTCCACCATTCTGTTTTCCAGTTCACTTATCCATTCTTCTGCCTCAGTTACTCTGCTATTGATTCCTTCTAGCATATTTTTCATTTCAGTAATTGTACTGTTCATCTTTGTTCTTTAGTTCTTTTAGTTCTTTGTTAAATATTTCTTGTATCTTCTCGATATGTGCCTCCATTCTTTCTCCAAGATCTCAGATTATCTTCACTATCACTACTCTGAATTCTTTTTCCAGTAGATTGCTATCTCCACTTCATTTAGTTGTTCTTCTAGGGTTTTATCTTGTTTGTCCATCTGGGACATATTCTTCTGCTGTCTCATCTTGTCTAACTTTCTGTGATTGCAGTTTCCATTACTCAGGCTGCAGTGTTGTAGTTCTTCATGTTTCTGCTGTCTGCCCTCTGGTGGATGAGGCTGTCTAAGAGGCTGTCTGTGCAGGCTTCTGGTGGCAGGGCCTAGTTCCTGCCCATGGTGGGTGGAGCTGGGTCTTTACCCTCTGGTTGACAGGACCATGCTCAGGAAGACTTTAAGCAGCCTGTCCACTAATGGATGGGGCTGTATTCCTGTCCGGCTTTTTGGCCTGAGGTGTCTCAGCACTTGAGCCTAAAGGCTGTTGGGTGTGGCTAGATCTTGGCGGTGGAGTGGGGAATGGCTGCCTCCAGGAGGGCTCATGCCAATGAGTAGTCACCACAGCTGCTGCTACCAGTGTCTTTGTCCCCACAGTGAGCCATAGCCACTCCCCGCCTCTGCAGGAGACCCTCCAATACTAGCAGGTAGGCCTGGCCCATTCTCTCATGAGGTCACTGCTTTTTAGGGGGTATTCTGGTGTGCACTAGACCTTGGGTGTGCTCTCCAAAGAGTGGAGTTTCTGTTTCCCCTAGTCCTGTGGAATTCCTACAATCAAATCCCACTGGCCTTCAAAGCCAGATACTCTGGGGGCTCCTCCTCCTGTTGCCAGCCTCCCAGGCTAAGAAGCCTGATGTGGAGCTCAGGACTTTCACTTCCATGGGAGAAATTCTGTGGTATAATTATTTTCCAGTTTGTGGGTCGCCCACCCGGCAGGTATGGGATTTGATTTTATCATGATTACACCCCTCCTACAATCTCATTGTGGTTTCTTCTTTGTCCTTGTGTGTAGGGTATCTTTTTTGGTAGGTTCCAGAGGTTTTTGTAATTTTGTTGATGGTTGTTCAGCAGTTAATTGTGATTTTGGTGTTTTTATAAGAAGGGGTGAGCTCATGCCCTTCTGCTCCACCATCTTGCTGGCAAGTCTCATTTCTTGATATTGTTGGTGGTACATTGACAATATATATTTATGAAAACTCACAGAAATGCACACTAAAAAGGATGAATTTCGGGTTTCCCTGGTGGCGCAGTGGTTGAGAGTCCACCTGCCGATGCAGGGACATGGGTTCATGCCCCGGTCTGGGAGGATCCCACATGCCGCAGAGCGGCTGGGCTCATGAGCCATGGCCGCTGAACCTGTGCATCTGGAGCCTGTGCTCCACAACGGGAGAGGCCACAGCAGTGAGAGGCCTGCGTACTGCAACAAAACAAAACAAAAACAAAAAAGGATGAATTTCATGGTATGTTGAAGAAACACAAAGCCATGAAAGTTTGCCAGTGTGATAATTTGCCACCAAAGACTGACTAAATGAAATTCTTAAGAGTTTAGGCAGAAAGAAAGGGGTAACAGAAGGAGAGTCTGAGCTGCAAGAAAGAATTATAATTTAGAAAGTTATATATGTGTAAATATATCTAAATTACTGTATAACATAATTATATTTTGAGGTTTAAATATCTAAATAAGATGCATACCCACAATACTATAACATTTGAGAGGACTTAACAGAATAATTAACTTATCCTCTTAGTGGAGGGTAGGTGAGAAAGTTTAGACTTTAACAGGTATGTATGTTTTAAATTCTATTATAGTTAATAACAGGATAACAACAAAATATGTAATTTCAAAACTGGTTAAAAAATAAAAATGACAAGGAATAAATTACACAATAGTTCAAAGGGGAAAGAAAGAATAGAAAAGCAATCCATAGATGCAAATGTTTTACTTTGCAAAATATAGGATATGACAAACTTTTCTTCTCAGTGTAGGAGCTAAAGAAATGGCATTAATTTTAGGAGAAAAAAAAAAATTGCATAAACAAAGAAGCCTAAAGAAACTGCAATACCAAAAGAGACAAGTTCTTCTTACATGATTAGAATTTAATAACCACATCCCTTACTGGGAACATTTGTCCATTAAGTAGAACAGAGAATAGATGCTCCCACTACATAAGGGACTCTATGGAATTTAGGAATTTCTAATAGAGTTTATAATGATAATGTGAGTTGGTGTGATGAATTGGAATTTGTAGAAACAAAAATATGCAGCTAGTTCCACCATCACACTGATTCTCTCCCTGCTAAGAGTGTGACAGCAAAGAAGTTTGGTGTTGGCTGAAAAGTAGAGACAGATCTCTATATTCTTATGGTGCTTAGAAGCCAGTGTACTACTAGAAGAAGGAGACTTATACACATAGAAAAGATCTCACCCTTAAGACATTTGAAAATAAAAATGAAGTGAAATTAACTAAATCTGTCACATAGTATTGACTCAGCTCAACTCTCATTTGAATTGTTTCGCTATGTCCCTGATCCTAGCTGTCTGCCCAAAAGAAAGATGTGCCTTGAGTAGATGGAGCCAAATCCCAGGGAGACTGACTGAGGGGTCAAATGTGCCCCAGAGCTGGTGTTGGCCTGCTGGTGGGTGGGGTGGGCCCTGACACAGCAGGCTGCACAGATGTAGTGGTCCTGGGTCAGGTGTCCACCCACGGGTAGATGAAGCTGGTCCTGGGGCAAGTGCTGTCCCACTGGTGGGTGGAGCCTGGTCCCAGAGTCTTCAGTTGTAAGGCTCTGGGGGTCCTGGAATTGGTGTCAGCCAACTATTGGGTGGGGCCAGGTGTCAGCATCTGACTGTGGTGCCACAGGATTCTCAGGGCTAGTGCTGGCACACAGGTGTGTGGGGATGTTTTCTGGGCTTTCTGGTGGACACGGTCACTTTAGGGTCAGCTGTGGGGTCAGAGGGGAGGTTGTTAAGGCAGCTGGCCCGCTGGTGGGTGGGGCTGTGTCCCCACCTGACTAGCTGTTTGGCCTGAGGCATCCCAGTACTGTTGTCAACAGGCTAGTGGACATGGCCAGGTCACCATGCTAATAAGCTAGAGGGAGGATGCCAAAATAGCACTTGATAGCACCAGTATCCTTGTGGTAGAAAAAATTCCCCAAAATGGCTTCTGCCAGTATCTGTATCCACTGGGTGAGTTCCAGTCGTCTCCAACCTGTCCAGGTGGCTCTCTAAGATCAACAGGTAGGTTTGATCCAGACTTCTTTCAAATTACTGCTTCAGGTCTGAGTCCCAAAGCATGTGATATTTTCTGTGTGCCCTTTAAGAGAAGAAGCTCTATTTCCCACAGTACTCTGGCTCTCCCAAAACAAGCCCTGTTGGTTTCCAAAGTCAAACATTCTGGGAGTTTGTCTTCCCATTATAGGACACCCCAGACCTACAGTCACAGCCAGCTGTGTCAGGAAAAAGCTCTGTCCACCACAGGGCTTAAACCAGCTCAAGGAACTGCAGGGCTCTACAGCCATATACCCTGGGACATGGATGTGCTCACCAGTGAGCAGGCACTACCCCAGGACAACCTTGGTCCTTGCCATGACCACCAGCAGGCCAATCCAGCTCCAAGGTACCTTGGATCCTTCAGGCAGCCAAGATGATATCCAGGCCCAATCAAGAGCTGGCTGACACCATTTTGGGGACAACACAGACTCCACAGCTAGCCATATCAGAAATGGGCATTGGCAGCCAGCAGGGTGACACTGGATCTGGGACCCTGGCCCTACAACCACTTACCCTAGAATATGGCTCTGCTCACAAGTAGGCATGCACTAGTATTGGGACTCCCTGGGTCTCCACAGGAAGCTGCCTTGTGACCCATTCTCACCTAACAGTGAATGTCAGCCTCTGCCCAAGGCAGGGCCTGGCACCAACTGGACTAGGGTTCAGACACAAATACCAGATTATCTGCAGAAGTCAGCCTATAACAACAGAAGGACCCACGCAACCCACATAGGGCACACCCCTACAGTTTACAGCTCTGGTGACCAGAGGGAAATGTGCTGCTGGGATGCACAGAATGTCTCCTACAAAAGGCCACTTCTTGGGCTTCCCTGGTGGCGCAGTGGTTGAGAGTCCGCCTGCAGTTGCAGGGGACACGGGTTCGTGTCCTGGTCGGGGAAGATCCCACATGCTGCGGAGTGGCTGGGGCCTGTGAGCCATGGCTGCTGAGCCTGTGCTCCGCAATGGGAGAGGCCACAACAGTGACAGGCCCACGTACCGCAAAAAAAAAAAAGGCCACTTCTCCAAGGTTGGGAAGTGCAACCAACCTACCAAATACATAGAAATAAAAACCAAACATTGGGCAAAATGAGGCAACAAAGGCACATGTTCCAAACCAAGGAAAAAGATAAACTCCAAGAAGAACTAAGTGAAGTGGAGATAAACAATCCTCTCAAAAAGAGTTCAAGGTAAAGATTGTAATAATGCTCAAAGAACTCTGGAGAAGATTGGTTGAACAGAGTGAGAAGTTAGAAGTTTAACAAAGAGTTACAAAATACAAAGAAGAACCTAACAGTTGAAGAATACAATAACTGAAATAAAAAGTACACTAGAAGGAATCAACAGTAGATTAGATGATACAGAGGAACAGATTAGTGAGCTGGAAGGCATAGTAGTGGAAATCACTGAAGCTGAACAGAGGAAAGAATAAAAAGAAATGAGGAAAGTTTAAGAGACCTCTGAGATGACATTAAGTGTTCTAACATTGCATTATAGAGATCAAAGGAGAAGAGAGAGAGAAAGGAGCAGAGAACATATTTGAAGACATAATACGCTGAAAATTTTCTTAATCTGGGAAAGAAAATAAACATCCAAGCACAAGAAGCACAGAGAGTTCCACACAGGATCAACCTAAAGTGGACCACACCAAGACACATTGTAATTAACATGGAAAATTAAAGATAGAGAATATTAAAACAGCAAGAGAAGAAGAAGGTATATACAAGGGAACTCCCATAAGGCTATCAGCTGACTTTTCAGTAGAACCTCTGCAAGCCGGAAAGGAGTGGCATGATATGCTTAAAGTGGTGAAAGGGAAAAAAGTTACAATCAAGAATAGTCTACCAGCAAGACTATTAGATTTGAAGGATGGATAAGAGTCTTACAGACAAGCAAAAGCTAAAAGAGTTCAGCACCACAAAATCAGCTTTACAAGAAATGATAAATGGATGTCTCTAAGTGAAAAAGAAAAGGCCACGACTACAAATACGAAAATTACAAGAGGAAAAATCTCAATGGCAAAGGCAAATATATAGTAAAGGTAGCAAATAAACCACTTATAAAGTGAGTAGGAAAGATAAAAGACAAAAGTAGTAAAATTATCCATATCCACAATAAGTAGTTAATGGATATGCAAAACAAAAAGATGTAAAATATGATGTCAACAGTAAACATGGTGGGAGGAGTAAAAATAGAGGGTTGTTAAATTGCATTTGAATTTAAGAGATCAGCAATGTAAGTATAATCATATATACAAAGAGGTTGTTATATGTAAACCTAATGATAGCCACAAACCAAAAACTTGTAATAGATACATACACAAAGAAGAGAGAAGAATATAAAGATAACACTAAAGATAGTGATCAAATCACAAGGGAAGAGGAAAAAAGGAGAAAGGAACAAAAAAGAACTACAAAACCACCCCAAAACAATTAACAAAATGTCAATAAGTACATACTGTAAATAATTTTTAAATATAAATGGAATAAATGCTCCAATCAAAAGACATGGAGTGACAAAATGAAAGCAAAAACAAGAGACATGTATATGCTGCCTACAAGAGGCACTACAGCTCTAAAGACATGTGTAGACTGAAAGTGAGGGAATGGAAAAGGTATTCAATGCAAATGGAAACAAAAGAAAAGCTGGGGTAGTAATATTATATCAGACAAAACAGACTTTAAAACAAAAACTGTAACAAGAGACAAAAAAAGGACAATATATAATGAAAGAAGGATCAATCCAACAGGAAGATATAACAACTGTACATATATATGTGCCTGACATAGGGTCACCTAAATACATAAAGCAAATTTTAACAGACATAAATGGAGAAATTGACAGTAATAAAATACCAGTAGGGGTTTTTTGGGGTTTGTTTTTTATATAAATTTATTTGTTTGTTTGTTTGCTTTTGTCTGTGTTGACTCTTTGTTGCTGCTCATAGGCTTTCTCTACTTGCGGTAAGCAGGGGCTACTCTTTGTTGTGGTGCGCAGGCTTCTCATTGTGGTGTCTTCTCTTGTTGCAGAGCTCAGGCTCTAGGTGCATGGGCTTTAGTAGCTGTGGCATGCAGGCTAAGTAGTTGTGGCTTGTAGGCTCTAGAGTGCAGCCTCAGTAGTTTTGGCACATGGGCCCAGTTGCCCCGCAGCATGTGAGATCTCCCTGGACCAGGGATCAAACCCATGTCCCATACACTGGCAGGCGGATTCTTAACCAGTGCACCATCAGGGAAGTCCCCAGTAGGGGTTTTTAATTCTCCAATTACATCAATGGACACAACATACAGACAGAAATTCAGTAAGGAAACACCAGTCTTAAATGATACATTAAACCAGATTGATTATATATATATATATATATATATATATATATATATAAACAATCTATCCAAAAGCAGCA
>NW_020175082.1:684641-714689 GCF_003031525.2 Neophocaena asiaeorientalis asiaeorientalis
ATATATATATATATATATAAACAATCCATCCAAAAGCAGCAGAATACACATTGTTTTCAAGTGTATATGCAACATTCTCTAGAATAGATCACATGCTAAACCACAAAACAAGTCTCAGTAAAATTAATAAAACTGAAATCATATCAAGCATCTTTTCTGACCACAACTCAATGAAACTAGAAATCAACTTCAAGGAATAACTGAAAAACCCACAAACATGGATGCTAAACAATATGCTACTAAAAAAAAACAAGGATCACTGAAGAATGTAAATTGGTACAGCCATTGTGGAAAACAGTACAGAGATGCCTCAAAAAATTAAACACAGAATTATCATATGATCCACCACTCCCACTCCTGTGTATTTATCTGAAAAATACAAAAACGTAATTAGAAAAGATATATGTCCCTATGTTCACTGTAGAATTATTCACAATAGCCAGGATATGGAAGTAACCTAAGTTCCCATTAATAGATGAATGGGTAAAGAAGATATGGTATATATACACAATGGAATATATGGAATATTACTCAGGTATAAAAAAGAATGAAAACTTGCCATTTCCTACAACATTGATGGACTTAAAGGGTATTATGCTAAGTGAAATAAGTTAGACAGAGAAAGACAGACATGGTATAATTTCACTTATATGATGAATCTAAAAATAAAACAAATAAACATAACAAAACAGAAACAGAGAGTTATAGATACAGAGAACAAAGAGGTGGTTGCCACAGGAGAGGAAGGTGGAGAGAGGAAAGAAATAGGTGAGAGAGATTAAGAGGTACAAACTTTCAGCTGCAAAGTAAATGATTCACTTGATGAAATGTACAGTGGGGAAATATAGCCAGTAACTATATAATATCTTTGTATCATGACATATCATAATTTTGAAGTATATAGAAATATTAAATCACAATATTTTATAACAGGAACTAACATAGTGTTTTAGGTCAATTATACTTCAAAAACAAACAAACAAACTCATAGAAAAAGAGAACATATTTGTTGCTACCAGAGAGGTGTGGTTGGGAGAGGAGGAATAGGATGAATGCAGTCTTAAGGTACAAACTTCCAATTATAAGATAAATAAATTCTAGGGATGTAAGGTACAACATGATAAATATAATTAACACTCATGTGTTATAAATGAAAGTTGTTAAGAGAGTAAGTCTTAAGAATTTTCAATACAAGGAAAAATTTTTTTCTATTTCTTTAATTTTGTATCTATATGAGATGATAAATATTCATTGAATTTATTGTCATAATCTTTTTATGAATTATGTAAGTCAAATAATCATGCTGTACACCTTAAACTTATACAGTGCTCAATGTCAATATACTTCAATAAAACTGGAAGAAAAATAACAATAAAATTTTTTCGTAAAAAATTTAAAAATGTAAAGTAAAAATTGGTTTCTTAATCTTCTGGTTTCATCTTGGATATGTAAAGCACAAGGAAATTGTAATGCTCTCCTTCACAAGAAAAATCTGGAAAAAACCGCAACATCAATGACTTTTCTTGGACCCATCAGAGAATTTTGTTTGCAGGGGAAACAACCATCTTACAATTTAGAAAGACAGGAATTTTCAGGGAGACACAGGACACCAGCATTTGCTTACCTGTAGCCGGAGCCACCAAATGTCATATAATCTTGGTAAGAATTTAAACTGTGAATTCTGATGAAATGCTGAAGACAATGAGTGGGCTAATGTAAACGTGACAAGCTCCTGAGGGCTGCAGTCATATGTGACTTCTAACACTTTTACATGATTTTCCTCCAGGAATCCCATCAGGCTCCCACAGGGAGGAACAGGGAAAAGCCAGAGAAAGCTCTCTGAAGATGCTGGTTGGGGGAGAAGAAGAGTGGACACTGTGAATCTCTCCAGACCCTTCTCCCCATGGAACAAAATGCCTAATATGTAGGCAGGAAGGATATACCAGAGGACACTAGTTAAATTCAATTATGGTTGGGAAGAGAGAGCATGATGTTTATAGACTGGTAACACTGGAGGATATCTGGGAGGATATAGGGAAGGGACTGCAAGAGAAAAAGATCTCTACTCCTGGACAAGGGTTATATATTATTAGCTACAGAAATAAATTTAGATGCAAATGTGTGTGTGCATGTGTTTAAACAAAAATAATCCTTAACAGTGACCACTGAGAGAGCCCAGAAGCAGTTACTCCCCAAGAGCAACGAGAATACATAGTGTGCAGAATTTCCATTCTAAAAACATTTATCCATTCACTAAAAGGGAACAGAGCTTCTTGTAAAAAATGGCTAATTCCAGAAATGGAGGAAAGTGCAAGATGAGCTTGGAGCATCTTGCTGAGCCAGAAAGTAAGAAAGTACTCAAAGAATAGTGGGGAGATGAGAAAGGAACACAGGATCCAGTTTCAAAGCACCCTCACTAGTGAAGTCTGGGAAATGTTACCAAATCAAAATAAATGACAATTCCATTTCAGTATAACCCACTGAATAAAAAAGGAATACATGAGTCGATATTGATCCAAATAATTAGAAGAATACATTGGAAGTTTGATGAGAATCACTGAATTTAGTATACTTACAAAGCCTCAAATACATTTCCTCAAAGTGCTTATTAGTTCAAAGGGGGATGGTAACTTTAGAGTGGAAAAGCCTGGGAAATAATTAGGATCAACATCATGAATAATAAAACAAATTAAAATCCCTTAACAGTTGCAAGCATTCAATGAGAAAAATTGGCATTATTCCTATGATATTACTGCCTGTGGTATATAACCTGAATCCAATAAGAATCATAAGAAAAATCCAAATTGAGAGATAGTCTATAAAACAATTTACATGTAGTCTCTACAAAAGTGTCAAAATGATGAAAATAAAAGCAAGACTAAACTGTTCCAGATCAAAGGAGATTAAAGAAACATGACAACTAAACACAATATATGAGTCTGGACTGGATCATTTGTTATAAAGAAGAAAATTGAAGCAATAAGCAAAATATGAATGGAAACACAGATCTAGATGGTAATAATGAATAAATATTATTTTCCTGGTTTTGTATGGTCGTATTGTATTTTTGTAGGGGAATGTCCTTTGTATAGGAAATACATACTAAAGTAGTCAGGTGTGATAGCACATCATGTGGGCAACATACTCTAAAATGATTCCAAAAGTTCATTATGCTGTTCTTATACTTTTTGTAAGCTTTAGATTGTATCAAAATAAAATTTAATTTTTTAATTAATTGGATAGGTTAAGGGCTGAATACACATAGCAGAAATAAGGCGCAGTGAACTCAAAGATAGCTCAATATATATTATCCAATATAAGGTACAAAGAGGAAAAAGAATGAAAACAGAACAGAACCCCAGAGTTCAGTGGAAAAGACACAAAATAGTCTGATATAAATATAATTAGATACCTAGAAGAAAAGATGAGGGAGAATAAAAAAGAAGAAACAAATATCAGAAAAATAATCACTGAGTATTTTCCCAAACTGATGAAAGATATCAACCCAAAGCTTCAAGAAACACAGCAAACCCATAACAGGATTTAAAAAAACCCACACGATTCAAATCACACATATGGTCATCATCATCAAACTGCTGAAAAGCCAAAGAAAGTGTGAAACAAGAAAAGACAAGTTATCTTCAGGAAAGCAAAGATAAGATTAACAGTAAAATTAGTAAAGACAAAAGACAAGATAATGGCATCATGAAAATCCCGAGGAGAAAATGGTCAGCCCAAAATTCAATATCCAGAAAAATATATCATTTATAAATGAAGTGAAAAAAACAATGATGGTGATATGTCAAGAACCAAATGAAAGGGCTCACGGTAGCCAAAGCTGGAACAATTTCAGCAAAAATATAAGTAAAGTAGTTTTGGATTATAACCAAAGAACAAAGTAAGTCCCCATGAGTCCATACTGAAATAAATGATTAAATAAATAGATAAATGGAGGGAAAGACAAATCTTTCATACAGAATTATTCTACCATACAGAAAATTTCAAATAATTTGGAAGATTGTAGATACTCTGCCCTCAGTGAGGTGCGGCATGATTCCCAACTCTTTCATGTTCCTGGGAGGCTCTCGACCTAATAGGAAATTTAGAAGATGGAGGTTGTAAGGATGAATTACAACCCTGATTATTGCAGTTAATCTTGAAGATGTAACTGATATTCTCTTCTCCACTGCCATTCTAAAATTATTCCCCTTAGCTCTTACTTTGGCAGGTTTTTCTGGCTTATCTGGAGGCATGAACCAAGACTACTTCTGCAGGGTCTGAATCCTTGTAATCATACTCCTCTCTGGCCTGGGTTTTACATGTGTATGTTCCCAGATATAATGGGGCAAGGTATTTCCAAAAGGAGCCCAAATAGATCATCGAAGTAGATGCACATGTATTTCTCCCAGCCCACATTGTCTAATAACAATCCTACCACCCTATGTTGATCAGTGTCAGTTATCCCTGTATGGTGATACTTCTTGCCTGCTATTCAATGGATTTAAAAGTCCAAAGTTCCCTGGGAAGTCATTGTTAAAAGCTAAATGGGATACTTGTTCTTTCCTGTCAAGTGTCCTCTTTAGGAACCAGTACCTCCAACGCTGAAGAACCCAGAGTTGTGGGGTTGGGGAGCAAAAGGGCCCTTAGTCACTCTTTCCTTTGTGAGTGATGGTAGGTGGGGCCAGTCCTGCTTCCACTCCTTGTTCTCTGAATCCATGTATTGAGACCACAGGATCATATAAGAAGCCTCTGATTCAATTCATGTACTACCTTCTAAAAGGTAACATCTCATTCTTTAACAATGTTGCCTTCAAGTGGTCTTTCAGCTGTGTTTTTAAAAGGCTTTCCCAGAATTCTATGAGGCCAGCTGCTTCTGGATACTATGGTATGTAATATGACCCAGTGGATCCCAGAGGTGTGGGTCCACTGTTACACCTCCTTCACTGTGAAGTGGGTCCTCTGGTTGATTGTTATACAGTATGGGATTGCATACCTATAGATTAAACATTTGAAACACCTCAGGTAATGGTGCTGGTTGAGGTTTTCTAGGTAGAAAAAGAAAAACCTATACTTGTTATATATGCATGTACCCCTGAGAGGAAAAACAGCTGACTTTTCTAGGATGGGAGAGGCCAACATAGCCAATTTGTCCCAAGTGACTGGTTTGAGTTCTTAAGGTATAGTACCATATCAGAGGTTATCTCTCTTGTCCACAGGTTGAACATTCAGAGGTTGATTGACCCTGGCAAATGGGAATCTGTGTTGTTGGGTCCTTACATAATCTCCACCTCTTCCACTGTGGCTACATAATGTCAGATACCGAGTAACTGATAGTGAACACTGGCTGAATTCAACAAACTCCATCGTTCTGTCTACTGGTTCATTAACTATCTTTTCCATAAGATGTATACCTAATTAGAACCATATTCAAATAAATTAATTTATAAGTTAGCTTTAGCTTATAAAAAATATCATAATTTTAAGATAGAGAAATTATTTAAATATGCATTAAACTCATAAACAAAATGCCTTACAGACAGAAGTTATGTTATTTTATATTTAGAGTATAATAATAGTAAACACTAAACAGTATAATAACAGTAAACAGTAAAACTTGCATTTTGTTTTTGTTTTACAATTCATATATTGGTGATGTGATTTATTCCTCTGCAATGTAGTTTAATATTCAATTAACTATACCACAATTTATTTGTGTTGTTCTTTTGGTAGATATTTACTTTATTTCTATTTGTAGAGGTTACAAACATTGACACTTTAAACATTCTTAAAGATATCTGTTTTTGAAAAAGTGTAAGAGTCTTTCTATGGCATGTGCCAAAGAGTGTGCTTGCTATGTCTAAGGGTTTGAGCATCTTCAATTTCATTCTACTTTTCCAAATTTAGAGTTCAAAAGAGTGTATAACGATTTTTGTTGCTCCACATTTTCATCAAAAAATTGGTATTTACAAACATTTTTAACTTTTGCTAACTTGAGGAGCCTGAAATGTAAGCACATTGTGGTTTAAATTTGCATTTCTGATTAGTAAAGGTAGGTCATTTTTACATATCCAAAGGTTTAGTCATAGTTTTTTTTTTTTTTTTTTTTTTTTTTTTTTTTTTTGGATTTTTTTTTTTTTTTTTTTTTTTTTTTTGGTACGCGGGCCTCTCACTGTTGTGGCCTCTCCCGTTGCGGAGCACAGACTCCGGATGCGCAGGCTCAGTGGTCATGGCTCACGGGTCCAGCCGCTCTGCGGCATGTGGGACCTTCCCGGACTGGGGCACGAACCTGTGTCCCCGGCATCGGCAGGCGGACTCTCAACCACTGCGCCACCAGGGAAGCCCAAGTCATAGTTTTTACATTTTAATATTTTAGCATTCTATATAATGCATAAAAACATGTTATATTTTTGTGTTGAAAATTCCTGATTTCTAATATATAGATTAGTTTGTTTACTTTTTAATAGTGTCTTTGATTAATCTACATTTTAATTTTCAATGTAAAAAATTATTAAATATTTAAGTATTTATACCTTTAGGAGATGTTCTTTCCCTACTCCAATGCCATGAAGATGCTTTCCTATATTTTCTTAAAAAGTTTAAAATTTTTCCATGTCACACTTAAATTTTAATCCACTAAACATTGAGTTTTGTTCTCAAATAGTAACCCAACCTATTTATGGAAAACTTCACCATTTTTGTGCAATGTCCAAATCTATCTCTGTATATATTAAATTTCCATATAAGCATAGGTCTATCATTGAGTTATATATTCTGTGTTATTGGATTGTCCATTCCTGTAGGAGTAACACTCCTACATGTTTAAAACAAGTCCTGAAAACTTTAGAACAAATCCTCTTTGCCCTGTCTCAGTATTTTGTTCCTTATTTTTCCATTTCAATCATCATTAGAATGACTCATCATTAGAAATTTGACCACACCTACCCACAAAAAATTTGACTGGATTTTAACTGAAATTTGCTAAATTTTTTTGTTTATTTTGGGCAAGTTTGATATCTTAATGGTCTTCCAGTCCATGAACATTTATCTTTACAATTAATTAAGTCTTCTTGACTATCTTCTACTAAAATCTTACAATTATCTCATTACATGTTGTGCAAGTTTTATTAGGCTCATTCCTAAATACCTTTTAATTTCCATGCTATTATTAATAGTATATTTTAATTTTAAAAATTTTAACTCTTTACTTCTTTTGTGCAGTAATGCCATAGATTTTTACATTGTTTTTACTATAATGAAAATAATTAATTTTATATAATTCTCACTATGTGCAGGTACAATTCTGTATATTGCATTCAAATTAAATTATCTAAGTTTCATAGTAACTCAGTGAGATTTATGCCATTATTATCTAACCCCATTTTCGTAAATTACAAAACTGGCATAGAAAGTTTAAGTCGTTTTTCCAAAGCTATATATATATTTGTTTATTTATTTATTTATATATATAAATATATATATATATATATAACTTATAGTTTTAAACCTCATATGATAGATACATAGATAGGTAGATAGATAGATAGATAGATAATTGATAGAGATAGATTATATATATTATATATAGTGTGATTAAAACCAAAGAAGTCTGGCTCCATCATTTTAGCCATTATGCTTATGCTGTCTTTCATTTTAGAAGGAGCAACTTTGATGAACTCTTTATTGATTCTAATAATTTGTTAGTTTCTGAGTTTTCTTTAAGACAATCATATTCTATGCTAATAACAGATTTTTCTTTTCAAAATTTATAATTTTTATTCATATTTTTCTTGTCTTATGGTACTGTCTAGCACTTCTGTTACAATGTTAAATAGAAGTGGTAAATGCAGACTTCCTTGTCTCACTGTGAATTTTATTTATTTATTAATTTATTTTATTTTTACATCTTTATTGGAGTATAATTGCTTTACAATGGTGTGTTAGTTTCTGCTTTATAACAAAGTGAATCAGTTATACATATACATATGTTCCCATATCTCTTCCATCTTGCATCTCCCTCCCTCCCCATCCCACCCTCTAGGTGGTCACAAAGCACCAAGCTGATCTCCCTGTGCTATGCGGCTGCTTCCCACTAGCTATCTATTTTACGTTTGGTAGTGTATACATGTCCATGCCACTCTCTCACCCCGTCTCACTGTGAATTTTAAATACAAGATTTTATGTTTTACATGAAAGCTCATTTCTATTTAAAGTTTGCTTAAAATGTATTTTTAAGGGCGAGGCTCTGTCCATTTTTTTGTGGGTTCAAATAGTGTTTTTATTGAGGACCTACTCTGAGGTTACATCAGTGAACAAAACAGAAAAATACATGATATTTAGGAGGTTATAAATGCCGTGGGAATATAGAGCAGGGTAAGCAGTATTGAGAAAGCAGAGTTTGCTGTGGGATGAGAAAGGAGGGGAAGACTCATTAAGAAGATAAAAAGACTGGAATGAATGAAACACACAGATGCTGGGGGGAAGTAAATCCTAGACAGAAGGAACAACTGGTGCAAAGCCTCTGATTTAGGTTAATATTGGAGTGTTCAATAAACAAGAAGGAGAAAACTGTGTGGTGTGGAGTGGAGTGATTGTGGGGTAGATTAGTAGGAAGTAAAGCAGAGGGGTGAGGGGCAGCAGACCATGAATAGTCCTTCAGTCTATTACAAGGAATTTGTTTTTAACTGTATAAAAGGGAAGACTTGAGCAAAGGAGTGGTTTATAAGGATCACACTGAATTCTTTAAACCTAGAAGGAGTAGGGAAGGAACAGTGAGACAGTTCACAGGCCATTTCAATAATTTAGTCAAGAGACAGTGATTAACTGGACCAGAAGTAAGGGCCATGAGAAGTAGCCATGTGGAGGAATTCTGAATATTTGGAAAGTAGATCCAAGGGTACTTGTTGATGGACTGGGTGTAGTTTGTTGGATAAAGAGGAGTGTATAGGATTCCTCCAATGTTTTTTATCTGAGGAACTGCAAAGATAGAGTTGCCATCAACCAAGATAAGGAAGGATATTAAAAGACCATATTGTGTTGGGAGAAGCTGGAATTCAGTTTTGACAGGTTAATTTTGAGATGTCTTAGATACAGGCAGGTGGAGCTATCAAATAGGCAACTTGATTTCTGAGTTTGAAGTTGAACAGAAAACTCAAGATGGTAGGTTCAACTCTAGGAGTAATCAGAACATAATATTTTCCTAGTGGTTACCTTGGGGATTATAACTGATATTTTACATTTAAAACAACCTATTTTGGCCACCTCCTCTTTGGCTCTTCCTGTCTGCCCCCCTTGCCCAGTCACCCTGGGCTTGAGCAAGGCCATGGGGCCCCCAGAACAAGGCATGAAGGCTGCCGCCCCACCCACTGGCCTGTGCAGCCCAGCAGAGGCAGCACTGTCAGAGGTAGAAGATCAGGGCACTGTGGTTGGCCCCAGATCAGGTGCCAGAGTGGCAGCAGCTTCAACAGCAGCAGCAGCCTGAGCCAATGCAGTGGGATGCACTGCTCCATGCCCCAACGCTGGCACCTCATCTCCCCACACTCTCAATTGGGGCCACTGCCAGCAGTGCAAGGAGCAGAAGCAGGGGTGGTGACAGTGGTGGAGGTGCCTAAATGCATTTGAAATTAAGAGGTCAGCAACTTAAAACAATCACGTGTATGTATAGACTGCTGTACAAAAACCTCATGGTAATACCAAACAAAATATCCATAATAGATATACACACAAAAAAGAAAAAGGAATCCAAACATAACAGTAAAGATAGGCATTAAATCACAAGAGAAGAGAAAAAAAAAAGAAGAGGAAAAAAAGAACTAGAAAAACAAATCAAAACAATTAACAAAATGGTAATAAGAACATACATATCAATAATTACCTTAAATGTAAATGGACTAAATGCTCCAACCAAAACACATAGAGTAGATGAATGCATCCAAAAACAAGACCCCTATATATGCTGCCTACAAGAAACCCACTTCAGATCTAGAGACACATAAAGACTGAAAGCAAGGGGATGGAAAAAGGTATTCCATGCAAATGGATATAAATAGAAAGCCAGAGTAGCTATACTTATATCAGATAAAATATACTTTAAAATACTGTTACAAAAGCTAAAGAAGGACACTACACAAAGATCAAGGTAGCAATCCAAAAAGAAGATATAATAATTGTAAATATATATGTACCAAATGTAGGAGCACTTAAATATATAAGACACATATTAACAGACACAAAAAAAAGAAATTGACAGTAACACAATAATAGTAGAGGACATTAACACCTCACTTGCATCAATGGACTGATCATCTAAACAGATAATCAATAAGGAAACACAGGCCTTAAATAACACAATAGACTAAACACACTTAATTGATATATATACAACATTTCATCCAAAAAGAGCAGAATACACATTCTTGAAAGTACACATGCAACATTCTCCAGGATAGATAACAAACTAGACCACAAAACAAGCCTCAATAAATTTAAAAATAGGATCTTATCCAACCATAATGCTATGAAAATAGAAATCAAGTATAAGAAAAAAACTGCAAAAACCACAAACACTTGAAGGCTAAACAATATGCTACTAAACAACCAATGGATCACTTAAGAAATCAAAGAGGAAGTAAAAAATACCTAGAGAAAAATGACAATGAAAACACAATGACCCAATACTTATGGGACACAGAAAAAGCAGTTCTAAAAGGGAATTTTATAGCAATATAAGCTTCCATCAGGAAACATGAAAAATCTCAACAACAACAAAAAATCTAACCTTACACCTAAAGCAGCTAGAGGAAGAACAAATAAAACCCACAGTTAGTAGAAGGAAAGAAATCATAAAGATAAGAGCAATAATAAAATGAAGTAAAAAGTAACAAAATAGAAAGGATCAATGAGCCTAAAAGCTGGTTCTTTGAAAAATAAATAAAGTTGACAAAACTTTAGCCAAACTCACCAAGAAAAAAAGGGAGAGTGCCCAAAGAAATAAAATCAGAAATGAAAAAGAAGTTAAAAGCAACACCACAGAAATACAGAGGATCATAAAAGACTACTACGAACAATTATACACTGATAAAATAGACAACCTAGAAGAAATGGACAAATTCTTAGAAAGGTACAATCTCCCAAGACTAAACCAGGAAGAGATAGAAAATATGAACAGGTCAATTACCAGCAATGAAATATGAATGAATAAGTAATTTTAAAACTTCCAACAAACAAAAACCTGAGACAGGATGGCATCACAGGTAAATTCTATAAAACATTTAGAAAAGATTTAACATCTATCCTTCTGAAACTATTCCAAAGATTGCAGGGGAAGAAACACTTCCAAACTCATTCTATGAGGCCAAACTCACCCTGATCCCCAAATCAGAAAAAGATATCACACAAAAAAGAAAATTACAGGCCAATATCACTGATGAACATAGATGCAGAATTTCTCAACAAAATACTAGTAAACTGGATCCAATAATACTTTTAAAAGATGACACACCATGATTAAGTGGGAATTAATCCCCAGATGTAAGGATTTTTCAATATACCCAAATCAATCAATGTGATACACCACATTAACAAACTGAAGAGTAAGAACCATATGATCATCTCAATAGAGACAGAAAAAGTATTTGATAAAATTTAACATCTGTTGATGATAAAAACACCCCCAGAAAGTGGGCATAGAGGGAACATACCTCAACATAATAAAGGTCATATATGACAAACCCACAGGTAACATCATACTCAATGGTAAAAAGCTGAAAGCTTTCCTTCTAAGACCAGGAACCAGAGAAGGATTCCCACTCTCACAACTTTTATTCAACATAGTTTTGGAAGTCCTAACCAGAACAATCAGAGAAGAAAAGGAATTAAAAGGAATCCAAATTGGGAAGGAAGAAGTAAAATTGTCATTGTCAGCAGATGACATGATACTATACATAGAATGTCCTAAAGATACCACTGGAAAACTACTAGACCTCATCAATGAATTTGGTAAAGTTGCAGGATAAAAAATTAATATAAAGAAATCTGTTGCATTTCTATACATTAACAACAAAGTATCATAAAGAGAATTTAAGGAAACAATCCCATTTACCATCACATCATAAAGAATAAAATACCTAAGAATAAACCTACCTAATGAGGCAAAAGACCTGTACTCTGAAAACTATAAGACACTACTACAAGAAAGACACACTACAAGAATTTGAAGACCTCACAAACAGATGGAAAGATGTACTGAGTTCTTGGATTGAAAGAGTCAATATTGTTAAAATGACCATACTACCCAAGGCGATCTACAGATTCAATACAATCCCTATCAAAATACATAATGGTATTTTTCACAGAACTAGAACAAGTAATTTTAAAATGTGTGTGTGGAAACACAAAAGACCCCAAATAGCCAAAAAAGTCTTGAGAAAGAGGAACAGAGCTGGAGGAATCAAGCTCCCTGACTTCAGAATATACTACAAAAATACAATAATCAAACAGTATGGTAGAGGCACAAAAACAGACACATAAATCAGTGGAAAAGGATAGAGAGCCCAGAAATAAACCCACGCACTTATGGTCAATTAATCTATGACAAAGAAGACAAGAATATATGAGGGATCAAAGACTGTCTCTTCAATAAGTGGTGCAAGGAAAACTTTACAGTTTTCTTTACATAGAAAAGAATGAAATTAGAATAGTCTCTAACACCAGATACAAAAATAAATTCAAAATTGATTAAAGACCTAAATATAAGATCAGATAGCATAAAACTCCTAGAGGAAAATATAGGCAGAATACTCCTTGTCATAAATTGTAGCAGTATTTTATTTTTTGGCTCCTAAAGTAAGGAAATAAAAGCAAATATAAACAAATGGACCTAATTAGACTTAAAAGTTTTTACACAGCAAAGGAAACCCTTGACAAACAAAAAGACAACCTACTGAATGGAAGAAAATATTTGCAAATGATATGACAGATAAGGGATTAATATCCAACTTACATAAACAGCTCATACAACTCAACATAAAAAAATTCCCAATTTAAAAAGTGGGCAAAAAAAAAGTGCAAGTGCTTTATTTTGGGGCTTCCCTGGTGGTGCAGTGGTTGAGAATCCGCCTGCCGATGCAGGGGGCATGGGTTCATGCTCCGGTCCGGAAAGATCCCACATGCCATGGAGCGGCTGGGCCCATGAGCCATGGCCATTGTGCCTGCACATCCGGAGCCTGTGCTTCGCAATGGGAGAGGCCACAACAGTGAGAGGCCCGCCTACCATAAAAAAAAATAAGAAGAAGAAGAAGAAAAATAAAAAGTGGGCAGAAGAACTGAATAGACATTTTCCAAGAAGTAAATGCAGATGGTCAACAGGCACTTGAAAAGATACTCAACATTGCCAATCATCAGAGATATGCAAATCAAAACCATGATGAGCTATCACCTCATGCCTGTCAGAATGACTATCATTAAAAAGCATGCAAATAACAAATGTTGGAGAGGATGTAGAGAAAAGGGAACCCTCCTACACTGTTCGTGGGAATGTAAATTGGTGAAGCCACTGTGGAAAACAGATAGAGCCTTCTCAAAAGATAAAAAATATAACTACCATATGACCCAGGAATTCCACTCCTGAGTTTATATCTGAAAAAAGACAAAAATACTAATTAGAAAAGATACATGCACCCAAATGTTCATAGCAGCATTATTAACAATTGCCAAGATAAGGGAGCATCCTAAGTCTATCAACAGATCAATGGGCGAAGAAGATGTGGTAGATATATACAATGGGATACAACTCACTTATAAAATAAAAAAGAACACAATTTTGCCACTTGCAGCAACATGGATAGATGTGGAGGATACTATGCTAAGTGAACTAAGTCAGTCAGGGAAAAACAAAAACTGTAGGATAATTATCCCAAAGGAGACTAAACTCCATCCAGTTTAGAGTAAAATAATTCATTCAAAAAAAATCTGTAGGATATCAATGATTTGTGGAATCAAAAAATACAAAACACTAGTGAATAGAACAAAAAAGAAGCATACTCACAGATCTAGAGAATAAACTAGTGGTTACCAGTGGGGTGGGGCTATAGGGGTTGGGGAGTGGGAGCTTTAAACTACTGGGTGTAAGTTAGGCTTAAGGATGTATGGTACAACACGTGGAATATAGCCAATATTTTGTAATAACTGTAAATGAAAAGTAACTTTTAAAAATTGTATAAAATTTTGTAAAATGTTTTTTAAACCTATTTTGAGTTAACAATTTAGCTTTACAAATATACTAAAACTCTGCCTTTACACACCTCCTTCTCTCTCTTTCTATATTGTTATTGTCACAGATTACATATGTACCCATTATTACCTATGTGCCCATTATTACAGATTTATAATTATTGTTTTATGAATTGATCTTTTAAATAATATGAGAAACAAAGAGAGGAGTTACAAACCAAAGATAAAATACTACTGGATTTTGTATTTACCTATGTGTAATGCTTTACCACCATACTTTATTTTTTCATGTGATGTCAATTTACTGTCTAGTGACATTTCATTACAGCCCATAGGATTCCCTTTATCATTTCTTGTGAGGCAGATCTACTTGTAATGAACTCACAATACTTTTGTTTTTCTAGTAATGTCTTAACTTCTTCATTTTTTTGAAGGATAGTTTTGCTGGATATAGAATTCTTGACTGGTAGTTTTGTTCTTTCAGCACTTTAAATATGCTATCCCATTGCTTTCTGTTCTCCATTGTTTCTAAAGAGAAATTGATGTTAATCTGATTGGAAATCCCTTGTATACTACAAGTAACTCTTATCTTGCTCATTGCAAGATTATCTTATTATCTTTGGCTTTTGACAGTTTGGTATAATGTGTCTCAGTCTGGATCTCTTTGGTTTACCCTACTTGGAATTTGGTGAGATTCTTGGGTGAGTAGATTCACGTTTGTTTGCTTGTTTTTTCAAACTTTGCAAGTCTTGACCATTGTTTACTCAGTTATTCTTTCTGCCTTTCTCACCTCTCCTTTTAAGATTTTCTTTATGCAAGTGTTGGTACGTTGATGTCCCACAGCCTCATAAGCACATTTTTTTCCTTGATTCTTGTTCTTGTTTTATTCACATTTTAATTTTTTTTGTTGTTGAAAAATGGGCATTTAAAATATTATGATGTGCAAAAACAGAAAAAAAAATAAAGAAAAGAAAAATAGATACTCTACTAGTCTTTGCAGATTGGCTCTGGTTTGGGGACACTCTTCACTGTTTAGCCAGGTCTCTTACAACTCTGCCATAGCCTTTACTTCCTGCACATGCTGAAACTTAAGACAAGCCAGGAGCTTATAGTGTTTTATGAGCATGCATCCTTCCCTGGACATGTGCAAGGCATCCTAGCCTACCCAGTATATTAAGGAGCTTTTAGTCTTTAAAGATTCTCACTTCCCAATTTTTCCTACAGCTTTCAATTGGCCTGTTGCCTCAACTTCTTTTTTGCCCCAGGTGGTAGCATCTTGTTTATTTGGTTTTCAATGTTTTCTGGGTACATCCTCTGTGTAGACATAGCCATTTCTCTGCCCCTGAGAAATTCCACATTAGGAGAAAAAAGGCCATGTTATTCCTTCAGAGAACCCACTGACAGGACAAAGCAGACAAACAATTCTTTGGGGTGGTCTCTGCTTCCTCAAGGACCAAGTACCTTCACTGGGAATACAGGCTACCATTTTCAATACAACCACTGCATTGGGGAAGGGATTGGGGGATGGTATGTTTAAACAACACAAATTTCTCCCACCCTGTTTAACAGTGCTTTCTCCTGGTTATGCATTCATTTGGTTGCTGTAAACGTTTGACTATCTTCCAGAGTTCTGATAAGGTTAATTCTCTGTAGTAAAGTTTTTCAAATATTTTTTCTTCCTTTACTGGTAAAAATCATATTGCTTTTCTCTTTAATCTATTAATGTGGGGAATTTCAGTAATATATTGTTTCTCCTAATGTTAAGTTATTCATGTATTCCTAAGATAAATTCAGTTTGGTCCTATTGAGTTTTCCTTTTCACGTATTGTTGATTTGCTTGTAGTTTTTTAAAAGATAATTAGACTTACCTTCATAATTAATTTTGGTCTACAGTTACAACTTCTCATGTTCTCAGTGTATAGTTTTTGTAGCAAGATTATACTTGTAAAATGAATATGAGAGTGCTTCCACTTTTAAAATTCTATGGAATGTATAGTAATTTAGGGATTACATGGTGTATTTTGAGTTTCTGTCTTTTTAGTGCCTTTAAACAATATTGAACTTTCTTTATCAGGCAGTTAAGCTTGATCCTTTCAAGATTAGATTTTAGCTTTGCTAGGGAGAAGGGGCAGTTTAGCCCTACCATAAAAGTTTGACCCGTTGGGTATCAAGGTTCAGAATGTGCCTTCAGACAAAAACATAGGGTATTTTGTAGGCCTCATCTCATTTGTTTTCCTTTTCTTAGGGAGTATATTCCTAATATGTATATTGTCCAAGGACTGAAAACAGATGTTTCATATATTTTGCAACATTTTTTAGTTTTTCTTTTTTTTTAAACAGGAAGACAAGTCTAGAACAAGTTGCTCCAACCTGCCAGAAGTGTCAATTCCCTGGTTCATCACATTTTTATTATTCTATTTTCTTTATTTTTTCTTCTATTTGTTTTATTTTTTGTATTTTGTTATTTTCCCTTATTAATGTCTGCTTGATCTGTTAATTATTTAGATATTAAATTGAAATCTCACATGATGGCTAATTTTCCCATTAATGTTTATAGTTATTGCAATCTTTCTCATATTTTCTAAGATTATGATCTTATAAGCTTAATATTTAGAAGCAAATTGTGTTCATGGAGGACTAAACTTGTTGAAATTGTATTATGACCTTTCTTTAATAGCTATTGCTACAAAATATATTTTATATTGACATAGTGATACAAATATTATTTTAGCAAGTAAAAACAGATATTTTTTTTTTTTTGCGGTATGTGGGCCTTTCACTACTGTGGCCTCTCCCGTTGCAGAGCACAGGCTCCAGATGCATAGGCCCAGCAGCCATGGCTCACAGTCCCAGCCTCTCCACGGCATGTGGGATCCTCCCGGACCGGGGCACGAACCCGTGTCCCCTGCATCAGCAGGCGGACTCTCAACCACTGTGCCACCAGGGAAGCCCAAAACAGATAATTTTAAGTGTTAACTTATTCCCACCTATTTACCAGTTCAAGTCTTATATAAAGTCTGATAAGAAGGGACTATGCTTGTGTTTTACTTAAGAGTAGAAAAAAGAATATTTCCCATTGAAGAAATTATATTTTCAAATGCCACTCTTTTGTATCTTCTACCTTGGTATTGAGCCAAAGAATAATTATATAAGAAATGATGAAAATAGACACACAAAGAGTAAGACACACATAAAATCTTCATTAAAAATATCTCAAAAGAACAAAAAAGAATCTATTCATACTTTGGTTATACATCAGAGAATATATCACATTTGTGGTGAAATATAAAGTAGATTTGTATGTATTTGATTATTTTCAATAACCCCTGTGATTTGTTGATTATTTACCATGCATCAGGCATGAAACTATGCATTGTACCTGCATAATCTCAATAAGTGTGTACACTTAATCAGGTTATTTGATTTTACTTTGTCTCAATTTTCTCATCCATTGGCCTCTTAAGATGCTCTTTAGTGTCATAAATTTTAAGAGATACAGTCTTCTGTAAGTTTTCCTGAGGGGCAGAGGGGCAGCCTGTGTAAGTTAAAAAAAAAAAAATCACCTAAGTGTTATAAATACTAACATACTAAGGACATGTGAATTAATATGGGTAAAAGTTTAGCTTTAAATAGGTAAACTTTTTCTTTAGAAACTTGTGTACACACACGTACATGCACACACACACGTGCAGGAATAGAACAATTATCTCTTCACAAATGTTTACAAGTAATGAGGACACTGTTATAAAAGCAATCTAATAACAATGGTAGCTGATGGGCTTATTGCCAGAATTTTATGGATCTACTTGTATGCAAAAATAAATCTCCTTTCACATTACTCATCTGTTTATGTTTTATTATGGTATTACAAAATTTTCCTCCTTTATTAAATACTTTTGTATATCAGTAATTAAATGTTCTCCTTTATAATTTAGTTTCCAGATGTAAACTGTCCATGTAGCTCTTAAGAACACTTTATAATATTAGAACTAGATAACAAATAGTTCCTATCAAATATATAATTAATTATTAAATATACTGTTTATTATTTTCTATATTTTATGATATTTTAATATCTTAAAAAGCTTGCTGGCTGGAGAGAGACTGCCACTCTCAAGGTTAGTCAATTTTGCTTTAAGACATTTTTTAGAGTAGTTGTAGATTTATAACAAATCTGAGAGGCATTTCCCATATACCTCCCTTCCCAAAATCTATGCAATTTCCCCCATTATTGACATCTTCTATCAGAGTAATATATATATTTTTTTTTTACTAAGGATGAACCTAAATTGACACATCATAATCGCTCAAAGTCTATAGTTTACCTTAGGGTTTACTCCTAGTATTGTACACTATATGGGTATGAACAAATGCATGATGACCTGTATCCATCACTATAGTATCACACACAAAAATTTTTTTTTAAATTTTATTGGAGTATAGTTGATTTACAATGTTGTGTTAGTTTCAGGTGTACACCAAAGTGTATATATATGTGCATATACATATGCATACATATATCCACTCTTTTTTTTTTTTTTAGATTTTTTTTCCCATATAGGGAGTTACAGAGTATTGAGATTTCCTGTGCTGTACAGCAGGTTCTTATTACTTAACTACTTTATATATAGTTGTGTGTATATGTCAGTCCCAATCTCCCAATTTATCCTCCCCCTGCACCCCGATAACCATAAGTTTGATTTCTACATCCATGACACTACTTCCATTTTGTAAATAAGATCATTTGTACCCTTTCTTTTTCAGATTCCACATATAAGCAATATCATCTGATATTTGTCTTTCAGTGTCTGACTTACTTCACTCAGTATGACAATCTCTAGTTCCATTCATGTTGCTGAAAATGGCATTATTTTGTTCTTTTTTAAGGTTGACTAATATTCCATTGTATATATGTACCACATTTTCTTTATCCATTCCTCTGTTGATGGACATTTCGGTTGCTTCCATGTCCTGGCTATTGTAAATAACAGTGCAATGAACATTGAGGTGCATGTATCTTTTTGAATTATGGTTTTCTTTGGGTATATGCCCAGGAGTGGGATTGTTGGGTCATATAATAGTTTTATTTTTAGTTCTTTAAGGAACATACATGCTATTCTCCACAGTGGCTGTACCAATTTACATTCCAACCAATGGTGTAGGAGGGTTCCCTTTTCTCCACACACGCTCCAGAATTTGTTGTTTATAGATTTTTTGATGATAGCAATTCTGACTGGTGTGAGGTGATATCTCATTGTAGTTTTGCTTTGCATTTCTCTGATAATTAATGATGTTGAACATATTTTCATGTGCATTTTGACCATCTGTATGTCTTCTTTGGAGAAATGTCTATTTATGTCTTCTGCCCATTTTTTGATTGGGTGATTTGTTTTTTTCAATTGAGCTGCATGAGCTGTTTATATATTTTGGAGATTAATCCCTTGTTGGTGGCTTCATTTCCAAATATTTTCTCCCATTCTGTGGGTTGTCTTTTTGTTTTCTTTATGGTTTCCTTTGTTGTGAAAAAGCTTTTAAGTTTAATTAGATCCCATTTGTTTCTTTTTGTTTTTATTTTCATTACCCTAGGAAGTGGATGAAAAAAGACCTTGCTGCATTTTATGTCAAATTGTGTTCTGCCTATGTTTTCCTCTAAGAGTTTTATGGTGTCCAGACTTAAATTTAGGTCTTTAACCCTGAGTTTATTTTGTGTGTGGTGTTAGGGAGTGTTCTAATTTCATTCTTTCACATGTAGTTGCCCAGTTTTCCCAGCATCATTTATTGAAGATACTATCTTTTCCCCATGGTATATTCTTGCCTCCTTTGTCATAGATTAGGTGACCATAAGTCTGTGGGTTTATTTCTGGCTTTCTATCCTATTCCACTGAACTTTATTTCTGTTTTTGTGCTAGTACCAATTGTTTTGATTACTGTAGCTTTGTAGTATAGTCTGAAGTCAGGGATCCTGATTTCTCCAGCTCCATTTTTCTTTCTCAAGATTGCTTTGGCTATTTGGGGTCTTTTGCATTTCCATACAAAATGTAATACTTTTGTTCTATATCTGTGAAAAATACCATTGGTAATTTGATAGGTATTGCATTGAATCTATAGATTGCTTTGGGTAGTATAGTCACTTCACAATATTGATTCTTCCGACCCAAGAACATGGTATACCTCTCCATTTGTTTGTGTCGTCTTTGATTACTTTCATCAGTATCCTATAGTTTTTTGTGTACAGGTCTTTTGCTTCCTTAGGTAGGTTTATTCCCAGGCATTTTTACTCTTTTCATTGCAATGGTAAATGGGATTGTTTCCTTAATTTCTCTTTATGACCCTTTGTTGTTAATGTGTAGAAATGCAATAGATTACCTTATATTAATTTTGTATCCTGCGACTTTACCAAATTCACTGATGAGCTCTAGTAGTTTTCTGGTAGCATCTTTAGGATTTTCTATGTAGAGTGTCATGCCATCTGCAAACAGTGACAGTTTTACTTCTTTTCCAATTTGGCTTCCTTTTATATCTTTTTCTTCTCTGACTACTGTGGCTTGGGCTTCCAAAACTATGTTGAATGATAGTGGCGAGTGTGGGCATCCTTGTTTTGCTTCTGATCTTAGAGGAAATGCTTTCCGTTTTTCACCATTGAGAATGATGTTTGCTGTGGGTTTGTCATATATGGTCTTTATTATGTTGAGGCAGGTTACCTCTATGCTCACCTTCTGGAGAGTTTTTATCATAAATGAGTGTTGAATTTTTCAAAAGCTTTTTCGGCATCTATTTAGATGATCATATGGGTTTTATTCTTCAGTTTGTGAATATGGTGTATCACATTGAATGATTTGGGTACGTTGAAGAATCCTTGTATCCCTGAGAGAAATTCTCCTTGATCATGATACATGACCCTTTTGATGTGTTGTTGGATTCTGTGAGCTAGTATTTTGTTGAAGATTTTAATATCTAAGCTCAGCAGTAATATTGGTCTATAATCTTCTTTTTCTGTTGTATCTTTGTCTGGTTTTGGTATCAGGGTGATGGTGGACTTGTAGAACGAGCTAGGGAGTGTTCCTTCCTCTGTTAATTTTTGGAGTGGTTTGAGAAGGATAGGTGTTAGCTCGTCTGTAAATGTTTGATAGACTTCACCTCTGAAGCCATCTGGTCTTGTACTTTGACTTGTTGGAAGATTTTTACCCATTTTCAATTTCATTGCTTGTGATTGGTCTGTTCATATTTTCTGTTTTTTCCTGGTTCAGTCTTGGAATGTTATGCCTTTCTAAGAAGTTGTCCATTTCTTCCAGGTTGTCCATTTTATTGGCTAATGGTTTATCAATTTTGTTTATCTTCTCAAAGAACCATCTTTTAGTTTCAGAGTTTTTTTTTCTTTTATTATACAACAGGTTCTTATTATTTATCTATTTTATACGTAATAGTGTATATATGTCAATCCCATGTCCCAGTTCATCCCACCACCACCACCCACTCCCTGCTCTCCCCTCCTCGATGTCCATACATTTGTTCTCTACATCTGTGTCTCTATTTCTGGCTTGCAAACCAGCTAATCTGTACCATTTTTCTAGATTCCACATATATGCATTAATAAACGATGTTTGTTTTTCTCTTTCTGACTTACTTCACTCTGTAGAACAGTCTCTAGGACCATCCACATCTCTACAAATGAACCATTTTCATTCCTTTATATGGCCGAGTAATATTCCACTGTATATATGTACCACATCTCCTTCATTTATTGGTCTCTCAGTGGGCATTTAGATTGCTTCCATGACCTGGCTATTGTAAATAGTGTTACAATGAACATTGGTGTGCAAGTGTCTTTTTGAATTATGATTTTCTCTGGGTATATTCTCAGTAGTGAGGTTGCTGGGTCATATGGTAATTCTCTTTTTAATTTTGTAAGGAACCCCCATACTGCTCTCCATAGTGGCTGTATCAATTTACATTCCCACCAACAGTGCAAGAGGGTTGCCTTTTCTCCACACCCTCTCCAGCACTTGTTGTTTGTAGATATTTTGATGATGGTCATTTTGTGAGTTGATACCTCATTGTAGTTTTGATTTGAAATTCTCTAATAATTAGTGATATTGAGCAACTTTTCATGTGCCTCTTGGCCATCTGTATGTCTTCTTTGGAGAAGTGTTTATTAGGTCTTCTGACCATTTTTAGATTGGATTGTTTGTTTTTTTGATATTGAGCTGCACGAGCTACTTGTATATTTTGGAGATTAATCCTTTGTCAGTTGCTTCATTTGCAAATATTTCCTCCCATTCTGACAGGAGAATTACATTTACATGTCATTCCATTTTGTTTATAGTTTCCTTTGCTGTGCAAAAGCTTTAAGTTTCATTAGGTCCCATTTTTTTATTTTTGTTTTTATTTTCATTACTCTAGAGGTGGGTCAAAAAAGATCTTGCTGTGATTTATGTCCAAGTGTGTTCTTCCTATGTTTTCCTCTAAGAGTTTTATAGGGTCCAGTCTTACATTTAGGTTTCTAATCCATTTTGAGTTCATTTTCGTGTATGGTGGTAGGGAGTGTTCTAATTTTGTTCTTTTACATGTAGCTGCCCAGTTTTCTCAGCACCACTTATTGAAGAGACTCTTTTTTTTTTTTCACACACACTGTGTTTTATTTTTACAAGAGATAAGTAAAGTGACACCAAGCATTGTAAATGGTTGACCACAATAAAAGCAACAACGATTTCAATTACCAAACACCTAACACACTCATACTATGACATAATATTGACATTCAGTCCAGTAGAAGAGACTGTCTTTTCTCCATTGTATATTCTTGCCTCCTATGTCATAGATCAGTTGACCACAGTTGAGTGGGTTTACCTCCGGGCTTTCTATGCTGTTCCACATTTCTGTTTTTGTGCCAGTACCATAGTGTCTTGATTAATCTAGCTTTGTAGTGTTGTCTGAAATCAGGGAGTCTGATTTCTCCAGCTCTGTTTTTTTCCCCAAGATAGCTTTAGCTATTCGGGGTATTTTATGTCTCTATAAAAATTTTAAGATTTTTTTGTCCTAATTCTATAAAAAATGCCATTGGTAATTTGATAGGGATTGCACATAATCTGTAGTTGCTTTGGGTAGTAGAGTCACTTTCACAATATTGATTCTTCCAATCCAAGAACATGGTATATCTCTCCATCTGTTTGTGTCATCTTTGATTTCTTTCATCCCTGTCCTAGAGTTTTCTGAGTACAGGTTGTTTACTTCCTTGGGTAGGTTTATTCCTAGGTATTTTATTCTTTTTTTGCAATGGTAAATGGGATTATTTCCTTACTTCTCTTTCTAGTCTTTCATTGTTAGTATATAGAAATGCAAGAGATTTCTGTGCATTAATTTTGTATCCAGCAACTTTACCAAATTCATTGACTACCTCTAGTATTTTTCTGGTGGTTTTTTTAGGATTTTCTATTCAGAGTATCATGCCATCAGAAAACAGTGACAGTTTTACTTCTTCTTTTCCAATTTGGATTCCCTTTGTTTTCTTTTCCTTCTCTGATTGTCATGGCTAGGACTTCTAAAACTATGTTGAATAATACTGGTGAGAGTGGACATCCTTGTCTTGTTCCTAATCTTAGAGGAAGTGCTTTCAGCTTTCCACCATGGAGAATGATGTTTGTTGTGGGTTTGTCATATATGGCCTTTCTTATGTTGAGATAGGTTCCCTCTATGTCCACTTTCTAGAGAATTTTTATCATAAATTGGTGTTGAATTTTGTCAAAAGCTTTTCGGCATCTATTGAGATGGTCATATGGTTTTTATTCTTCAGTTTGTTAATATGGTGTATCACATTGTTTGATTTGCATATATTGAAGAATCCTTGCATCCCTGGAATAAATCCCACTTGATCATGGTGTATGATCCTGTTAATGTGTTGTTGGAATCTGTTTGCTAGTATTTCGTTGAGGATTTTTGCATCTATATTCATCAGTGATATTGGTTTGCAATTTTTTGTTTTTAGTATCTCTGTCTGGTTTTCGTATCAGGTTGATGGTGGCCTTGTAGAATGAGTTTGGGAGTTCCTTCCTCTGTAGTTTTTTGGAAGTGTTTGAGAAGGATGGATGTTAGCTCTCCTCTAAATGTTTGATAGAATTCATTTGTGAAGCCATCTGGTCCTGGACTTTTGTTTGTTGGAAAAATTTTAATCACAGTTTCAATGTCATTACTTGTGACTGGTCTGTTCATATTTTCTATTTCTTCCTGGTTCAGTCTTGGAGGATTATACCTTTCTATGAATTTGTCCATTTCTTCCAAGTTGACCATTTTTTTGGCACAGAGTTGGTTTGTAGTAGTCTCTCATGATGCTTTGTATTTCTGTGGTGTCCATTGTAACTTCTCCATTTTCATTTCTAATTTTATTGATTTGTGTCCTCTTCCTCTTTTTCTTGATAATTGTTGGTAAATATTTATCAGTTTTGTTTATCTTCTCAAGGAACCAGCTTTTAGTTTTATTGATCTTTGCTATTGTTTTCTTTGTTTCTGTTTCATCTAGTTTTGCTCTGATTTTTATGATTTCTTTCCTCCTACTAACTTTGGGTTTTATTTGTTCTTCTTTCTCTAGTTCCTTTAGGTGTAAGGTTAGATTGTTTATTTGAGATTTTTCTTGTTTCTTGAGATAGGATTGTATTGTTATAAACTTCTCTCTTAGAACTGTTTTTGCTGCATCCCATAGCTTTTGGATCATTGTGTTTTCATTGTCATTTGTTTCTAGGTATTTTTTTTATTTCCTCTTTGATTTCTTCAGTGATCTCTTGGTTATTTAGTAACATATTATTTAGCCTCCATGTGTTTGTGTTTTTTACATTTTTTCCCCTGTAATTTATTTCTAATCTCATAGTGTTGAGGTCTGAAAAGATGTTTGATATGATTTTAATTTTCTTAAATTTACTGAAGCTTGATTTTTGACCCAAAATGTCATCTATTCTGCAAAATCTTCTGTGGGCACTTGAGAAGAAAGTGTAATCTGCTGGTTTTGGATGGAATGTCCTATAAATGTCAATTAAGTCCATCTTGTCTATTGTGTCATGTAAAGCTTATTTTTCCTTATTAATTTTCTGTCTGGAGGTTCTGCCCATTGGTGTAAGTGAGGTGTTAAATTCCCCCATATTATTGTGTTACTGTCGATTTCTCCTTTTATGGCTGTTAGCATTTGCCTTATGTATTGAGGTGCTCCTATATTGGGTTCACATATATTTACAGTTGTTCAATCTTCTTGGATTGATCCCTTGGTCATTATGTAGTGTCTATTTGTCTCTTGTAACAGTCTTTGTTTTAGTCTATTTTGTATGATATCAATATTGCAACTCCAGCTTTCTTTTGATTTCCATTGCATGGTATATCTTTTTCCATCCCCTCACTTTTAGAAAGTCTGTTTGTGTCCCTAGATCTGAAGTGGGTTTCTTGTAGATAGCATATATCTGTTTCTTGTTTTTGTGTCCATTCAGCCAGTCTCTGCCTTTTGGTTGGAACATTTATTCCATTTACATGTAAGGTAATTATTGATATGTAAGTTCCTATTGCCATTTTCTTAATTGTTTGGTGTTTGTTTCCGTAGGTCGTTTTTCTTCCCTTACTCTTTTATTCTCCTCTCTTGTGTTTCTTGCCTAGAGAAGTTCCTTTAGCATTTGTTGTAAATCTAGTTTGGTGGTCTCCAAATGTTGGTGTGCTTAATGGTGGTGTGCTTAATGTTGTCCCAGAGTTCTCTGAGACCATCCACATTTCTTTTCACTCTTTTTTTTCTTTATTCTGTTTTATGGCAGAGATTTCCAACATTCTTCCAGGTCACTTATCTGTTCTTCTGCCTCCATTATTCTGCTATTGATTCCTTCTAGTGTATTTTTCATTTCAGTTATTGTCTTCTTCATCTCTGTTTGTTTGTTCTTCTAGGTCTTTGTTAAACTTTCCTTGTATCTTCTCAATCCATGTCTCCATTCTGTTACTGAGATTTTGGATCATTTTTACTATCATTACTCTGAATTGTTTTTCAGATAGATTACTTATCTCCTCTTCATTCAGTTCTTCTTTTAGGTTTTTATCTTGCTCCTTCATCTGCCACATATTTATTTTTTGTCTCATTTTGTCAAACTTACTGTTTTGTGCTCTCCTTTCTGCAGACTGCAGGATCATAGTTCCTCTTGACCCTGGTGTCTGCCCCCTGGTGGGTGAGGTTGGTCCAAAGGTTTGTGCCATTATCCCCTTGATAGGGGTTTTGATTGGTGCTTTGGTGATCAGAGCCTGCCCTAGATATTGAGTGGGGCCTCCCCTTTGCTCTGTGATTGTCACTGCCCTGTCAGGGGCAGGGTCTGCTCCTTATTTATTGTAGTAGAGGCCCCAAGATCTGTTTTTTAGCTGTGATTCTGATCTGCAGTGGGAGGTAGGTGGAATTGGAGCATTCCAACTGGGAGAGAAGCCACTGTGTTTTCCTTCTCTGGAGATGTTCACCTGTGAATGTGCTCTTTTGTGTCTCCTTTTGCCCACTGTGCAGGCTCACAAAGTATACTGTTGTTGGTACTGCTCTTAGTCCTGCCTCAACTGTGGGTATGCCAGCAATTGGCCCTGGTCACTCTCAGGCATTGTCTTCACCTGGCCACTGGTGCAGGTCTACTGAGGTTAGGTCCCAGGACTGCAGTAGTTATGCACCTGGACCCTTGTAGGAGCTATGGAGGCAACTTGAACTCTGGTCTGGCCCAACCCCCAGGTGTACATCCCCATAGATCCCACAGTTGCTAAAGCCAGACCTGTCCCAGATGCAAGAGCACCTGTTGTCTTTTTGGATGTTTCACAGGTGCTGAATTGAGGAAGCCATCAGCAGAGGTGTTACTCTACTGTTTGCACAGCTGTGAAGAGAGATTTCAGCTCTTCTTCCTTAGTCATACAGCCTCTGGGGTCAGCTGAGTTTTCAGCCAGTACTCTGTGTGATTTTCCTAGTGAGGAGAGCTATCTGTACCCTCCCAGGACAGCGGGGTTTGTCCCAGCACCCACTGGTGGATTTCCTAGTAGCAAGAGGTTTCTGTGCACTCCCGGGACAGCAGGGCAGATCTGAGTACCCACTCGTGGATTTCCTAGTAGTAAGAGCTATCCACACACTCCCAAGACAGCAGGGCATGTTCCAGCACCACTGATGGATTTCCTAGTTGTGGAAGCCATCTGTACCCTCCTGGGACAGTGGGACATGTCCCAGCACCCACTGGTGGATGTCCAAGTATCAAGAGCTATCTGCAACCTCTTGGGACAGCAGGGCAAGTTCCAGCACCCACTGATGGATTTCTTAGTCACAGAAGCTTTCTGTACCCTCCTGGAACAGCAGGGCATGTCCTGGCACCCACTGGTGTTAACAAGAGGTTTCCACATGCTCCCAGGACAGAGAGGCAGGTCCTAGCACCCACTGGTGGATTTCCTATTTGTGGAACCTATCAGAGCCCTCCCAGGACAGCATGGGCAGGTCCTGGGTCCCTCTGGCAGAATTGCTAGTGGCTGGATAGGTCTGTGACTTTCTGGGTCAGTGGAGGCAGGTCCTGTGTCCCACTGGTGGAATTCCTAGTTTTGGGGGCTGTCCATGCCCTTCCAGGTAAGCCAGGGCAGGGTCTGGTGTCTGCCCGCAGGTCTGGAAGAGGTGGCCAGTACCTGCCTCTGGAGCCCAAGATGGCGGCAGCAACTTGCCTCATACCTGGAGCTCCTGTGGACAGTGTCCTGTTTCCTGGGAGTGCTCACAGGGATAGAAGTTCTTATGGCTGTCCCACCCCTTTCCTTGTGTACCTCCCAATAATCATGCCTTGCCTATCTGGTGGGTCCAGCCTTCTTCATAGTACACTCTCAGTTGCCATGGCCCAACCTCTTTAGGCTGTTTCTGCACCAACCCTGTTCCTCTCCCTGAGACTGAGCTTCAGAGTCTGAGCTTCAGTACTCAACTCCTACCTTCACTGACAGAGGAGTATCTCAGGTTGGGGAGTGCAGTGTACTGGTGTGACCCTCTGTTCAGGTTAGTCTCCATTTTGCCTTCCACAAACCAGTTGCTGCTCTCCTGTTTTAGGCTTCAAAACTACCCCTCTGTCCAGTCTAATTTCTCTGCTGGTGAGGAGCCTTCCCAAGGTGTGGGAACATTTCCTCCTTCACAGCTCCCCTCCCAGTGCACAGTCCCTATCCTGATTCCTTCTGTTTCTTTTTTTCCTACACAGTTATGTGGAGGTTTTCTTAAATGTCTAAGGCTTTCTGTCAGATCTCAGTAGCTGTTCTGTGTAAATTGTTCCACTTGTAGATGTATTTTCAATGTTTCTGTGGAGGGAGGTGAACTCTGCTTCCTACTCCTCCACCATCTTGAGCCTGATCTCAGTGGAGTCTTTTTGACCTCACACAAAATATTTTCACTGCCCTAAAAATCCTATGTTCTACCTGTTCATCCTTCCATCCTACAAAATGCTTGGCAACAACTGATCTTTTCACTTTCTCCACAGTTTTGCCTTTTCCAGAATATTATATAGTTGGAGTCACACACTTTATAGCCTTTTTAGATTAGCTTCTTTCACTTAGTAAAATGCATTTAAGGATCCTTCATGCTTTTTCATGGCTTTATAGTCATTTCTTTTTAGTGCTGGGTAATATTCCTTCACCTGGATGTACCACAGATTAGTTACCATCCACCTACTGAAGGACATCTTGGTTGCTTCCAACTGAATTTTGTCGGTTATAAATATAGCTGTTATAAACAACCATGTACAGGGTTTCATGTGACAGACCATTTCCACTGGGGTTGGAGAAGCAACTTTTGCTGGGAATAGAGTGGCTAATTCCATAGGGGGTGTAAAGGATGCTTCTACTGGTAAAGAAAACTCAAAAGAACTTAGGTACTCATTGTTCTCCACTTCATCAGGGTCTTCCTACACACAACCCCATCCCATTCTTTTCCAATCAATCAATGGCCACACTTTAACAGTAGACACTGTGTTATGCTGGAAGTTCAACCTGCATTGTAATTAGTCCAATCATGGGCTGAGATTCAGCATTTGATTTTTAACAGTTTTTGCCTTGTCTTTACAGGAGGTAAAGCTGTCCTTCAGAGCACATGCAGAAAGTTTAAGGCACTTATATGGCAACTGTCCTGGGAATTTGAATTCCTATGATCATTTTTTGTTCTTTCACATTTTAACCAGTGACATTAGAAGCAACCAACAAACCTCATTACATTCCCTAGTTTCCCCAAAGTGTTCTGAAGTATCATATACAGAGTCACTTAGCTCCTTGCCAAAATGAATGATTAGGAGTACCCAAGGCAAATGTTATATGTATCTCTATAAGCAGTTCATGGCATGTGCTATCAGTGCACCCCCTTTTTTTTTCCTGCGGTACATGGGCCTCTCACTGTTGTGGCCTCTCCCGTTGTGGAACACAGGCTCCAGACGCGCAGGTTCAGTGGCCATGGCTCATGGGTCCAGCCATTCCGCGGCATGTGGGATCTTCCCAGACCGGGGCACGAACCCGTATTCCCTGCATCGGCAGGTGGACTCTCAACCACTGCGCCACCAGGGAAGCCCCAGTGCACTCTTTACTACTGGAAATAGAGTCATTAGCATCTTTAAGAATGATCAGATTAGAAAGTCAATTTTAGAAACCCCAGAATCCATAAAACTCATCCTTAAAATTCTGTTTCTCTAAAACCACTCTTGTTACCAAAATCTGTATTAGTCAGGATTCTCCAGGGAAATAGAACCAATAGGAGATCTCTCTCTCTCTGTCTCTCTCTCTCCCCATGCATACACACACACACAAATATATTTATCTCATATATATATATATATATATATATAT
>NW_020175082.1:714981-859083 GCF_003031525.2 Neophocaena asiaeorientalis asiaeorientalis
TACTTGTTTATAAATTATATATATATATAATATATATATTATATATAATATGAGAAAGAGAGAGAGAGGAAGACTTATTATACGAATTGACTCATATGATTATGGAGGCTGAGAATCTGCTGTCTGCAAACTGGAGAACCACGAAAGCCAGTGTGTAATTCAGCCCAAGTCCAAAGGCCTAAGAACCAGGAGTTCCAAAGTCCAAGGGGAGAAAAAGATAGATGTCAGATGTGCCAGCTCAAATAGAGAGAAAATTTGCCCTTCCTTCAGACTTGGGATTTCAGATTTGAAGCTTTCCATTTAGAAGGACTGGGTGCAGTTCATGCATCCATACATTTAACAAATATATATTTTGAGTTTTTACCACGTACCAAGTACCATGCTAGGTGGTAGGAATAGAGAAGTCAACTAAAAAATGTACTCATCTTTCTGACACTAACATCATAATGAAGGAACACAGACGTTAAGCAGCAAACATTTGAAAAAAAAATATTTCAGATAATCATAAATGTTATGAAGAGTGTAAATCAGAATAATTGAATCAAGGGTAATTGAAATTTAGGGATTGAGGAAGGAGGGTACTTAAGATAGAATGTTTAGGTAATGCCTCTTTCATGAAGGGACATTTGAGTGGAATTATAAGGAGACAACCATGTGAAGATACAGGATAGGATACAGTGTCAGGCAAGAAGACAACTGCCTAAGAACCACATTCCCTGTTCTTTCTTTGGGAACTAAAGCATCAAGAATGGTACCCTATGGCAGAGAGGAGTGGAAAAGTCAGTGGTTAAGAGGGCAAATTTTAGGAGCACAATACAACATATTCTATTTTGGAGAGGATGACGGGTGAAAGGAGGTAGTTTATCCTCTCCTAAGGAGAAGAAGATCTGAGCTAACAGGCTGGGGAGCTTTATGAAATAATCTCCGTAAGAAGACAGGAAGACAAAGGTAGGGCAATTAAAGGAGAGGTCACCAGAAGCAAGGAGACAATTCTAAAGAAAATATATGTTTTTTACATAGCTTGGAAAAGGTATATCTTTCCTACAAGCCCATAATTTCCCTGAGGACAGGATCTTTCTCATTCATTTTTCTATTTCTGATGTGGTCTGCTTACTCCTTCTGTCATCACCAAAAGAACCTACAATTGATTATGCTTTTATAGAATAAATGTTCAGCAAATTTCGTACAGGATATTCATGAAGTGAGAGACGTTTACATAAAGCTATATGGAATTTCACTCACAGGTCATTTGAAAGGGATAGATACCCAGAAGAAAGGAAATTTAGAGGCTATCATGGCCATACCAACAGAGACAGTGCATATCAGGAAAAATTTCAAATACTTGAAGATTATTTTTGAACTATGCTGTATGAATTTCTCCAGAAATCTTTGTGCAAAGTATGACCTTTGTTTGAGTTTCACTTTTAAAGTTTATATATCTTTCAGACTCATCGATGAGAAAGGAAAGAGCAATCATGCAACTGGTAAGAGACAGGATATACAGCACACCAGGCTTGAAAATAGTGGTGGCAAAAATAATTAACAGATAATGTCAATGAAATAAAAAGTTGTCACAAGATAATGGTCTCTAGCTGTTGTATAAATATTGCAGTGAGAACCATTTTTCAAAGACAAATGTCAGGGGGGACCTTGAAGATGGCGGAAGAGTAAGACGCGGAGATCGCCTTCCTCCCCACGGATACACCAGAAATACATCCACACGTGGAACAACTCCTACAGAACTCCTACTGAAGGCTGGCAGAAGACCTCAAATGTCAAAGTTGAGACAGGAATTTTTATCCCATAAAGTAATAACCCTTAAACAATGTTCTATTGCAATAATTTATTTCTGACACTTATACTTTGCTCTAAAAAGAAAAAAGAAAAATTTGTTTTATAATAGAGATGCTATAATTGTGTCCTAACAGTTATTTGTTACCTTCAGTGTTATGATTATTCAACTTGATCAAAATTACCTTTTTTTAACAATTTAGAAATGTTTATTTTAGTGTATTTTCCTACATGGCTAGTTATCATCTTACTTCCTACGTAGGTACCCTGTATGAGCTCTACTTGAAAATAATGAGTCGAAATGGCAGATTATACCCTTTTTTAAATCAATAAGCATGTCCTATTGACAGTGTTTGAAAATTCACTGTTACAGTTCTATCTAATACCTTCAACTGAACATTATAGTTTTATATGCCTATTTTAAAAAACTATCTTACATTTTGTTCCTAAGGAATATGTCTACCCAACTCCAGATGATTTTAGGTAATATCACAAACCCAGATGACAGCCAAGTAATCATATATGGATTATTACATGACTCCTGAACTAATTTTGCAAGCTATTGCTAGAGTTAGAGATATTTGTGTAATTTATTTTATCTAAACTTACTTTAGAATAATTTCTGTTCCAGTTATCAATTTATTGCTTCTCAGCTGAAAACCCTTTTATTTCCTGCTATGTAAAATGGAAATAATAATGTAACCTCATAAATATTTCTCCTTTGCAAGTAGAAATAATATGTTAAGCTTGGTTAATGCAGAGTTTTGGAGGGACCCAGCATAAGGAAATGTATTCTGTTTTTGGTTTCAGGGCACTCCTCTTGGTAAATTCCTACAGTGTGCAACAGGCATCAGCACTTCTTGAGCAGATTTCCCCAGAAGGCAACTTCTCAGTCCATCACACTTGCAAGAAGATTACAAGTTTCACAGTGTAGGGCATCAGCAATCATTTCCACCATCCTACGGGCAACTGCCACACCCTCTCCAATAAGGAGAGTGGTATAGAAAGGGAGTCAGAGAAAGGGTCTGAGCCTTGGGAGGAAATTTCTTCCATATTTTCTGTGTCTCAGCCAAAAGGGAGGCTTATCCCTATATCAGTTCTTGTATTCTTCAGAGTTCTCGTTTCCCATTAGTTAGGTAATTATGATTATAATTAATCATTCTTTGTATTAAATCTTCCCTGTTAAAATTACTGTGTGTTTGATTGGGCCCTGACTAGTATTACTTTCAGATTCATGCTTTCAGTGTTTTTTTGTTTTTTTTTAAGTCACTAGAATGCAGTGGCTTCTTTATTTTCTTATTAAGGTAAGGTTTATTCAATATTAACTATTTAAAAGTGTATAATTCAGTGCATTTAATATATTCACGATGTTGTTTAACTGCCTCTTACCTCTATCTAGTTCCAAAACACTTTCATCACCCCATAAGAAAACTCTGCTCTCGTTAAGTGGTCACTCCAATTTCCCCTTAGCCTCATCCCTGGCAATCATCAATCTGCTTTCTAGCTTTATAGGTGTACCTATGCTATTTCATATAAATGTAACCATATAATAGGTGACATTTTGTGTCTAGCTTCATTCTCATAATATAATGTTTTCAAGCCTCATTTACATTGTAACTTGTATCCGTATTTCATTCCTTTTTAAGCTGAGTAACATTCTGTTCTATGCATACACCTCATTTGCTTATTTAGTCATCCAGTGAAAGACATTGGGTTATTTGTACATCTTAGCTATTGTGAAGAGCTGCAGTGAATAGTCATATACAAGAATTGATATGAGTAACTGTTTTTAATTCTTTGGGGTATATACCTAGAAGTATAAATACTGGGCCATATGGCAATTCTCTGTTTAACTTTTTAAGGAATCACCAGATTTTACCATGGTGGCTGCATCATTTTATATTCCCACCAGCAGTGTACAAGGGTTTCAGTTTCTCTACATTTTGGTCATTTGTTGTTTTTCATTTTTTTGATTATAGCCATCCTAGTGGGTGTGAAGTGGTACCTCATTGTGATCTTAATTTGCATTTTTCTAATGATGTTGAGCATAATATGTGCTTGTTGTCTATTTGTATATCTGCTCTGGAGAAATCTTTATTCATGTCCTTTGCCTGTTAAGTTGGGTTGTATGTCATTTTGTTGAGTTGGAAGAATTCGTTATATATTCTGGATAATAGATCTTTAACAGATATGATTTGCAATTATTTTCCCATTGCATAGGTTGTCTTTTTTAGTTACTTGATAATGTCCTTTGAATGCACAAATCTTTACATTTTCATGTAGTCCAGTTTATCTACTTTTCCTTGTGGTGCTCATACTTTGGTGTCATATTGATAAACCCATTGTCAGATCAGTGTCATGAAGATTTATCCCTATGTTTCCTTGTAAGCATTTTATATCTTTAACCCTTAAATTTAGATGATTGACCCATTTTGAGTTATTTTTTTGCATACTATGTGAAGTAAGCATCAACTTTATTCTTTTGCATTAGATATTCAGTTGTGCAAGCCAAATATTGCTTGTTGAAGAGATTACTATTTTCCCATTGAATGGATTTGGCACCTGTGTCAAAAATCAATTGGACACAGATGTATGAGTTAAAATCTGGACTTTTAATTGTATTCCATTTGTCTGTATATCTATTCTTATGCTGGTAACACATTTGTTTGATTAACTACAGTTGTGTACTAAATTTTGAATTCATAAAGTGTGAGTCCTCCAATTTTTTTCTTCTTTTGCATTGTTTGGCCTTGCAATTCCATATAAATGTGAGAACTGGGCTTCCCTGGTGGCGCAGTGGTTGAGAGTCCGCCTGCCAATGCAGGGGACACGGGTTCGAGCCCTGGTCCGGGAAGATCCCACATGCCGCGGAGCGGCTGGGCCCGTGAGCCACAACTACTGAGCCTGCACGTCTGGAGCCTGTGCTCCGCAACAAGAGAGGCCGCGATAGTGAGAGGCCCGCGCACCGCGATGAAGAGTGGCCCCCGCTCGCCACAACTAGAGGAAGCCCACGCACAGAAGCGAAGACCCAACACAGCCATAAATAAAAAAAATAAATTTAAAAAAAAAAAATGTGAGAACTGGTATTTCTTTCTTTTTAAAAATTTTTAAATTTTATTTAATTTTTTTTATACAGCAGCCTATTTTTATATATATATACAGCAAGTTCTTATTAGTTTTCTATTTTTCACATATTAGTGCATATATGTCAATCCCAAACTCCCAATTGATCCCACCACCACCATCAATTTGTTTTTCTCTTTCTGACTTAACTTCACTCTGTATGACAGTCTCTAGATCCACTCACGTCTCTACAAATGACCCAATCTCATTCCTTTTTATGGCTGAGCAATATTCCATTGTATATATGTACCACAACTTCTTTATCCATTCATCTGTCAATGGACATTTAGGTTGCTTCCATGACCTGGCTATTGTAAGTAGTGTTGCAATGAACATTGGTGTGCATGTGTCTTTTGAAATTATGGTTTTCTCTGGGTATATGCCCAGTAGTGGGATTGCTGGGTTATATGGTAATTCTATTTTTAGTTTTATAGGAACCTCCATACTGTTCTCCATAGTGGCTGTATCAGTTTACATTCCCACCAACAGTGCAAGAGGGTTCCCTTTTCTCCACACCGTCTCCAGCATTTGTTGTTTGTAGATTTTCTGATGATGCCCATTCTGATGGGTGTGAGGTGATACCTCATTGTAGTTTTGATTTGCATTTCTCTAATAATTAGTGATGTTGAACAGCTTTTCATGTGCTTCTTGGCCATCTGTAGAGAATTGTTATTTCTAAATTCTGCACACAAAAAAAATGATGCTAGAATTTTTATAGGGATTGCATCAAATCTATAGACCACTTAGAGTGATGTTGCCATCTTCACAATATTGTCTTCCAATCCATGAACACAGGATGTCTTTTGTATTTTTAGTGTATTAGTGTAAAAGTCTTTCACCTCATTTGTTAAATTTATTTTTAGGTGTCTTATTTTTTAGGTAATATTACAAGTGAACTGTTTTCTTTTTAGATTCTTAATTGGTCTTGTGTAGAAACATAACTGGTTTTGTTTGTTGATCTTGTACTCTGCAATTTTGCTGAATTATTTATTAGCTCTATTAGTTTGGGAGATTTTCCATATAGGATCATGTCTTCTATGATAGAAATAGTTTTACTTCTTCTTTTCTAGTTTGAATTCCATTTATTTCTGTTTCTTACCTAATTGTCCTGACTTGAACTTCTGGTACAATGTGGAATAGCAGTAATGAAAGCAGGAATACTTGTCTTAATTCTGATCTTAGGAGGAGAGCTTTCAGTCTTTCATCATTGATTATATTAGTGTGGGTTTTTCATAAATGCCCCTCATCATGTTGAGGGAGTTGCCTTCTAATCTTAGTTTTCTGGGTGTTTTTATCATTAAAAATGTTGAATTTTGTTACATGCTTTATCTGAGTCAATTGAGATGATCATGGGTTTTTTTCTTTCTGCTCTATTAATGTGGTTTTTGCATTGATTTTCTTATGTTGAACCACATTTGTGTACCATGTATAAATTCCACTTGGTCAGAGTATATTATCCTTTTCATATGCTGTTGGATTTGGTTTGCTAGTATTTTGTTGTTTTTGCATATTAATTCATAAGGGATATTGATCTATAGTTTTCTCTTATTTTGGTGTCTTTGGATTTGATAATAAATAAGGTAATGCTGGCCTCATATAACACTATGTAGTATTCCTCCCTCCCTCCCTATTCTAGTTTTCAGAAGCGTTTGAGAAGGATTGATGTTAATTCTTCTTTAAATGTTTGGTAGAATTCACTGTAAATTTTTTGGTCTTGTTTATGGTTTCCCTTGTTGTGCAAAAGCTTTGAAGTTTCATAAGGTCCCATTTGTTTATATCCATACATATTGTGAAATATTTTGTTCTAGTTCTGTGGAAAAGGCCAGTGATAGTTTGATAGGGATTGCCTTGAATCTGAAGATTGCTTTGTGTAGTAGAGTCATTTTCACAATGTTGATTCTTCCACTCTAAGAACATGGTATATCACTCCATCTATTTGTATCATCTGTAATTTCTTTCATCAGTGTCTTATAATTTTCTGCATACAGGTCTTTTGTCTCCTTAGGTAGGTTTATTCCTAGATATTTTATTCTTTTTGTTGCAATGGTAAGTGGGAGTGTTTTCTAGATTTCAGTTTCAGATTTCTCATCATTAGTGTATAGGAATGCAAGAGATTTCTGTGCATTAATTTTGTATCCTGCTACTTTACCAAATTCATTGATTAGCTCTAGTAGTTTTCTGGTAGCATCTTTAGGATTCTCTATGTATAGTATCATGTCATCTGCAAACAGTGACAGTTTTACTTCTTCTTTTCTGATTTGGATTCCTTTTATTTCCTTTTCTTCTTTGATTATTGTGGCTAAAACTTCCAATACTATGTTGAATACGAGTGGTGAGAGTGTGCAGCCTTGTCTTGTTCCTGATCTTAGTGGAAATGCTTTCAGTTTTTCACCATTGAGGAAGATGTTGGCAGTGGGTTTGTAATATATGGCCTTTATTATGTTGAGGAACGTTCCCTCTAGGCCTACTTTCTGCAGGGTTTTTATCATAAATCGGTGTTGAATTTTGTCAAAAGCTTTCTCTGCATCTATTGAGATGATGATATGGTTTCTCTTCTTCAATTTGTTAATATGGTGTATCACATTTATTGACTTGCATATATTGAAGAATCCTTGCATTCCTAGAATAAACCCCACTTAATCATGGTGTATGATCCTTTTAATGTGCTTTTGGATTCTGATTGCTAGTATTTTGTTGAGGAATTTTGCATCTATGTTCATCAGTGATATTGACCTGTAGTTTTCTTTCTTTGTGACATCCTTGTGTGGTTTTGGTATCAGGGTGATGGTGGTCTCGTCGAATGAGTTTGGGAGTGTTCCTCTTTCTGCTATAATTTGGAAGAGTTTGAGAAGGATAGGTGTTACATCTTCTCTAGATGTTTGATAGAATTCGCCTGTGAAGCCATCTGGTCCTGGGGTTTTGTTTGTTGGAAGATTTTTAATCACAGTTTCAATTTCAGTGTTTGTGATTGGTCTGTTTATATTTTCTATTTCTTCCTGGTTCAGTCTTGGCAGGTTGTTCATTTCTAAGAATTTGTCCATTTCTTCCAGATTGTCCATTTTATTGGCATAGAGTTGCTTTAGTAATCTCTAATGATCTTGTGTATTTCTGCAGTGTCATTTGTTATTTCTCCTTTTTCATTGCTAATTCTATTGGTTTGAGTCTTCTTTTTTTCTTGATGAGTCTGGCTAATGGTTTATCAATTTTGTTTATTTTCTCAAAGAACCAGCTTTTAGGTTTATGGATCTTTGCTATCATTTCCTTCATTTCTTTTTCACTTATTTCTGATCTGATTTTTATGATTTCTTTCCTTCTGCTAACTATGGGGTTTTTCTTGTTCTTCTTTCTCTAATTGCTTTAGGTGCAAGGTTAGGTTGTTTATTCGAGATGTTTCCTGTTTCTTAATGTAGGATTGTATTGCTATGAACTTCCCTCTTAGAACTGCTTTTGCTGCATCCCATAGGTTTTCGGTTGTCGTGTCTCCATTGTCATTTCTTTCCAGGTATTTTTTGATTTCCTCCTTGATTTCTTCACTGATTACTTCGTTATTAATTAGTGTATTGCTCAGCCTCCATGTGTTTGTATTTTTTACAGATCTTTTCTTGTAATTGATACCTATCTCATAGCGTTGTGGTCAGAAAAGATACTTGATACAATTTCAATTTTCCTAAATTTACCAAGGCTTGATTTGTGACCCAAGATATGATCTATCCTGGAGAATGTTCCATGAGCACTTGAGAAAAATGTGTATTCTGTTGTTTTTGGATGGAGTGTCATATAAATATCAATTAAGTACATCTTGTTTAATGTATCATTTAAAGCTTGTGTTTCCTTATGTATTTTCATTTTGGATGAACTGTGCATTGGTGAAAGTGGGGTGTTAACGTCCCCTACTATGAATGTGTTACTGTCGATTTCCCCTTTTATGGTTGTTAGTATTTGCCTTATGTATTGAGGTGCTCCTATGTTGGGTGCATAAATATTTCCAATTGTTATATCTTCTTCTTGGATCGATTCCTTGATCATTATGTGGTGTCCTTCTTTTTCCCTTCTAATAGTCTTATTTTAAAGTCTATTTCGTCTGATATGAAAATTGCTACTCCAGCTTTCTTTGGGTTTCCATTTTCATGGAATATCTTTATCTATCCCCTTACTTTTTCTATCCCCTTACTTTCAGGCTGTATGTGTCTCTAGGTCTGAAGTAGGTGTCTTGTACATACTGCATATATTTGGGTCTTGGTTTTGTATCCATTCAGCCAATCTCTGTCTTTTGGTGGGATCATTTAGTCTATTTACATTTAAAGCAATTATCGATATGTATGTTCCTATTCCCATTTTCTTAATTGTTTTGGGTTCCTTATTGTAGGTCTTTCCTTCTCTTGTGTTTCTTGCCTAGAGAAGTTCCTTTAGCATTTGTTGTAAAGTTGGTTTGGTAGTGCTGAACTCTCGCTGCTTTTGCTTGTCTGTAAAAGTTTTAATTTCTCCATGAAGTCTGAATGAGATCCTTGCTGGGTAGAGTAATCTTGGTTGCAGGTTTTTCTCTTTCATCACTTTAAGTATGTCCTACCACTCCCTTCTGGCTTGCAGAGTTTCTGCTGAAAGTTCAGCTGTTAACCTTATGGGGATTCCCTTGTGTGTTATTTGTGGTTTTTCCCTTGCTGCTTTTAATATGTTTTCTTTGTATTTAATTTTTGACAGTTTGATTAATATGTGTCTTGGCATATTTCTCCTTGGATATATCCTGTATGGGACTCTCTGTGCTTCCTGGACTTGATTAACTATTTCCTTTCCCATATTAGGGAAGTTTTCAACTATAATCTCTTCAAATATTTTCTCAGTCCCTTTCTTTTTCTCTTCTTCTTCTGGAACCCCTATAATTCGAATGTTGGTGCATTTAATGTTGTCCCAGAGGTCTCTGAGTCTGTCCTCAGTTCTTTTCATTCTTTTTTCTTTATTCTGCTCTCTAGTAGTTACTTCCACTATTTTATCTTCCAAGTCACTTATCTGTTCTTCTGCCTCAGTTATTCTGCTATTGATCCCATCTAGAGTATTTTTAATTTCATTTATTGCATTGTTCATCGTTGTTTGTTTCATCTTTACTTCTTCTAGGTCCTTGTCAAATGTTTCTTGCATTTTCTCTATTCTATTTCCAAGATTTTGGATCATCTTTACTATCATTATTCTGAATTCTTTTTCAGGTAGACTGCCTATTTCCTCTTCATTTGTTAGGTCTGGTGGGTTTTTATCTTGCTCCTTCATCTGCTGTGTGTTTTTCTATCTTCTCATTTTGCTTATCTTACTGTGTTTGGGGTCTCCTTTTTGTAGGCTGCAGGTTCGTAGTTCCCGTTGTTTTTGCTGTCTGTCCCCAGTGGCTAAAGTTGGTCCAGTGTGTTGTGTAGGCTTCCTGGTGGAGGGCACTAGTGCCTGTGGTCTGCTGGATGAGGCTGGATCTTGCCTGGCTCTTTTTTAGTGAGGTTTCTTTTTCCCTTTATTTTATTTTATTTTAACATTTTTACATATACATATATGCCCATAACTCCTCCCTTTTGTGTCTCTCTCCCACCTTCCCTATCCCACCCCTGTAGTTGGCCACAAATCACCGAACTGATCTCCCTGTGCTATGCAGCTGCTACCCACTAACTATTTCACATTTGTTAGTTTATATATGTCCATGCCATTCTCCCACTTAGTCCCAGCTTACCCTTCCCATTTCCCATGTCTTCAAGTCCATTCTCTACTTCTGCGTCTTTATTTCTGTCCTGCACCTAGTTTAGTGAGCTTTTTGATTACCAATTCAATCCTTTTATTTGCTATGGGTCTGTCCAGATTTTCTGTTAATTTTTCAGTCAATTTTGACTATTTGTGTATTCCTAGGATTTTTTCTAGTTCATCTAGGTTTTCTAATTAGTTGATGTACAATTGTTTGTAGTATTCTCTTATACTCCTTTTAATGTCTGTAAGATTAGTAGCAATGATGACATTTTCATTTCTGATTTGTTGCTTTCACAGTCTCTGTTTTTTTCCCTTAGTCAATCTAGATAAAGGGTTTTCAATTTTGTTTGATCATTTTAAAGAACTGGTTTTTGGTTTCACTGATTCTATTGCTTTTCTCTTCTCTACTTTGTTTTTTCCACTTTATTAGTTCTCTTCATTAGCTTTGTGTTTAGGTTGGCCTTGCTTTTCTAACTCCTTATGGTATAAAGTTCTGTTATTGATTTTAGATCTTTATTCCTTTTTTTATAATGTACTCATTTAAACTTATAAAATTCCCACAGAGCACTGCTTTCACTGCATGAAGTAAGTTTTTTACATTGTGTTATTTTTATTTCTCCCATCTTTAAATATTTTCTCATTATTCTCATGACTTCTTCTTTGACTAACTTGTTGTTAACAGTGTGTTATTTAATTTCCAAATATTTGTGAGTTTTCTAGTTTTTTTTTTTTTTTTTGTTCTCGTATTGACTTCTAGCTTCATTCCACAGTGGTCAGAGGAGACACTTTTATGATTTCAGTCTTTTAAATATATTAAAACATGTTTTGTAGCCTATTATATTATCTTTCCTGAATAATGTCCATGTGCACTTGAAAAGAATGTGTATTCTGATGTCACTGAATAGAGTTTTATATATATGCACACAACTTAAGGTATATATAAATATATATATGTATATGTATCTTAAGACATTGTTTTATAATGCTGTTAAAGTCCTATATTTCCTTTATCGGTCTTCAGTCTAAATGTTCTACCCATTATTGAAAGTAGCATATTGAAATCTCCATCTACCATTTTAGAACACTCTGTGTCACATTTCAATTCTGTCAGTGTTTGCTTCATATATTTTAAGGCTCTGTTGTTTGAATGGTACATATTTTTAATTTTTATGTATTTTTGATTAAATAACACTTTCATCAATATACAATACTCTTCTTGATTTTTCTAACAATTTTGACTTAAATTCTACTTTTCTCATACTATTATATGTACCTCAGATCTCTTGTTACCATTTGCATCTTTTCCCATCATTTCAGTTTGAACCTATTTGTGTCTTTGGATCTAAAGTGAGTCTCTTAGCAATGTTTGTTTTGTTTTTTAAATCTATTCTGCCAATCTCTGTCTTTAAATTGGTGAATCTAATCTATTTATGTATAAAGTGATTAGTGATAAGTAAGAACTTCTCTATTTTGCTCTGTTTTTTATATGGCTTAATTTTCATTGCTATTCAATTTCTCTAATACTGTTTTCTTTTCTTTATAATCAATTACTTCCAGTGTACAATTATGATTTTCTCTTCATTTTCTTTTCTGTATAGTTTCAGTAATTTTCTTACAGATTTCCCTGAGGATTACAATAAGCAACATAAAATTATAGCAGTCTAGTTTGAATTGATACAAGCTTAGCTTCAGTAGCATTCAAAATGTCTGCTTCCATATAGCTCAATTCCCCCTTTGTATTATTATTGTCAAAAACTACATCTTTATACATCATGTGTATATGCTAAGGTTTTATAATTATTTTTTATGTATTTATCTTTCAAACCATATATTAAAAAGAGGTGTTATAAACCAGTAATATAATAATACAACATTTGTATTTATTTATGTAATTACCTTACTGGATTTCTTTATTTCTGCATATGCCTTCAAGTCACTGTCTAATATCTTTTTATTTCACCATAAAGGATTCCCATTAACATTTATTGTAGTACAAGTCTATCATTTTTGTTTATTTATTAATGTCTTAACTTTTTCATTTTTGAAGAATGATTTCACAAGATATAAACTTCTTGGTCAACAGCTTTTTTTTCTTTCAGTAACAAATATCTCATTCATTGTCTTATGGCCTTTATAATTTCTAATGGTAAATCACTTATTTGTCTTATTGAGGATTACTTGCAGGTTATGAGTCACTTCTCTCTTGCTACTTTCAAGGTTCTCTATCTTTGGTTTTTGACGGTTTGATTATAAAATGTCTCAATGTGAATCTGTTTCAGTTCATCCTATTGGAGTTTGATGAAATTTTTGGATTTGTAGATTCATGTATTTTACCAAATTGTGTTAGCTTTTCAGCCATTATTTCTCCATATATTCTATCATTCTCTTTAACTCTTCTTCTTGGAATCCCATTATGTCATGTTCGTATACTTCATAGTGCCCAGAAGGTTCCTTAGGCTCTGTTCACTTTACTTCCTTTTTTCCTAGAGTGAATAATTTCAACTATTCTACCTTTAAGTTAATTGATTCTTTCTTCTGCCTATTCAAGTATACTGTTTATCCCTCGAGTGAGTCTCTTATTACAGTTGTATTTTTTTTACTCCAAATTTTGGATTCCTTTTTATAATTAAAATTCCAGGAGTGGAATTGCTGAATCATATGGTAGTTCTATGTCTTTATAGATATTCTCTATTTCATAAGGCATAAGTCTTCTGGTTTCATTCAGTTTTTTCTTTTTTTTTTTTTTTTTGTGATACATGGGCCTCTCACTGTTGTGGCCTCTCCTGTTGCAGAGCACAGGCTCCGGACGTTCAGGCTCAGTGGCCATGGCTCATGGGCTCAGCCACTCCATGGCATGTGGGATCCTCCCGGACTGGGGCATGAACCCGTGTCCCCTGCATCGGCAGGCGGACTCTCAACCATTGTGCCACCAGGGAAGCCCTCACTTAGTTTTTTGTCAGTGGTTTCTTTTAGATATTTGAGCAAATTTAAAACAGTCAATTTAAAGTTTTATCTAGTAAGTCCAATGTCTGGGCTTCTTCAGTGATGGTTTATGTCATTTTTTTTTCCTATGAATGGGCCATAGTTTCCTGTTTATTATTATGCCTTGTAATTTTTTTGTTAAAAACAATATTTTGAATATTACAATGTGGAAACTCTGGAAGTCAGATTTTCTCCCTCCCTAAGGTTTTCTGCTGTTGCCTGTTGAGGGGTGCAGTTGTCCATTTGTTTTGTGACTTCTTGAAGCTACTTTAGCAAAAACTTGTTTTCCTTGTTGTATATAGTCACTGAATTCTCTGTTCCATTATCTCGACATTCAGCTAGTGACCTGACAAAGGTTTCCTTAAATGTTGAAATTTAGCAAAGTTTTCCTCCACTAAGCATTTCTCTAGTTGCTATAAAATTTTCATTAGTTTCTAGGGTTCTAAAAACGTTTATTCTGTCAAGGATTTTTTTTTTTTTTTTTTTTTTTTTTGAAGGGATTGAAGTGTAGTTGATTAACAAGGTTGTATTAGTTTCAGGTATACAGCATAGTGATTCAGTTTTTGAAGATTATATCCCATTATAGGTTATTATAAGGTATTGGGTATAGTGCTATACAGTAAATACTTGTGGCTTATCTATTTTATCTATAGTAGTTTGAATCTGTTAATACCATAATGCTAGTTTGTCCCTCACCCTTCTCCTTCTCCCATTTGATAGCCATGAGTTTAATTTCTATGTCTGTGAGTCTGTTTATGTTTTGTATTGCAATTCATTTTTTTTTTTTTTTTTTTTTTTTGGACCACCAGGGAAGCCCTGCAATTCATTTTTTATTTTGTAGATTCCACATATAAGTGATATCATACAGTATTTGTCTTTCTTGGTATGAATTATTTCACTAAGCATAATATCCACTAGGTACATCCACATTGCTGAAAATGCAATGTTTCTCTTTTTAATCACTGAATAATATATATGTGTATATATATACATATATGTATATTAATACATATATATTAAGAAGATATATATATTCTTAATCCAATCATCTGTTGCATTGTGTGCATGTATATTTTCAAATGAGTGTTTGCATTATTTCCAGATATATATTCAGGAGTGGAATTGCTGAATCATATGGTAGTTCTATTTTAATTTTTAGAGGAACCTCCATACTGTTTTCCACAGTGGCTGCACAAATTTACATTCACACCAACAGTGTAGGAGTGTTCCCTTTTCTCCATATCCACTCCAACATATTATTTGTAGACTTTGATGATAGCCATTCTGACAGATATGAGATGATAACTTGTGGTTTTGATTTGCATTTCTCTAATAATTTGCAATGCTGAGCACCTGTTCATGTGCTTGTCAGTGATCTGTACGCCTTCTTTGGAAAAATATCTATTCAAGTCTTCTGCCCATTTTTTAATTGTATTGTTTGGTTTTTAAGTATTTACTATGAACTGGTCATATATTTTGGATATTAATCCTTTATTGGTTACATTATTTACAAATATTTTCTCCCATTCTATAAGTTGTCCTTTTGTTTGTTGATGGCTTACTTTGCTGTGCAAAAGCTTTTAAGTTTGATTAGGTCTCATTTGTTTATTTTTGCTTTTATTTCTTTTGCCTTGGGACACTGACCTAAGAATATATGGTTACAATTTATGTAAAAGAGTGTTTTGCCTATGTTCTTTTCTAGGAGTTTTAAGGTCTCATGTCTTATGTTTAGGTCTTTAAAATATTTTGAGTTTATTCTTGTATGTGGTGTGAGATAATGTTCTAAACTCATTGTTTTACATGCGTCTCTCCAGTTTTCCCAGCACCACTATCTTTTCTCCATGTATATTCTTGCCACCTATGTCTGAATAAATTAACTGTAGATGTGTAGGTTTATATCTCAGGGCACTATTCTGTTTCACTGATCTATATATCTGATTTTGTGCCAATACCATGTTGCTTTGATTACTATGTCTTTGTAGTATGGGATACCAAAGCATAACTTTCTCAGAGGTATGGGATAGTTATACCTCCAGCTTTGTTCTTTTTTTTTTTATCAGGATTGCTTTGGCAATTCAGAGTATTTTGTGATTCTATATAAATTTTAGGATTATTTGTTCTAGTTCAGAGAAAATGTCCTCAGTATTTTAATAAGCATTGCATTAAATCTGTAGATTGCTTTTTGTAGTACAGTCTATTTTAATAGCATTGATACTTTGAATCCAAGAGCACAGGGTATCTTCCATTTCTTTGAATCATCTTCAATTTCCTTTATCAATATTTTATACTTTTCCACGTGTACGTCTTTCACCTTGCTTAAGTTTATTCCTAGGTTTTTTTTGTTTGTTTTTGTTCATTTGTTTTTGTTTTTGGATGTGATTTTAATCAGGATTTTTTTAACTTTCTCTTTCTGATATTTCATTATTAGAGTATTTAACAGAAATGTAACAGATTTCTGTATATAAATTATGTATCCTGCAACCTTGCTGAATTAACTTAATGATTCTAATAGTTTTTGAGTGGAGACTTTAGGATTCTCTATATAGAGTATCACATCATCCTCAAATACTGACAGTTTTACCTCTTCACATCCCTTTGGATAACTTTTATGTCCTTTTCTTGTTTGATTGCTGTCACTAGGACTCCTAATACTATGTTATATGGAAGTAGTGAGAGTGGGAATCCTTGTTTTGTTCCTGAATTTCACAGGAAGACTTTCAGCTTTTCACTGTTGAGTATCTTGTTGGTTGTGGGTTTGTCATAAATGGCCTTTATTATATTTCCTCTATACCCACATTGATGAAAGTCTTTATTATTCATTAATGGATGTTGGATTTTGTCAAATGTTTTCCTAGGTCTTTTGAGATGATCATGTTTTTTTGTCTTTCCTTTTGTAATATAGTGTATCATATTGATTGATTTGCATATGTTGAACCATTCTTGTGACCCTGGAATAAATCCAACTTGACCATCATGTATGATAATTTTGTGTATTGTTAGATTAAGTTTGCAAATATTTTGTTGAGAATTGTTGCATCTATATTCATCAAAGATGTAGGTCTGTAATTTTCTTCTTTTGTAGTGTCTATATCTGTCTTTGGTATCAAGATGATGGTGGCCTAATAGAATGAATTTGCAAGTGTTCCCTCCTCTTCAATTTTTTGGAATAGATTGAGAAAGGTAGGTATAAGTTCTTTGTATATTTGGTAGAATTCCCCAGTGAAGCCATCCAGTCCTGGACATCTGTTTGCAGGGATTTTTTTTTTTTTTTCAAATTACAGATTCTATTTCACTTCTAGTGATCAGTCTGTCCAATTTATCTTTTTCTTCTTCATTCAGTCTTGGGAAGCTGTGTATTCCTTGAAATTTGTCCATTTCTTCCAGGTTGACCAATTTGTTGGCATAACAGTTTATAGTATTCTTTTATGATTTTTTTTTGTATTTCTGTGGTATCAGTTGTTATTTCTCCTCATTCATGTCTTAATTTGTTTATGTAGGTCCTCTCTCTTTGCTTCTTGGTGAGCCTGGCTAGAGGTGTGATAATTTTTTTTTTTACGTTTAAAAAATAAAAGCTCTTGGTTTTATTAATCTTTGCTTATTTTCTATCTCTATTCTATTTCTTATCTCTCTCATCATTATCATTTCCTTCCCTCTGCTGACTTTTGATTTTGTTTGTTTTTCTTTTCCTAATTCTTGTAAGTGGTAGGGTAGGATATTTATTTGATATTTTTCTTGTTTCTTGAGGAAGGCCTGTATTGTAATGTTGTTCTCTCTTAAAACTTTTTGTTGCATCCCATAGATTTTGTAAATTTGTGTCTTCATTGTTGTTTGTTTCTAATTATTTTCTGATTTATCTTTTGATTTTATCATTGACCTATTTTTTTTTTTTTTAGTAGCATGTGTTAATTCTCCGTATGTTCTTTCTTTTCCCTTTTTTCTTTTTGTAGTTGATTTCCAATTTAATACAGCTAGGGTCAGAAAAGATGCTTAATATAAATTTCTATCCTCTTACATTTGTTGAGGCTTTTTTTGTGACCTAGCATGTGGTCTGTCCTAGTGAACATTCCATGCATGCTTGATGAGAATGTGTATTCTGGTTTTTTGGATGTAGTGACTGTAGGTATCAGTTAAGTCCAAATGGCTTATTGTGTTATTTAGGACTTCTGTTGCCTTGTTGATTTTTTGTCTGCATGATCTGTCAGTTTATGTCAGCGTTAAAAGTCTCCTACTCTTATTGTATTATTGTTCATTTCTCTCTTTATGTTTTTTAGTATTTGCTTTACATATTTAGGTTCTTGTGTATTGGGTGCTTATATATTAATGAGTGTTATATCCTCTTCTTGTATTGATCTCTTTATCATTATATAATACCCTTTTTAAAAAATTTATTTTATTCAAGTATAGTTGATTTACAATGTTGTGTTAATTTCCACTGTACAGCAAAGTGATTCAGTTATACATATATATATATTCTTTTTCATATTCTTTTCCATTATGGTTTATCACAGGATATTGAATATAGTTCCCTGTGCTTTACAGTAGGACCTTGTTGTTTATCCATTCTATCTATAATAGTTTGCATCTGTCAATTCCCAACTCCAAATCCGTCCCTCCCCCATTGCCTCTCCCCCTTGGCAAACACAAATCTGTTCTCTATGTCTGTGATTCTGTTCTGTAGATAAGTTCATTTGTGTCATATTTTAGATTTCACATATAAGTGATATCATATGGTATTTGTCTTTCTCTTTCCGACTTACTTCATTTAGTATAAAAATCTCTAGATCCATTCATGTTGCTGCAAATGGCAATATACTGCCCTTCTTTGTCTTTCATTATAGCCTTTGTTTTTAAGGTCTATTTTGTCCAATGCAAGTATGGCTATCCCCACTTTCTTGTCATTTCTATATGTCATTTCCATCTCCCCACTTTCAGTGTGTGTCTTTCGCCCTGAAGTGGGTCTCTTGTAGGAAGCATATTGCAAGTTATTGATTTTTTTTTAATCCAATCAGCCACCCTATGTCTTTTGATTGGAGCACTAAGTCTATTGACATTTAAAGTAATTATTGATAGGTATGTACTTATTACCATTTTATTCCTGTTTTCCAGGTATTTTTTGTTTGTTCTTTTGCTCTTCTTTTTGTTTTTCCCTTTGTGGTTTGAGTATTTTCAAACCATACTTTTGTACTACTTTTGTAGTATGCTTGAATTACTTTCGTTTTTGTGTATCTATTGTAGGTCTCTGATTTGTGGTTATGTGGGGTTCATATATGTTGACCCATAATTATATCTACTTGCTTTAAACTGATAGTCATAATTTCAAAAACACATTCTAAAAGATCTACATTTTTTACTCCCCTTCTCCACATTTTGTGTTTTAGATGTCCTATGTTATATCTTCATGTGTATCACTTTACTCTTTATTGTAACTATAGTTGTTTTTACATTTTTTTTTCAATTTTTAATCTATTTGCTGACTTATTTAAGTGATCATCAATCCTTACTATATATTTTCCTTTTCTCTTGGGATTTTCCCTTTCCTGTAGATTCTTGCTTCTTTTCCATTTAGAGAAGACCCATCAACTTTTCTTTTAGAGTAGGTTTAGTATTGCTGAATTCTTTTAGTTTTTGTATGTCTGAGAAATTGTTTATCTCTCTTTCTATTCTAAAGGATAAAATTGCTGGGTAAAGTAACCTAGATTGCCAGTTTTCCCCTTTCAGGTCTTTGATTATGCCATTCTTTTCTGGCCTGCAAATTTTCAGCAGAGAAATCAGCTGATAAGCTTATGGGGCTTCCCTTAAAATTGACTCTGTTTTTCTCTTGCTACCTTTATAATTCTCTCTTTATCTGTTTTTTTTTTTTTTTTTTTACCATTTTAATTATGATATGTCTTGATGTGGGACCCTCTGTGCTTCTGGTACCTGGATATCTGTTTCCTTCTTTACGTTTGGGAAGTTTTCAGTCATAATTTCTTAAAATACATTTTCAGCCCCCTTTTCTGTATCTTCTCCTTCTAGAATCCCTATTACATATACGTGGGCATGTTTTTTTATTATTCCATAGATCACCTGTGCTACTTTCATTTTCTTTGATTTGTCTTCTGTCTGCTATTCTGATTGGGTGATTTCCACTATTCTGTCTTCCAGATCACTTATTCATGGTTCTGTGTCATCTAGTTGGCTATTCATTGCTTCTTGAATGATTTAACTGTCAATTTTTTGTTTGAGTTATCTTTATATTTTCTATTTCCTTGTTTAAAAGATCTGCTTTTATGTCAATAATCTCTCTTAATTTAGTTAACATTTTTACTACCACCTTTTTAATTCAGTGTCTGGTAGACTAATTATCTCTTGATTTTTTCAGGGGATTTCTGTTGGCCTTTTGATTGGGAGTATTTCCTCTGCTTTTTTATTTTACCTATCTTTCTCTATCTCTATGAATTTAATAGTAACAGTTATCTATTGTGGTCTTGAAGAGGTATTTTTATGTGGGAGCACCCCTGCATAGACAGCATGTGTTGAATGTCTTTGGTATCAGGGCTGGTTTTGATGTGGACACCAGCCATATCTTTCCTCAGGATATGCTGGCCTCTATCACTTTGACAGTGGATGTGGTTGGTGTCAGAAGACCTGAAGCTTGCACAGTGTGTGAAGTGGGACTTGCTTTTTGCTCCATGGTTGTTGCTACCCTCTTAGAGGTGAGGCCTGCTCCCTACTTGCTATAGCAGAAGCCCTGAGGGTCAGGTTTGAGCAGGCTCTGTTCCTTTTGAGTTTGTGTTTTGCCCCAAAGCAGGGGAGTGCTGAAGTAAGTGAGGTTCATGTGCTCACAGAGGTCTGATGCACCATGTATGTAGAAATCCACAGCTCTGCTGAAACACAGCCCAAGGTCACATACTTTCACCTGTTTTGGTTGTCCCAGAGCTACTGCAAATGCTATGGCATGGAGTGGGTGGGGCCACAGTGTTCACCAGGCTAGGGCTGGGGATCAGGGTGTTGTGGCAGTAGGAACTGAATTGGCTGCACTGCTGTCAGGGATCTGGGCTGTTTCTGGGATGCTGATTGAGCTAGCACCAATATTGGCTGCCACTGCCCCACCTGAACCACATAACAGGACCCTGAGCCTCCTCCGAATCCTTAAATCAGGTCTTCTCCCAGAGCCTTTCTGCCCCAGATGCAGCACCAAGCTGTAGCATGAAGTGGGCAGGACCAGAGCATTCACTCAGCTGGGAACAGGATAGCAATGTGGTGCTGATTGGGGCGGTTCCCAAGATGTGGTGTGAGTAAGAGCCAACAATGGCCACCACTGCCCCACATAGACCACACACACCCCATGCTCCCAATCTGTGTCCCTAGATAGTCTTCTTCCAGAGCTTGTCTGCTCCAGACCTCGTGCTGTATGGCATTGAGTGGGTGATACTGGAGCATTTACTTGACTGGGAGTGGGGACCACAGCTTACTGGTCAGAGTGCCTCCAGTAAATGTCAAAAATGTCTGCTGCTACTCCACCCAGACCACACCCCAGGCACCCGGGCTGGTTCTGCAAAGCTAAACCAAATCTTTTCCTGAGCCCAATTGGTCCAGATCCCGTGCCAAGCTGTGTTGTGGAATGAGCAGGCTGAGGTGTTTGCCCCACTTGGATTGCAGAGTGTGGCGAGGCAGCAGCCACTAGTGTGGAGCTCTCTCCATCCTATTTGTTGGCAAGCCAGCACTTGCACCCTCTTTGTAAGTGGGGTCTAGGCTTCTCCAGCCCTTAAATCTGTCCCAGTAGTTCTCCTAGTAGCCATGTCTCCTCTGTGTAGATCTCTGGAACACCATGTGGCAAATGGGATGCTCAGTCTGTGGCTTGACCTGCTCACTCCCCAGAATGAGGGTCCACCCATGTAGACCATCTTTTCCTTTCAGATCTTTTCTGGGGGTAGAGGTTCTGATGCTATATCTCTTTTCCATCCTACCTGGTTATGTGGAAGTCTTTTTTGAGCTTTGGTTGCATAGGTATTCTTCTGCCAGTTTCCAGTTTGTTCCCTGTGAAAACTTTTCCACATATAGATGTATTTTTGATGTTTTTAGGCGGGCAGTGAGCTCCATATACTTCTATTCTGCCACCTTGCTCCAATTCTCTTTGTCAGTTTTGCCAGCTTAATGATTGTTCCAGTGGAGTGAGCTCCCTGCTTTGCCATTTTCCATGTTGTCACTCTTGTAATGTATTTTTTAAATGATTTATACAAAACAAATAACAGACTATTAAGACAAAATACATGAATTACAAATGGAAATAATTCTCTTACTTGTATTTACAACTTACTTATGAAGATATTCTCTATAGGATCTAGACTATTGACAAGTTTTGCTAAACCTTTGAATTCTATACTATAATCAAATTATTTTCCAAGCTTGTCATTTTAACAATTGTCTTTATGTTTCCTCAAAATCTACTTAGTAGAATTTAAAAAGTAGTAAAATTTCTTAAGCAAATGTCTTTTAAAGGGATCTTATTCTATGTATTCTAGTACATTTTATTGGAAGTCAAGCATATAGTATTATAGTATCTAAGAAATTTTTAATTATATAAAAATTATAAAAAAAATTTAAAGGGATTTATCATTTTCTTTTAATATAATCGTGAATGGGTTAAACCAAGACTGAACATCTTAAATTTTTTAGGCTACAAGTGATTGTAAACAACTAAATTCTCCCCTAAAGAATCATACTTCTCCCCAGAAGATGTGAGAAACCCACCAATTAACTGAAGAAGAGAACTTATTTTGTAATAAATTTTTAGAGTCAATTCCAGTTTTGTTTATGCTATAAGGATATACCACATTTGTTTATCCATTCATCAGTTGATGGATGTTACCACTTTCTGGCTACTAGGAATAATGATGCTATGAATATCAATATACAATTTTTGTGTGTGAACATATGTTTTCAGTTCTTTGGTGGTGTATTCCTAGGAATGGGATTTCTGGTCATATGGTAACCCAATGTTAAACACTTTTAGGAACTTCCAAAATGTTTTCCAAAGGGGCTGCATCATTTATATCTGTTGTTTATTTTGTTCACTGCTGTATCTCCAGCACTCAGACTATTACATAGTAGGTCTCAATAAATAGATACTGAATGAGTGAATAAATGAACGAACATAGTTCTTGTACTTATTAACAAGTTTTCTCTCAAATTAGTGACAAGCTCTTATTTAAAAGAAGAGGTTTTAAGGAGGCATTCCTTTTCTCATTCTCTTTAGTTAAAGCAGAAAAGAATCTCAGATAGTTACCTGCAACTCAGGAGCACACATTTTCTCAAGAAATAATCCTCATGAGCATCACTTAGGAATACAGGAATTACACATTCAAAGTAACATGAGAAGAAATGGTGGGAGTAACAAAAGTATATATATGATATATGTTATCATTTATTCATAATTAAAACTTACTAATATCATCTCAGTTTGTTAGTGTATATACTAATAAAAACAAGGTGAGGGACTTCCCTGGTGGTGCAGTGGTTAAGAATCTGCCTGCCAATTCAGGGGACACAGGCTCGATCCCTGGTCCAGGAAGATCCCACATGCCGTGGGGCAACTAAGCCTGTGTGCCACTAAGCCCATGCACCGCAACTACTGAGCCTGTGTGCCACAACTACTGAGCCCATGAGCCGCAACTACTGAAGCCCACATGCCTAGAACTCATGCTCTGCAACAAGAGAAACCACCTCAATGGGAAGCCTGTGCACCTCAAGGAAGAGTAGCTCCCACTTGCAGCAGTGAGAGAAAGCCTGTGCACAGCAACAAAGACCCAACACAGCCAAATAATAATAATAAATAAAAGAAAAGAAAAAAAACAAGGTGATAAGATTGAACCTCATAAAAGGTGGTTTTCTATTTGTTTATGCAGTGGACACATATTACATTCCTCTCTCTAGGCAACTGAACACTGTAAAAGAATAAAGTGATTGCAACTACATTAGCAGAAACAAATAGCTCTACTAGACAAGGTGCTTCAAGCTTATTGACAGTTTCAGAGTTCTATCTGTAATCACACAATATTTGGGTGTATATTTAAAGGTAATATTTGCCCTATGTACTCCAGATACTTGAATAAAAACAACTTGGAAGCATGTTCCTATTTTAAATTCCTAGGAAATTCGTTGTGTTCTCATTCACTATTAACGCTACTAAGGGTTATGCATGTGAATGCAAGGAAACAATAATTCCTTAATTATCAGATATTGATGTGTTGCTGTATTTTGAACACCAGGCCAGCACTTGTTTCACCTTGAAACAATCGGTGAGCTGAAAGAATTCTAAAACCACTTAACTATAAAGTAGAATTTGTTTTCTTAAATAATGTCAATGATAATGAAATATAGGCTCACATGGAGAAATCATTTTCATTTAATATTTTCATGTTTCTTGCATCTAACTTAAATGATAGTAGGATATTTATCTAAATTTATTTTGATGCTGTATAATGAGATGCAGTTCAAAGCAAAGCATTGATAAAAAGAGATGCTTGGATGTTCTTACAATCAGGATGGAAAAATGTGAACTCTATGAAAGTTTAAGGGAGACAGCAAGACTGCCACCATTTATTTAATTCCTGTAAAATATTAAGCATTGGGATCTCAGCTTTACCTACATTATCTAATTTAATTGTCACATCATAGATAAAGTATTATAATCCTCAGGTTTATAGCAAATGATTCTGAGATTTTAGAAGCTTTATTGATCAAGAATGCTAAAGGAGGAAGTGGCAGTGCTGGGATTTAAATTTAGGTTGCCTCTAAAGCCCAAACTCTTAACTACTCAACTATCATACTTCGTTCAAAATATTACTGTAATTTTATGTTTTGGGTTTTTTTTCTCCTTTTCCCTGCGGATCGCGGGCCTCTCACTGCTGTGGCCTCCCCCGTTGCGGAGCACAGGCTCCGGACATGCAGGCCCAGCGGCCATGGCCCATGGGCCCAGCTGCTCCGCAGCATGTGGGATCCTCCTGGACCGGGGCACAAACCCACGTCCCCTGCATCAGCAGACGGACCTTTAAACACTGCACCACCAGGGAAGCCCCTATTATTGTAATTTTAAAATAAGCCCCTTTGTAAACTTTAGGTTCATTCTAAATAATATTATTATTATTATATAAATAGCCTTTTCATATTCAATAGTAATACATGGTTGTTAAATAATTAGATAATACAGAATGAAACTATCTAATCTTATCAGTGCTCAGTGTTCAATTACAGAGAACAGAATCTTTTTTTTTTTTTTTTTTTTTTGAGAACAGAATCTTTTCCACCAGTCTAAACCAAAAGAGATTTTACTAAATACTAAATGGCTTACAGAATTATTGTAAAGAGTAAAGAGACAGATTCTAGGTTGTGCTGTCAAAAAGAATGCCGGAGCCATACCACAGGGAATTACTGATTCTTAAGTGATTAGAAGTTAGAATTCAAAATAATGCCATCACTACCAGGACTAGGAAACTGTTCCACAATCTACTCTATGCATGCTATACTACACAACGGCAAAATGGATGTCCCATGGTCAGCTTCTTGACAATCACATTACAAGTGACTAAACATTGGGACCCCTTTGATGATGTAGCAAAAAATCAAATGATTCTATGACTATGCTTGTGAGAAGAAATGGAAGTAACAAAAGTATATCTACTGCCTCACTTGCACCTTCCAAATTTCCTGAAATAACATGGGGTTTGTGGGTGTTAAACAGATACAGAGCCCAAGCTGCAATGGAGCCTAAGGAATGGAATTTCTAACTTTCTAGTCTCTACAGAATAGGAAAGCATCTGAGAAGAGGTTGGAAGAGGTGTTGAGCACCAGCCATCATAGCTGCTAAGCCCATCTGACATAACCACTGTGAGCATTTGTTGCTTATTCTTAATATTTATAAATCAGTAAGTTTGTGCATCTCTATAATCTGATTATTTTTTATTGAATAGCTGAGTCGTATTCAATTTTATGGATATACCACAATTGATCTAATAAATCCCCTATTTAGAAATGCAGACAGTTCTAACATTTTTAATATTACAAACAATGTTTCAATAAATATTTTTGTTGCTAAATCAGTGAACACATTTATAATATTTTCCTTAGGATAAACCCTTAGAAGTGAATTTCTAAGTAAAGTATGTAATACTAATTTTAGAGAAATATATATCAATTTATTTTCTTACTAGCAGTGTACACAATTACCCATTTCCCCCCCAAATCTGGCCTACATTGGGTCTTATCACTTTTTAAAAAAGATTATCATATTACTAAATTTTGTAGTTACTTGACTATTAATTAGGTGGGACTATTTGGGGGCTTACTTCTGGTATAAAGTCTTAGAAATAATTCTTGGTTTTAAAGAGGCCACAAAGAACAACAGTTTTCCACATGTGGTCCCTGGACCAGCAGGAACTTAGAAATGCACATTTTTATACCCCCACCTCAGACCTACTGATTCAGAAACTCTGAGAGTGTGGGCCAGGGTTTGTGTTTTAATGAACACTCCAGATGATTCTGATACATGCTAAGCTTTGAGATCACTAATTTAAAAGATAATTAATGGCTACTCCTACATCCCTTTTTTAAATAAAAATGTTTTACACTTAAATTTAAATTCATTTATACACACATGATATAAAAATTTACAAAAATGACCATATAATTCTTTTTTTTAGTGAAGTCTTTGAAATACACTCAAAATAATGGCAAGAATTTTAAAGTAGTAACCTCTATTTTTGTAAGCAAGAGATGCAAAGAAAATTATATTCTTATATGTTTCTGGTAGAAATGTGATTTTAAATGTGATTTCATATAGCAGAATTCTCTTCTTTGGGAACCTATATAATATAAATGAAATTTTCAGTATGTAAGGATCTAGGAAGTTCACTGCAACATACACCACACACTGCTACAATATGTGTCACTGCATTATAGAGGGATCCATAGTGACGAATAACTAGAAGTAAAGTGAATTTCCATCAACAGGAAAATTGCTGAATAAATTATGGTATATCATCACATTGAAAAATTTATTGTCACTTAAAATTAAAGCTACCCAGTTGAAGTGAAGGAATTTTCATTAATTACAGTTGGGTAAGACCTCTACCTTTCTAGGAAATAGACAATGATAGAACATCTGTTTATACATGTCTATCCATATACTTATTAAATCATATGAGAGAGGAGAAGAATGTGACAAGATGTATGCCAAGTTCTTAAATTGTATAACTATTGGGGCTAGTATTGGTTGCTAATGTGAATGGAGAGGTAGAGAAAGGTCATACTTTTATCATTATACGCTTTTATAAATACACCTGCCTGGTTTAATAGTCTTTTAATCTCATTTTCCTACCCTATAAGCATCTCATGAGGATAGGTGAGAAGCAGCAGCATACTGCAGTAGTTAAGAACCCAAATTCTGCAACCTTAAGGACTTACTCCAAATCTAGGTTCAACTACTAATGGCTATATCGCTTAAGGAAGGCAAGTTTAACTCTCTGTGGCTCAGCTTTCTCATCTGTAAAGTGGGAAATAGCACCTATCTCATAAGTTTGTTGTGAGAATTAAGTTAATATATGTGAAAAGATTAAACTATGCCTGTCACTGTTCTAAATGAGTTAATATATGAGTTACTATTTGCTTACAAAGTGTTTAGTTTTATTTATTTATAAAATAATAATTTATTTAATTAACATTATCATTATTAAATTAAAAAATAAAATGTATAACAGTCTTGACACAAAGCAGGTGCTCAAAAGTTAGAATTGTTCCTAAAATGCAAGTGACCACCTTCTTTCTTCTCAAAGGACATATTCCACTACTATCACATGCTGTTTCTTCTAACACCTATTCTCTCAACTTCCCTGGGAATATAACAGTTTATTAGTTTCTGCTATACTCTGGTGTTTCATTTCTTTTTTCTTCCAGTTTTATTGATATGTAATTGCCATACAGCATTGTGTAAGTTTAAAGTGTATGACATAATGATTTGACTTACATACATGATGAAATAATCACCACAATTGGTTTAGTGAACTTCCATCATCTCATATAGATACAGAATTAAAGAAATAGAAAAACATGTATGCTTTTCCTTATGTTGAGAACCCTAGGATTTACTCTCTTAATAGCTTTCATTTATAACTTACAGCAGTATTAATTATCTTTATCATGTTGTACAGTACATCCTTAGTACTTATTTATCTTGTAACTGGAAGTTTGCACTTTCCGACTGCCTTCCTCCGACTCCTCTTCCCCTCACCCTCTGCCTCTGCTAGCCACAAATTTGCTTTTTTTCTATGAGTTAGTTAGTTAGTTGGTTACACTTTGTTTCTGAATTGTAACTGACCTTCAACACTATGTTTGTTCCTAGCCCATAACATAGTGATTCAATATTTCTGTACATTTTTAAATGATCAACATAATAAGTCTAATTGTCATATGTCACCATACAAAGATATTACATAATTATTGATTATATTCCCCACACTGTACATTTCATACCTGTCATTTTTCTGGTAACTGAAAGCTTGTACCTCTTGATCTCCCTCACCTATTTCTCTCCTTTCTCCATACCCCTCCCCTCTGGCAACCAATGTTTCTTCTCTCTAACTGTAGTTCTGTTTCTGTTTAGTTATGCTTGTTCATTTGTTTTGTTTTTTAGATTCCACATATAAGTGAAATCATACAGTATTTGTCTTTCTGAGTCTGACTTATTATACTTAGTATACTACCATCTAGATCCATCCATGTTGTTGCAAATGGCAAGATTTCATTCTTTTTCATGGCTAAGTAACATAACTATATATATATATATATATATATATATTCATTTATTGATGTGCACTTAGGTTGTTCCCATATCTTGGCTATTGTAAATAATGTGCAATGCACAGGGGTGTATATATCTTTTCTAATTAGTATTTTCATTTTCTTTAGATAACTACCCAGGAGAGGATTTGCTAGATCATAAAAATAGTTCTATTTAATTTTCTTTAGCTCTATTTTTAATTTTTTTGTAAAACCTCCACATTGTTTTCCATAGTGGCTGCACCAATTTACATTCCTACCAGCAGTGCACAGGGTTTCCTTTCCTCTACATCCTCACCAACTTATTTATTCATTTGTTTGTTTATTTATTTATACTACCATTCTAACAGGTGTGAGGGGATATCTTACTGTGGTTTTGATTTGAATTTCTCTGATTAGTGATGTTGAGCATCTTTTTATGCGTTTATTGGCCATCTGTCTGTCCTCTTTGGAAAAATGTCTATGTGGATATTCTGCCCATTTTTTAATTGTTTTGTTTTGTTTTTTTTTGACGTTAAGTTGTATGACTTCTTTGTATATCTTGGATATTAAACCCTTGTTGGATATATCATTTGCAAACATCTTCTCCCATTCAGCAGATGGTCTTTCCATTTTGTTGATTGTTTTCTTCATTGTGCAAGAGCTTTTAAGTTTGATGTAGTCCGATTTGCTTATTTTCCCTATTGTTTCCCTTGCCTGAGGAGACACAGCCATACAAATATTGCTAAGACCAATGTTAAAGAGCATACTGCCTACATTTCAGGTCTTATATTTAAATCTTTAATCCATTTTGAGTTTATGTTTGTATATAGTGTGCAAAAGTTTGATTCTTTCACATGTAGCTGTCCAGTTTTCCCAATATCATGTATCGAAGAGCCTGTCTTTTCCCCACTGTATATTCTTGATTCCTTTGTCATAGATTAGTTGCCCATATAACTTTGGGTTCATTTCTGAGCTCTCTATTCAGTTCCATTGATCTATGTGGCTGTTTTTGTGCCAGTACTGTTTTGATGGCTACAGCTTTGTAGTATATTTTCAACTCAGGGAGCATTATACCTCCTGTTTTGTTCTCCTTTCTTAAGATTGTTTTGATTACCTGGGGTCTTTTGTGTTTCCACACAAATTTTAGATTATTTTTTCTAGTTCTGTGAAAAATGTCCTTGGTATTTTGATATGGATTGCACTGAATCTGTAGATTGCTTTGGGTAGCATGGTCATTTTAACAACATTTTTTCTAATCCATGAGCACGACATATCCTTCCACCTGTGTCACCTTTCATTTCTTTCATCAGTTTCTTATAGTTTTCCAAGTACAGGTATTTTACCTCCCTACTTAGATTTATTCTTTTTAATAAGATTGTAAATGGGATTATTTTCTTAATTTCTTTTTCTGTTAGTTCATTGTTAGTGTGTAGATTTCTCTATATTAAATTTGTATCCTGCATTCACTGAATTCATTGATGAGTGCTAGTAGATTTTTTAATGATTTCTTTAGGATTTCTATGCATAGTATCACGTCACCTGCAAACACTGAGAGTTTCACTTTTTCCTTTCATTTGGATTCTTTTAATTTCATTTTATTGTCTGACTGCTGTGGCTAGGATTTCCAATACTATGTTGAATAAAAGCGTGAGCATTCTTGTGTTCTTCCTATCTTAGAGGAAATGCTTTCAACTTTTTACCATCAAATATAATGTTAACTGTGGGCTTATTGTATATGGCCTTTATTATGTTGAGGTATGTTCACTCTATATCCACTTTGTTGAGAGTTATTATCACAAATGTTTAATTTTGTCAAAAGCTTTTCCTGCAATTATTGAGATTATCATACAATTTTTATTCTTCAATTTGTCAATATTGTATATCATATCGAATGATTTGTATATATGAAACCATTCTTGCATCCCTGGGATAAATCCCATTTGATCATGTTGTATGATCCTTTTAATGTATTGATGAATTTGGTTTGCTTATATTTGTTGAGGATTGTTGCATTTAGGTTAATCAGTGATATTTGCCTGTAATTTTCTTTTTTGTGTGACATCCTTGTCTGGTTTTGATATTGGGATGGTGCTGTCCTCATAAAATGAGATTGGAAGCATTCTTTCCTCTGCAATTTTTTGAAATAGTTTGAGGTTAGGTGTTAACTTTTCTCTAAATGTTTGGTAGAATTCATCTGTGTGGCCATCAGGTCCTGGACTTTTATTAGTTGGAAGTTTTTTTTGATTACCAATTCAATTTCATTACTGGCCATTAGTCAGTTCATATTTTCTATTTCTCCTGATTCAGTTTTGGGCTATTGTACATTTCTTGAAATTTGTCCATTTCTTTTTGATTGTCCATTTTATTGGTGTATAATTGATCACAGTAATCTCGTATGATCTTTGTATTTTTGTGGTCATGGTTATAACTTCTTTTTCATTTATGATTTTATTGATTTGCACTCTCTCTTTTTTATTGATGAGTCCTGATAAAGGTCTATCAATTTTGTTTATTTGTTTTCTAAGAACCAACTCTCAGTTTCACTGATTTTTTTTTTTTTTTTAGTCTCTACTTCATTTACTTCTTCTGTCATCTTTATAATTTCTTTCCTTCTACTAATTTTGGGTTATGTTTGTTCCTCTTTTCCTAGTCCCTTTAGGTTTAAGGTCAGGTTATTTATTTGAGATTTTTCTAGGCTTTTATCACTATAAACTTCCCTCTTAGAACTGTTTTGCTGGGTCCCATAGATTTTGGATCATTAAGTTTTCTTTTTCATTTGTCTCCAGTATTTTTTATTTCCTCTTTGATTTCTTCAGTGATCCATTGGTTGTTTAGTAGCATATTGTTTAGCCTCCACGTTTGTGCTTTGTGCAGTTTTTTTTTTTTTGTAGTTTATTTCTAGTCTCATAGTGTTGTGATCAGAAAGGATGCTTGATATGATTTCAGTCTTCTTAAGTTTACTGAGACTTGTTTTATGGCCTACCATGTCGTGTATCCTGGAGAATGCTCCATGTGCACTTGAAAAGAATGTGTATTCTGCTGCTTTTGGATGGAATATTCTCCTCTCTCTGTCTCTCTCTGTCTCTGTCTCTCTGTGTCTTCTGTCTCTGTCTCTCTCTGTCTCTCTCTATATATATATTCCATCTTGTGTAATGTATTGTTTAAGGTCAGTGTTTCCTTATTGATTTTTTGTTTGGATGATCTGTATTGATGTAAGTGGGGTGTTGAAGTCTCCTATTGTGTTACTGTCATTTTCTCCCTATGTCTGTTAATATTTGCTTTGTATATTTAGGTGTTCCTCTGTTGGGTGCATATATATTTACAATGATCAAATATTCTTATTGGTTCAATCCCATTATCACTATGTAATGTCCTTCTTTGTCACTTGTTATAGTCTTATTTTAAAGTCTATTTTGTCTGATATAAGTATTGCTACCCCACCTTTCTTGTTGTTTCCATTTGCATGGAATACCTTTTCTACTGTGGTATTTCTGAAACAGGTAATTAAAGACTTTTATTTCTGATAACTAGAAAGAAGGCAATAGGGCTAACAAATGACATACATTAAGTTATTCATTCATTCATATTTATCAAATGACTGTTACTGTTGGCACAGCACAAGGCAATTGGAAAAGAGCAGTAATGAATGAAGAAAAGTTCTCTATGTACTAGAGTTTATATCAAATTAATTATTCAATTTAAATTATGACATAGAGAATAAAAAGAAAGCACAGTCAAAGAATTCAGTAGAGAACAAAGAAAATAGGCAGAGGTCAAGTCAGGTAGGGCTTTACAGGCCACGTGCAAGGTATTCTATATATCTAAAGCACAATGGGAAGGCAATGGGATGACATAATCAGAACTTTCCTTTTAAACAGTTAAACATGATGGATTGAAGATGTGTTTTCCTGCCCCTCTTGAAATGACACTGAAATGACAATACAGCAATGAAAGGCTATAAATCCAATAGGACAAAAAGAATAGGAGAGGACACAGGAGTTAACAAAAAATGTCAATAGCTTTACAAGATAGAAGAAGGTGGAGTAGTAACTGCCTTCCTGAGTAGAGGGAGATTAAACCTCTAGAGGCAGATAAAAAATGAGAAGTTAGTGCACCACCTCACAGAGCCTCAGAAAAATGCAAATATGAAGATACTTGTACTGATTCTGCAGAAGTTGGGGGTAGGGTGAAAGGCTAAAAAAGGTGGGGTTAGGAGTTAGTGTAATTCTCTAAGTGTCTTGAGGCTCAAGTCTGCATCCATAAAATTCTTGTGGTCAGGTGATTACAATTCTCTAATCTTGCAAATAAAAGGGTTTTTCCCTGGAGATAGAAAGGCTCCAGAAACAAGACAATAGGATTTCAAGAGGGCAGATTGAGGCACGAGAAAAAGGAGGGTTAAGTAAAAGCAGACAGACTTTAATTATTATCCCACATCTCTAATTAAAGATTAGATAGTCCTTCTCTGATATTTTGGGATGCTCCACTTCAAAAGTACGCTGAATCATCCTTCAGTGAAGCTCACTGGTTGTAAGCCTTATTAATGCATTTCAACTCCATATTATAGTGTTCTTAAATAGAAATAGAGAGCATTTACATCTAGTCATTTTTATCAGCAGACACCTGAGAAAATCCCACAACATGAAAAACAACAAATAAACAAACAAACAAACAAAAGTTATTCAGGGACACATAGTTTTAGAGGCAGAAGCCCTGTGTGTCTCCCTTGGCCTGGCAAAACAATAAAGCTATCTTTTTCTACTTCACCCAAAACTCTGTCTCCAAGATTTGATTTGGCACCAGTGTACAGAGATGCTGAGCTTTGGGTAACGGTTTTGGCAACCATGAAGGGACCAACTTGGGGATGGTTCCAGGGGTGTCCCTGAAGGCCAGATCACCTTGGACCCTTGCCTGGAAAGGCTGAGCCCCAATCATACCCTGTCCACCACTCCAGCAGCTGGACTCTGAGGTTGGAATAGATGGTGGAAGAGGGACAGCACTTTTGCCTTGAGGATGTTCCTCTCTTCCTCCTGCCTGGACCACCCTAGACTTCCTCCTCCAAGAAATTATTTTGGGGAAGCAGAAAAGATAGCATCTTATGTTGTGACACCTCTGCCAGAATCTGGGTCTCCCCTCACCTGGAAACTTCCTTACATCCCTCCAAAGCTGGCAGACAGGATGCTGCTGAAAGTGTGAAAAAGAGCAATGACCTGAGCAGCAGCTTGAAGAAAAATGGAAGGGACTCTATGATGTTCTTATTACTAGTCAAGCTTCTCTAAAATTGCATGGAGTAAAACTGTGGGTACATCATACTGGACTAAGAAGATTACCAGAGATGAACCAGCCAAGCCTGCCTACAGCCAGTGAGCAGACTCCAAGAAGCAGACATCTCACCCTTTGTGAAATTGTTTGTTTTGACAAATGGAATGAAAGTACTGTTTTCTTATCCTTTCTCATACCTTTTACTACAAAACTATAGATTCATATACTGATTCTTTCAATAATTTTAACTGCTAGGTATGTGGTCAGCTTCCTATTTCCAGGTCTTCAGGATTGCCTTAATGGGTTTTCCCCATACAGGGAATGGTTTGAAAACAACTGGCTATAAGTCTCTCCAAAGTGCCAAGTCTGGACCAGGTTTCAGGCTTATTCCTAAGGGACTGAGATCTTAATCATATAAGACTTAGATCTGGGACTTAGAACTCAAATATTTCTAATTCAGTATCTATTCCTCCAAATTTAGGCAGGACTACACTGCATCTCAGCAGGAAGTAGTCACAACAGTCATCACCCCATTCCCTCAAAGATTTGGGAGAGATAAAACTGAAATGGGGATTAAAATCAAGTCTCCCTAAAACCAACTTCCTCTGCCGAGTTTATGATTAACATCTCTATTATCCAAAATGACTGTTTCCTTTCTTGTCCAACATCTGTTCTCCTCAAGATTGAGGAGTATCAAAGAAAAGGGGGTAATGAAACCAAGTGAGGCCCTGTGGGGCTCCTCGGCATGGAGGCCTTTTTGTCCCCCATTTCTTTGTAGGCAAGACTCCAGCCTCCATGACTTTCCCTGAGTTCCAACGGGCAGATTCAAGCAGATGCTAATCAAGAGAGGAGCAGCCAAGAAACCACCTTAGGCAAGATTAAAGGGACCAGAGTAAGCTCATCAAGATTAGGAGACAGACCACCTGAGATGAGATTAAGAGAGTGCGTTAGTCAGAGTTCTCTAGTGACAGAACAAATAAATTTCAGAGGTAGTAAAATTTTTGGATGTAAGAACCCCTGGATGATCATTTACTAAAATGAGAGTGTAATAGATGACAAGCCATTTTTTTGCAAATCATTAATGGATAATTCTAGGTCTCTCATTTGATCTGCATGAATTTTGGTTTATTGACATACCAGTTTCACAAAATGAAAGCATAGCTCGAAGTCCAAATCCCTATTTGTAGTTTTCTTTTTTCTCTTTTCTATTGAGGGAATGGTATTCTTTAATCCACACTTTTGGTATTTTGATACTTAAATTGCTACAGTTCATGATACACTAAAATGTGGTGATCATTTCACAATGTACACATAAATCAATATGTTGTACATCTTAAACTTATTCTATGTTATATATCAATTATATTTCAATAAAACTAGAGCAAAAAGAATTTATTCAGAGGGAAAAGACACAAGACAGAAGCAGTGAAAGAAAGTTAAATATAACAGTTAACATGGTCCGAAAAAAAGTACAGACTATATGTCCATGAAATAAGAAACAAAAACAATCAATAAAAAGTATGGGGCCTTCCCTGGTGGCGCAGTGCTTAAGAATCCACCTGCCAATGCAGAGGACATGGGTTCGATCCCTGGTCCAGGAGGATCCCACATGCCACGGAGCAACTAAGCCCACGTGCCACAACTATGGAGCCTGCATGCTAGAGCCCGCAAGCCACAATTACTGAGCACGTATGCCACAACTACTGAAGCCTGCGTGCCTAAAGCCCGAGCTCCACAACAAGAGAAACCACTGCAATGAGAAACCTGCGCATGGCAATGAGGAGTAGCCCCTGCTCGATGCAGCTAGAGAAAGCCCACGCGCAACAACGAAGACCCAACACAACCAAATAAATAAATAAAATAAAGACACGTGTTTCCCAAATCGCCCTTCCACTGAATGTTGGAGGTTTGCGTAAAAAAAAAAAAAAAAAAGTATGCATATCTTAAAACTATAATAGCTGAAATTGTAGAAATTTAATAGAAAGTTCATAAAAGAAAGTCAAGCGTACAGATAGCCAATAGGCACCTGAAAAGATGCTCAATATCACTAATTACCAGAGAAATGTAAATCAAAATTACAATGAGTTATTACCCCACATAGTTAAGAATGTCCATCATCAAAAAGTCTACAAATAATAATGCTGGAGAGGGTGTGAAGAAAAAAAAAACCTCCTACACTGTTGGTACGAATGTAAATTGGTGCAGCCTCTATGGAGAACAGTATGAAGGTTCCTTAAAAAATTAAAAATAGTTACCATATGATCCAGCAATCCCAATCCTGGGCATATATCCAGATAAATCTCTAATTCAAAAAATACAAGCACCGCAATGTTCATAGCAGCACTATTTACAATAGCCAGGACATGGAAGTAACCCAAATGTCTATCAACAGATGAATGGATAAAGATGTGGTACATGTCTACAATAGACTACTACTCAGCCATAAAAAAAGAATCAGATAATGCCATTTTCAGCCACATGAATGGACCTAGAGATTATCATACTAAATGAAGTAAATCAGACAGAGAAAGACAAACTTCATATGATATCACTTATATGTGGAATCTAAAGTATGATACAAATGAACTTATTTATAAAACATGAATCAGACTCACAGATATAGAAAACAAATTTATGGTTACCAAAGTGGAAAGGGGGAGGATAAATTAGGAGTTTGGGATTTGCAGATATGAACTACTGTATATAAAATATATAAACAACAAGGTCCTACTATATATTACAGGGAACTACATTTAATAACTTGTAATAACCTATAATAGAAAAGAATATGAAAAAGAATATATATATACACATACATATATCTGAATCACTTTGTTGTACACCAGAAACTAACATAACATTGTAAATCAACTATACTTCAATTTTCTTTTAAAAAAAAGAAAATAGGGCTTCCCTGGTGGCGCAGTGGTTGAGAGTCCGCCTGCCGATGCAGGGGACATGGGTTTGTGCCCCGGTCCGGGAAGATCCCACATGCTGCGGAGCGGCTGGGCCCGTGAGCCATGGCCGCTGAGCCTGTGTGTCCGGAGCCTGTGCTCCGCAACGGGAGAGGCCACAACAGTGAGAGGCCTGCGTATCACAAAAAAAAAAAAGAAAGAAAAGAAAGTCAAGGAAATTTCCCAAAATTTCAACTGCAAAGAGTAGGGGGTGGTAGAGATGGAAAGCAGAAGAATAACAAAATAAAAGATTCAATCCTGGTGGTCCAAACTCCAACATAAAGGAGTTCTAGACAGATGCAAGAAATAGAAGGAAATAGAAAAATAGAAAGCAAAGGATTATCAAAGGAATAAATCAATAGAATTTCTCAAAATTGAGTCTCTGAAATGTTCACTGAATATCTGTCAGGATAAATGAAAAAGTGAACACAATGGAAAAAGAGAAGACACCAAATCTTCCAGAGTGATGAATCAGATTGATTAAAAGGATCTGGAGCCAGAATAGAATAGGACTTCTCAATAGCAATACCCATGCCTGCAAGCCAGAAATCTGGTCATCATCATCACCACTTGGGTGTGAATGATGATGCCATTCTCCAAATTAAGAAACATAGAAAAGGCTCAAGCATGTACAGGAAGTTAGAATTGGGCCCTTATGAACCTGAGCTACTATAGAACACAGAAAAGGAATGTGGCAAAGATTTAAGTAAATTAAAATGTAATATTTGCCTCTGATCTTCATTTTCAGAGTGAGCTCAGCTGTTTTGATATTTGCTCACTCTCTTACTTCCTGTCTTTGGGGTCAAGTAATATTTGAAATTATTTGAATGAAAAAAAATGTTGACTGCCATATCAGTAAACAAAGGGTGTTGCAGCCATCAAGCCATCACACTGCAGCCACCCCAAAGGTGAGACTTTGAGGGAACTCAGGATAGAAGCAGGATGCCTGCCATCAAGCAGTCAATCACTGCAGCAAAGCTCGCAAAGGTGCACCCTGAGGAGACTCAGGATGGGAAAGCACAGGATATTGGACCCACATAGTTAAGGTGCATATCAAAGGAATGATTTCAATGAGCCCAGACTCTTGCATCTTCCCATATATAGAAAAGTGCTAAATTCCTTAACTTAAGCTATCTGGTTTTCTTTAACAGTAATCTTTTTATGTTCAGACTACCTGGTTTTTGTTGCAAAAACTCCTATATATCCTGAATCCTCCCTTACCTTTTTGGAGTGGTCCCTCAGAGTGATCTAAGAGTCCTGTCTCCCAGGCTTGGGCTTGAATTCCTCAGAAAATCCACCAAATAAAACGTAACTCTCAACTTCTAGGTTGTGCTTTTTTTTTTTTTTCAGTCAATGATAGTTTCAGGAATGATTCACAAGTTCCCCTTACCTCAGGTAGATCTCTACCTAAGAAGATAACTCCCTCTCCTCCATATTTTGAAAGGGGTATGGGAAGAGGAAAAAGAAAGAATTGGAAAAGCATTGAGCAAGCAGGGATATCAGGGAGTACTGAATGTCCAAAATTACCACTCAAGAGGCTAGTTTAGCTTACACAGGAATTCTCATAGGATCTTCCCCCCCAAACCAATTCCTCCTCTACTTAATGCAAAGGTCACTCAGAATGAAGCTGTGACAAAGACCCTTACAGCCTGTACTTTTTGACTATCAATGTCTCACATTAGCACAGCAAATGGTGTTCAGTAAGTGTCAGCCTAACCTGTTCTCCCATTCCTTACTACTTTAGCAACTCCTTCAGAGTGTTGGTGAGGAAGTATATGAAAATCTGTATTGCATGGTTTATTAGGCTCTTATAAAAATAGTTGGCAAAGAAATTTAAAGACTGTGAGTTTAAATTCTTGTCATCTTATCCTTAATCATTGAAAAAAAAATGACTTCCACTGCAGTTTCTACTTTCCCAAAACTCTTACCTGAGCTTTAATAAGTGACATAAAATCCTGACTTGACCCACCTGTTAATGAACTGTGAGATGGCCTAAAGATGCCATCTCTAGATGGCCTAAAATAAATCAAACCCTTATGGTATTAATTTTAGAAGAAAGCAAAAGTATTTCAGAAAAATGAATTCAGAAAAATGAATATCCAAGTGAAATTAACTCTGCTTGTTGTAGAAACACAGCAGTAGGAATAGTAATAAACAACCAAATATTAGGAACAGCATAAACAAATACCAGGAAAGTTATTTTCAGAATTTGCTTACTTAATAATATTTAACACTGAAATCAAACATAAGAGGGTCATTAGAGAGACATTCTGCCTTACCCCACATAAGCAAGTAAGTAGTATAAAATCACTGATTTGGTCATCCCACACAAGAGCTCATATAGTAAATATGAAAACACAGCATTACATTACAAGTTGTTTCATATGGGTCTGTCTAGAGTGTGGAGGACTGGAGGGCAAGGACAACTAGAAAGGGCCTTACTAAAATCTGTTACAGCAGGACCCTGAGGGGCCTTCCTGAGTACAGAATCTCCTCTCTGCCCCCAATTTCTTGATTGTAAAAAAAAGGCATTAGTCTTCAAGGTCTTCACTGAGTTCCAAAGAGAAGGCTCAAGCAGTTAATGATTAGGACAATAGAGTCACAGGACTGCTAGTTCCTCCTGAAGATAGATATACAATCTGATGTGTATCTTTGAGTTATTCTGTAGAAACTAAGACACCCCCCCCCCACCAAGGTGGAGGATGGTGACTACATGCTCACCACAAGCATGTAGGCCCCAGACTGGTTGGAACCAGAAGGTTGAGGTTTCCAAAACATCAGCCTATTACCTCACCATCAACCAATCAGAAGAATGTCCACAAGCTGATCACAAAACATATGACCTTCTTTCCTAACACTGTCTTTAAAAACCCTTGCCTGAAAGCCATTTGAGCATAAGCTGCCTGTTCTTCTTGCTTGGTGCCCTGCAAATAAATCCTTACTTTGCTGCAAACACCCACTGTTAGAGTTTGGCTTTCTGTAACATGGGCACAGGAGCCCTTGTTCAGTAACACTTATCTTTAAACATAGTGGATATTCAAGATTTTTTTAAATGACAGTGAAATTATTTTCTTCAGTCAACCTGATCTAAAAAAAATCCCCAAATCGATGTGCATTAAAAAAAAAAAATGAAGCCTGCAGATTTTACTTTCTCATAATTCATGATAAAAATAGTCCTAGTTATACCAATTGTCCTATGAATCAGGTCAAAATGATTCAACTAATAAATGCTCCCTACTGGGATGTTATGCTGAATATTTATAGTAAGCTTTACCAGTGTTCTTACAGAGGAAATAATTTATCACAAACTGTCAAACAGTTTAAAATAAAACAATCTATTCTACAGGAGCAAAACCTGCTGCCCCAAAATGTCTCTTTGGCATGTAGATTATTTTGAGCTGAAAACAACAGTACCAAAAAGACTCAGGAAGAAAACTTCAACCTTCCTCCCAGCTGCCTAAAATTATGTAGATAGAGCTGTCCAGGAAGGGAGCTATCATCATAGGTAACTATTGTATGAACTAGATGTGTAGACTGGGAGGAACCTAGCAAGGTCTCTTTGTTAAAATTTCTCTTGTCTCCATGTGGCCGAGAACACATTTGTTTACCAAGCATTTGCTTTCCCATCTCCACGTGAATTGCCTTCCTCCCCTTCCAGGTACCAAACCACTACCCCCAACACCCTTTTTTGCCTTTAGCTGAAGAGGGCTTTTAAGGTGAGGGCTGCAGCCATTTTGGTGAGTTACTCATTTTTCCTGAGTCTCTCCCACTGTATACATGTTATATATATATATTTTTTCTCCTGTTGATTTGTTTCAAATCAATTTAATTCTTAGACCAGCCTGAAGAATCAAGATGGGTAGGGGGAAATTTCTTCCTCCTCAACAAGAACAAATTCAGGATATTCCACTTCTAAAGTAAAGAATCCTTACCTAACAAAGGTTAAATCAATCTTCAGGTTATAATATGGGATCAAACTCTGCCTGAAAACAATTTAAAAGCAATGTAAATGCATTTCCTGTAAACTTGTGGCACATGTTTATTAGCATTATTTTGTAGCTTTAGCTCCATTAGTGATTATCACTCATTTGCATTAGAGAATTATGAGTCCAAGCCCCTCAGTCATCTTCTTGACTGAGATAAACACCTGAAAACAATTTCCTCAGGTGAAGCAGGGGTGTGTGTGACAGATTTGAAATTAACCCTCCTCCCCTTTAACAACTGTGGCTTGTCTTTTTCAGTATTTAAGTCACTTGAAAGGGTGATAAACGGGTTCAGGTTATGCAGTCTCAATTGCCAATTCCAGAGTAGTGGACAGAATCCTAACTGAATATTAATACAAATAACATATTTTGTTTTGTGATCTCCTAAGTTTAATAAAGAAAAAAATTAAAAAGGCAATAAATTAAAATTTGACTATTCAGTTTGTTTATGCATAAAGAAAAACTGAACTGGGTAATCAGTAAATGCACCTCATGGTGAATTTCACTACTAGTAATAAAAAGACCTCTTGGGTTGAATATTCTGTCTGTAAACAATCATAGTTAGAAATCATTTTTAAAATGCTTTCCTGGGATGTCTTCTATAGACATCTAGCTTTATTACTCATCTACTCGTTTTTTCAATTTAACTTTTTCAGTTTGTTTTCAGTTGGAATGACTTTTCAGAAAAGTAGAACCGGATAGAACACATCCGTAGTCACGTTGGAGAGAAGAGGGGATTGGGGTACGGAGACTGAAAAAGGTACAGAGAAAACCAAGATTTCTCGCCCTCCTGTGCCCCTAGAAGAGCATCCCCAGCCTCCGCAGGACGACCCAGCAGGGGAGCCGGGCCGCCCCTCCCCCATGGTCTCCCCCTTCCCCCGGGGACTAAAGAAGGGGGACGGCGCGTTCTATTGGGGGTTACCGGGCCGGCGCCAGGCTGTGATTGGAAGCGCCCCCTTCAGGCACCCGCCAGAAACACAAGCGCTGCAGCAGTCGAGGGCTTTAGTTTTTTTACGTCCCCCGCCCCCTCCCCTCCGCACTCCATGCCGGGTCTCTCTCCAGCTCGCTTGGGCTCGTTCGCGCCGCGTGAGAGTTAGCAAAAACCTCGCAGCAGCCGCTGCCGCCTCCGCCTCCGCCTCGCCCCGGTTACCGCCCCAGCCTCTCCCCCTTCTCCCGAGCCCTCCGCTCCCGCCATGGGGCCAACATGGGGCTCCTAAATTGCCGCCTTTTAGCTGCGCGCTCTCCGGCCAAAGTCCTCGAGGGCCGGTTATGGTTTACGGCGCTAGAGGGGCCAGCACAGAGGTAACGGGAAGGGGAAAGGACGGCTAATTGGGGGAAACAAGGCCAAACGATGAGTTTCCAAAAGGAGGACGGAGTGAGCAGCCTGTGCCAGAAGGCGCTGCATATCGTCACCGAGCTGTGCTTCGCGGGCCAGGTGGAGTGGGAGAAATGCTCAAGCATCTTCCCCACGGACAGGGGCAGCCAGGGCGGAAGTAGCACAGGTAATTGGGGGAGGGCTCCGCTCGCGACCTCCCAGTCGTCTGGGACCTGCGTCCTCTCGGCTCTAAGCTCCCGGGTCCTGAGCCTTCAGTGCGGCGCTGGCGCATCTTTGGGACGCCGCGCTTTCCTATCCTACCTCGCTCCTTCCTTCTGGTCAGCTCCTAGTGACTTCCAGCGTGGACTCTTCGGGTTTTGTCTCCTCGCCTCCATCTGCCCGGCTTCTTCCACTTCTCTGGTCCACTCCATACCCGCCGGCGCCGTCTCTCGCTCCCAGGCGCCTGCACCCCCTCTCTCTGAGCTTTCCCACGCCTCCGATCTCCCTCCCGGAGTGGAGGGGCGAGCGCGAGCGGCGTCCGACCATTAGCCGAGCGCTGCCCTCGGGGGCCATTCGCCACCCGGACTCTGGTTGCCCTAGCTTGTCCCGCGGGTGGTGGGTCGCGGCTTGGGGAGGGGGCCAGGCGGAAGAATCCGGGCGTGGACGCAAAGAACCGCGTTGGAAATGGGGCTGCCTTGGCCCCCGAGAGCAGAAAGGATCCCTGTAGGGATAACCCGCGGCCGCAAGCTGTCTAGCATTTGACAGTGTGCAAAGCCCTTTAATACATATAACTTTATAGGGCTTCATGACAACGTTGGCCCAACAGCAGGGATTATGGATCCCATTTTTGACGCGACAGGTAAGGCTCAGTGCACATACAGATTTACGTGGAACAGAGGCAAAGGGTTATAAATCCTTTCTACACACGTGCTCATATACCCCCCAACACAGGCACCCTCTCTGCTCCTTCAAGAAACTTGGGGGGAAAAAACGGGGTGGGGTGGAGGAAACACATCGACCTTCAGAAATCTGGAGGTGGAAAGAAGTCTCAGGTGACAGATTTTTCTCAAAGGGGTGTGGGGAGCGTATCAGAGTCACTGTTTTGGTCATGCTTGGGGGAAAGGGTTTTTTACGACCTGCGCTATGTGCAGCCTGTTGTGCTGTTGACGCGGGCGAGATGGATTCCGGGAGTTGCTGGCCGCGTGGTTTTAAGAGTCCCTTGTGAGAGGGTCACTTGTTGCTTTGGGAGACGAACACTGGTTGGGGATTTTCGTCATCGGGCTGGAAGGTTATCATTCCTTCTGTAGGGTCTTGTTTCTTTCCCCGTACTTTCCCGTCATTTTAGTCACCTGACAGGGCTTCGTGGGTTGAGGGTAACCAAGGCAACAGGTAAGAGCTGGACCGTAGCTCAGTGTGGAACGTGAGGTGGAGAGCTCTGTGCTGGGGAGGAGGCAAAGAGGGCACAGTTAGTGATCCCCTCATCCACTACCACCAAAGACAAAGGGAGAGGGGATGGAGGTGGAGGAGAGATGTGGTTTAGTCTTTGCGTACCATTATTTAAGTGGAATATTTGCACTCTTAAAATTCTCTGATCTTGGCAATAGGAACCACGAGAGGCTTCTGTATGCCCTTGGCAGAACCTGAGGAGTTGTTGCTATTTGGGCCCTGGAGCGGAATGATACATAATTGCTTCTGTACATATTCTGGAAACGTAGACATTTTGTGAATTTTTATAAACACAACAGAGTCTTCCATTTGTTCATCAGGTGTTAAATTGCTAGGAATGTATGAAACTCAACTACTATTGGAAGGCACTGGGTGAACATTGTGTATATGCTTGTCTTGTGCATGGTAGCTAAGCATGAGATAAACACTCAAAATAGAGTGAACTTAAAATCCTGTGTGGTGAATGGATAAGTTGCTCTGAAATGTCTTTGATGATACACTTGCTAAAGATAAGACTAAGAGAAGGAGGTGAAGTGAAAGAAATGAGAGTATTTAAGTTTAAAGATCTGTACTTTGGTCATTTAACATTTGATACTGTGGATAAAACTACTGATTTCCACCACTACCCCTTGTGATCATACACCAAATAGTGGTTTCCTGGGTCTCAAATTGATTGATAATGAGGAAAATTTGAAGGTTGGAAAACAAACACTAGCTCTTAAATCTTTATAAATACACAATTATCAGCTTAAGGTAAAGCACAGTATATGAATTGTAGAAAGTGTTCTGAGCCCGTCCTAAGCACTACAAGAAGTAGTTGTAATCCTAATTCCTTTTGGACTTTCCCTTGGGAACAAAAAGTGGACAAAACATAGTCTAAAACAATTACATGGATATTTTTCTGCCCTTAGGGGAAAATATGTACTATTCAAATGGGGTATTCAATTTAATATATGAATATTTATTCAATGGCTGTCACTAGAAAAGACATCCTACTAGGTTGTGTATGAGATATAAAGATGCACAAGATTGCTTTACACTTTCCATTTGTAAATCTATGCAACAATTAGAAGTACAATACTTTAATCTGCAAATATACTCCCAATACCAATATATATCTATGAAACGGATCAAAGATTATTTACAAGTCTTTAATTATATTAATTAGCCACTCAGCTTCACTTTGTTCTTTAAAGTAAACTTTCTTATAACTTATGTACTTGTGTCCTTTATTAAAGATCCCTACGTAAACACACAGTAGGCGAGCCTTCTACTCACCGTTTGTTTAAAGAGAAACACATTATTGGTAGGAGGACATGGACATTGAATGGTACAGTGGTTTTTTACTTTCAGCACTGCCCAGATGGTGTCAGTTATTCTAAGGTTGCAGTGACAATTGCAAGCTTCCAGATTGTGTATATTTTTAGATTCCTTCATATAAGTGTAGAGGCAGAGAAGTGCAGGTGTAGTCCTCCTTTAGTCTCCATGGGGGATTTGTTCTAGGAGCCCCCACAGATAACAAAATTTGTGATGCTCAAGTTCCTTATATAAAGTGATGTAGTATTTGCATGTAACCTACAGCACTTCCTCCCATATACTTTATATCATCTCTAGATTACTGTTAATACCTAAATCAATGTAAATGATTATGTAAATAGTTGTAAATACAATGTAAACAATGTAAATAGTAGGCTGTGTAACAAATTCAAGTTTTGGTTTTTTGAACTTCCTGGAATTTTTCTTTTTTTAAAAAATATTTTCAACCTGTGGTTGCTTGATCCCATGGATATGGAACATGGATACAGAGGGTTGACTGTAATCCTAAAGTTATTCTACCTTAAAGAAGTCATGAATCATATATATAAATAAGATATTCTCCTAATGTTTTTTTTAATGCCAGTAAGGAGCAGCTTCACCATTCTGTTTACCATTTACTACTACAGCAGTAACAGAAGCAGCAGCAGTGTTATTGACTTGAGGATCAAGCAATTAAGTCGACAGATCCCATATTTTAGTAAACTTTACAAAAACTTAACTGCAGATGGCAACACTAGTTAATTTACTCTTTTGGAATAATTTTTTTAGAGACATTATTGATGCCAACATTACTAGTACACTGGAAAGTTCATCATGTGCTATTTTTTTAGAAAATCAGATTTTTGCAGTCTTTTTGCCACTGATTCTCCCTGTCCCCCTAAATAGATAGATCACCCACTAAATTCATTAATTTATTGATATAATAGAACTTAATGTTATAATGCTTAGGGAAAATACAAAACAATATATTGGCCTTAAATGTGATTTTTCATACATACTGTGATTGAATATACATAAGAGTTTTTGAACTTCATTTGAGTTCATTTCTGGTCAGTCTTTAATTGCTTCTCCATATCCAAATCCCTATGAGGTTTTAGGAAACTTTGTTGCTTGAAAAGCAGACCTCATAAATGCAGCTAATCAAACCCACTTAAGCTCATAGTCGCACCACAACTGTATAGACCTAACCATAATTTAAATATTTTAAATAAACATTTAATCCATTAATGTTATAAATTTTCACTTTTAATTTAGTAGTAAAAATTCTAAAATAAACATTTAAACAAATTATTCTAAATTCATATGTGTGTTCTTCAATTTCTTAGATGTGGGAGCAAGTAGGTATTTATATGGCAAACACTTTCACTGAAGTTACTTGACTAATAAGAATGGTACTGGTACCATTAATTAAATGTTGTGCACAGTTGTTCAAGTTAATGTAAATGTAGAATTAACATACAATCACAGATTATAAATCATTTATAAATCATTTACTCAATTACGAATATATGTAAAGGTTTCTCATTTGGAAACTCCATTCAGTTTTCTACCTCTGTGTGAATTCCCTGTCAACAAATTAGCCAATAAATTTGGCTAATTTAATACGATATTTGGTACTATACTTGATACCATATTTTATTGAATCTAAGATGCTATTGATTATAAGACACAACATTATTTTATATGATACCAAAAAAGGAAAAAGAAGGATGCAAATTAAATTATGCTTTCTTATCACATAGAATTTTTTATTTTATACTTATGGAAAAACTTCTAAAAGTTAGACATAAATTTTTAATATCATATATCACTCTTGTACAAATATAAAAAGGAAAGTATAAAAGACATATAGGTTAAAATAATTTAAAAATTAAAGTTTTTTTTTTTTTTTTTTTTTTTTTTTTTTTTTTTACACTGGGCAGGCACGAACCTGTGTCCCTTGCATCGGCAGGTGGACTCTCAACCACTGCGCCACCAGGGAAGCCCAAAATTAAAGTTTTGAGTCTGAATCTTCTGAATGGCTTTTTGATTGAGAATTGGTGATACCTTTGTTTATCCTCTCGTCATTGGACTCTGCCATCAAGAATGCTGTCAAGACTAGTAATGATGCACTTTTTTCCACGCAGGAATTCATAAGATATAAAATCTAGTGTTGTTGTGCTCTAAAGCTAGCTGTACAGTTATGTCGAATGTTGGCAATGTTGCCAAACCCATCTGACCCAACAAAAGTTTGGCTTATGAGGGTTACGGGTCTGTTTCGCTATTTTCTCCAGTATTTTCTTCCAAGCCAATTTAGACTCATTCTGCGACTTCTGATGCTGATGTATTTGCTTTAGCACATACACAGAGAAAACTATGACACACTTACTTAATGGCTATTAGCAATTGTAACAAGCTTGTTATTCTTCATCCAGCTGTGTGGAACGTAGACATTAAGCTTGCCATCTTGGACTTTAACGAGAAAGCAAAAACCTTTGAATAGAAAAGCAAAAATATGGAAGAAACCAGGATTCCAAACACCTGAAGCTGATGTATTTGCCCTGCTTTCTTATGCTGAGCCAATTAATTAAATGAGAGAGAAATAAACTTCTATCTTGTTTAAGTCAGTATTTTTTTGGTCCCTTATTATAGAAATCAGAATTATGCCCCATTATAATAATAACACCATATGAAGAGTATAAATAAGTTAACTTCACAGATAATTCCAAATTTTCATTTTAGAGGCAGCTTTCCTCAGCTTTCTCTGAATAAGAGTTGCTGGTTTGAGTTTTATTACCTCTTGTTCTCTGCAGAATGTTGTCATAAACATGGTCTGTCATCAGGCAAAAATGAGGACAACCAAAGAAACAAAAGACTTGGAATATACAAGAAATTATAATTTCTGATTAATTGAGAAATTACTTCTTTGTACATTTTGAGAAATTAAAAAACTAGAATTTTAAAATTTAAAAAAATGATGCAGAAAGACACAGATAAGGTTATCAACTAAGGCAGTAGTAATTGGAATTGAGAGCATACAAATTGGCCTATGCTTTTCTGCATCGTAGCCATCTGCATGGTTAATAGGTAATTAGACCTAACAGTATTTACAATCCATAGTAATTAAGACCATGCAAATGTTAGACTTTAGCAAAGTTCTGTTTTACTAAAAGATTCTGAGGAATTAGCATTTTTTGGCTTATTCTATTTTCTGATGAGAGTGGTCTTTCCTGTTTTTTTCAGAGCAATGTCGCTTTATTTTGAGATACTAAGACATGATAAAAGAGTAAGATCTTTATGGCTACAAATCAGTCAGAGATATAGAGTCAGCCAACCAGACAGATAGATAAGTAGATACATATCGGTGGAAGCAATAGTTATGCATATGTATGTAGTCAAATCAGAGTTTGAGCAATTTTAAACCTAATTATCTTTGAGTCTAATCTAATTTTTGAAATTTCATTTACTCTAATTTTACCAAGATCTAATTGAGTGAATGGCATATAATGGATTCTTTTTAATTATCCAGAGACATTAAAATTTTGAGCTAGAGAGATCCTACTCATCAAGCTTGCTCATTAAAATGGGCAATTTCAAAGTCTGTGTGAAGGCAAACCATTCATATTCATCACCCTGGCCTCAGAATGGTTGGCCCCTTTGCTCCAGTGATCTTCTCCTCCTCTCCACCTTACCTCATTTCTTTTATGATCATGCTCAAACACTAGTCATTATGTTAAACAGTACTATTTTAGAATTATAAATTTAAATATTCTGAGCCCCAACGAAGAGCTGCTATGCTTTTATCTTTCTCATTTGGAAACTCCATTCAGTTTTCTACCTCTGTGTGAATTCCCTGTCAACAAATATTGCATCATACTTACGATACATCATTTCATCATCGCAATCATTTTCTCCTTTGAGGTTTATCACATTCTCCTGGGAGGGTAGGGGGTGCTCATTCATGGATAAATTCATCTGATTCTCTATTCCTACACCAAAGAAACAATATTTAGGAGGTTTTAAAACCAGGCAGACGAGTATCACTCTTAGTCTCCAATTTCAAAAGAACCCGCAATTCTGACCAGACATCCTTTGTTTTCCTATTCAATTTTCTCCTGTTCTCTAAAGTTCATATATCAGATTTTCCGCACTCTGTTTAAATATTCCAAATTATTCCCCAGTATCCCAAACTAACTGGCAGTTGACCCTAACTCTTACTTTGCAGAGAAAATTGTACTTAAAACAAGAATTCCCTTGTCTTCCTGCCTATACCTATAAACTTACCTGATTCCAGAACCATCCTCCTTTTCTTTTCTTTTTCTAACATCTCTATTGGAGTATAATCGCTTTACAATGGTGTGTTAGTTTCTGCTTTATAACAAAGTGAATCAGCTCTACATATACATATATCCCCATATCTCCTCCCTCTTGCGTCTCCCTCTCACATTTCTTATCGCACCCCTCTAGGTGGTCACAAAGCACCGAGCTGATCTCACTGTGCTATAGGGCTGCTTCCCACTAGCTATCTACTTTAGATTTGTTACTTTATATAAGTCCATGCCACCCGCTCACTTCATCACAGCTTACCCTTCCCCATCCCCGTATTCTCAAATCGATTCTCTACCTCTGCATCTTTATTCCTGTCCTGCCCCTAGGTTCTTCAGAACCCCTTTTTTTTTTTTTTAGATTCCATATTTATGTGTTAGCATACAGTATTTATTTTTGTCTTTCTGACTTACTTCATTCTGTATGACAGTCTCTGGGTTCATCCACCTCACAACAAATAACTCAATTTCGTTTCTTTTTATGGCTGAGTAAAATTCCATTGTATATATGTGCCACATCCACTTTATCGATTCATCTGTCGATGGACACTTAGGTTGCTTCCATGTCCTGGCTATTGTAAATAGAGCTGCAATGAACATTGTGGTACATGACTCTTTTTGAATTATGTTTTTTTCAGGGTATATGCCCAGTAGTGGGACTGCTGGGTCATGTGGTAGTTCTATTTTTAGATTTTTAAGGAACCTCCATACTGTTCTCCATAGTGGCTGTATCAAATTACATTCCCACCAACAGTGCACTTTTCTCCACACCCTCTCCAGCATTTACTGTCTGTAGATTTTTTGATGATGGCCTTACTGACTGGTGTGAGGTGATACCTCATTGTAGTTTTGATTTGCATTTCTCTAATGATTAATGATGTTGAGCATTCTTTTATATGTTTGTTGGCAATCTGTATATCTTCTTTAGAGAAATGTCTGTTTAGGTCTTCTGCACATTTTTGGGTTGGGTTGTTTGTGTTTTTGATATTGAGCTGCATGAGCGGCTTATACATTTTGTAGATTCATCCTTTGTCAGTTGCTTCATTTGCAAATATTTTCTCCCATTCTGAGGGTTGTCTTTTCATCTTGTTTATGGTTTCCTTTGCTGTGCAGAAGCTTTTAAGTTTCATTAGGTCCCATTTGTTTATTTTTGTTTTTATTTCCATTTCTCTAGGAGGTGGGTCAAAAATGATCTTTCTGTGATTTATGTCATAGAGTGTTCTGCCTATGTTTCTGCTAAGACTTTCTGGCCTTACATTTAGGTTTTTAATCCATTTAGAGTTTATTTTTGTGTATGGTGTTAGGGAGTGTTCTAATTTCATTCTTTAAATGAAGCTGCCCAGTTTTTCCAGCACCACTTATTGAAGAGGGTGTCTTTTCTCCATTGTATATTCTTGCCTCCTTTATCAAAGATAAGGTGACCATATGTGCGTAGGTTTATCTCTGGGCTTTCTATCCTGTTCCATTGATCTATATTTCTGTTTTTGTGCCAGTACCATACTGTCTTGATTACTGTAGCATTGTAGTATAGTCTGAAGTCTGAGAGCCTGATTGCTCCAGCTCCATTCTTCTTTCTCAAGATTGCTTTGGCTATGTGGGGTCTTCTGTGTTTCCATACAAATTGTGAAATTTTTTGTTCCACTTCTGTGAAAAATGCCATTTGTAGTTTGATAGGGATTGCATTGAATCTGTAGATTGCTTTGGGTAGTATAGTCATTTTCACAATTTTGATTCTTCCAAGAACATGGTATATCTCTCCATCTGTTTGTATCATCTTTAATTTCTTTCAGCAGTGTCTTATAGTTTTCTGCATACAGGTCTTTTGTCTCCTTAGGTAGGTTTATTCCTAGGTATTTTGTTCTTTCTGTTGAAATGATAAATGGGAGTGTTTCCATAATTTCTCTTTCAGATTTTTCATTATTAGTGTATAGGAATGCAGGAGATTTCCTTGCATTAATTTTGTATCCTGCTACTTTACCAAATTCATTGATTAGCTCTAATAGTTTTCTGGTGACATCTTTCGAATACTTTATGCATAGTATCATGTCACCTGCACACAGTGAGAGCTTTACCTCTTCTTTTCCGATTTGGATTCCTTTTCTTTCTTTTTCTTCTCTGATTGCTATAGCTAAAACTTCCAAAACTATGTTGAATAATAGTGGTGAGGGTGGACAACCTTGTCTTGTTCCTGATCTTAGAGGAAATGGTTTCAGTTTTTCACCATTGAGAACGATGTTGGCTGTGGGTTTGTCATATATGGCCTTTATTATGTTGAGGTAAGTTCCCTCTATGCCTACTTTCTGGAGGGTTTTTTTATCATAAATGGGGTTAAATTTTGTCTAAACCTTTTTCTGCGTCTATTGAGATGATCATATGATTTTTCTCCTTCAACTTGTTAATATGGTTTATCACATTGATTGATTTGCACATATTGAAGAATCCTTGCATTCCTGGGATAAATCCCAATTGATCATGGTGTATGATCCTTTTAATGTGCTGTTGGATTCTGATTGCTAGTATTTTGTTGAGGAGTTTTGCATCTATGTTCATCAGTGATATTGTTGTGTAGTTTTCTTTTTCTGTGATATCTTTGTCTGGTTTTGGTATCAGTGTGGTCGTGGCCTTGTAGAATGAGTTTGGGAGTGTTCCTCCCTCTGTTATATTTTGGAAGAGTTTGAGAAGGACAGGTGTTAGCTCTTCTCTAAATGTTTGATAGAATTCACCTGTGAAGTCATCTGGTCTTGGGCTTTTGTTTGTTGGAAGATTTTTAATCACAGTCTCAATTTCAGTGCTTCTGATTGGTCTGTTTATATTTTCTATTTCTTCCTGGTTCAGTCTCGGAAGGTTGTGCTTTTTGAAGAATTTGTCCATTTCTTCCAGGTTGTCCATTTCATTAGCATATAGTTGCTTTTTGTAATCTCTCATGATTCTTTGTATTTCTGTAGTGTCCGTTGCTACCTCTCCTTTTTCATTTCTAATTCTATTGCTTTGAGTCTTCTCCCTTTTTTTCTTGATGAGTCTGGCTAATGGTTTGTCAGTTTTGTTTATCTTGTCACAGAACCAGCTTTTAGTTTTATTCATCTTTGCTCTTGTTTCCTTCATTTCTTTTTCATTTATTTCTGATCTAATCTTTATGATTTCTTTCCTTCTGCTAATTTTGGGGTTTTTTTGTTCTTCTTTCTCTAATTGCTTTAGGTGTAAGGTTAGGTTGTTTGTTTGAGATGTTTCTTGTTTCTTGAGGTAGGATTGTATTGCTATAAACTTCCCTCTTAGAACTGCTTTTGCTGAATTCCATAGGTTTTTTGTCATTTTGTTTTCATAGTCATTTGTTTCTAGGTTTTTTGATTTCCTCTTTGATTTCCTCAGTGATCTCTTGGTTATTAAGTAGTGTATTGTTTAGCCTCCATGTGTTTGTATTTTTTCCATTTTTTTTTCTGTAATTGATATCTAGTCTCATAGCATTGTGGTCGTAAAAGATACTTGATACAATTTCAGTTTTCTTAAATTCACCAAGACTTGATTTGTGACCCAAGATATGATCTATCCTGGAGAATGTTCCATGAGCACTTGAGAAGAAATTGTATTCTGTTGTTTTTGGATGGAATATCCTATAAATATCAATTAGATTGGCCTTGTTTAATGTATCCTTTAAAGTTTGTGCTTCCTTATTTATTTTCATTTTAGTTGATCTGTCCATTGGTGAAAGTGGGGTGATAAAGTCCCCTACTATGATTGTGTTACTGTCAATTTCCCATTTTATGCCTCTTAACATTTGTCTTATGTATTGAAGTGCTCCTATGTTGGTTGCATAAATATTTACCATTGTTATATCTTCTTCTTGGATTGATCCCTTGATCATTAGGTAGTGTCCTTCTTTGTCTCTTGTAGTAGTCTTTATTTTAGAGTCTATTTTGTCTGATATGAATATTGCTACTCCAGCTTTCTTTTGATTTCCATTTGCATGGAATATCTTTTTCCATCCCCTCACTTTCAGTCTGTATGTATCCCTAGGTCTGAAGTTGGTCTCCTAGAGACAGCATATATATGGGTCTTGTTTTTGTATCCATTCAGCCAGACTATGTCTATTGGTGGGAGCATTTAATCCACTTACATTTAATGTAGTTACCGATATGTATGTTCCTATTACCATTTTCATAATTGTTTTGGGTTTGTTATTGTAGATCTTTTCCTTCTCTTGTGTTTCCTGCCTAGAGAAGTTCCTTTAGCATTTGCTGTAAAGCTGGTATGGTCATGCAGAATTCTATTAGCTCTTGCTTTTCTCTAAGTTTTTTAATTTGTCCGTCGAATCTGAATGAGATCCTTGCTGGGTAGAGTAATCTTGGTTGTAATTTCTTCCCTTTCATCACTTTAAATATGTCTTGCCACTCCCTTCTGGCCTGCAGAGTTTCTGCTGAAAAATCAGCCATTAACCTTATGGGGATACCCTTGTATGTTATTTGTTGTATTTCCCTTGCTGCTTTTAATATTTTTTCTTTGTATTTAATTTTTGATAGTTTGATTAATATGTGTCTTGACATATTTCTTCTTGCATTTATCATGTATGGGACTCTCTGTGCTTCCTGCACTTGATTGACTATTTCCTTTCCCATATTAGGGAAGCTTTCAACTATAATCTCTTTAAATATTTTCTCAGTCCCTTTCTTTTTCTATTCTTCTTCTGGGACCCCTATAATTGGAATGTTGGTGCATTTAGTGTTGTCCCAGAGGTCTCTGAGGCTCTCTCCAATTCTTTTCATTCTGGTTTTCTTTATTCTGCTCTGCAGTAATTATTCCCACTATTTTATCTTCCAGGTCACTTATCCATTCTTCTGCCTCAGTTATTCTGCTATTGTTTCCTTCTAGAGAATTTTAAATTTCATTTATTGTGTTGTTCATCATTGTTTGTTTGCTCTTTAGTTCTTCTAGGTCCTTGTTAAACATTTCTTGTATTTTCTTCATTCCATTTCCAAGATTTTGGATACTCTTTATTAATTACTCTCAATACTTTTTCAGGTAGACTGCCCATTTCCTCGTCATTTGTTTGGTCTGGTGGGTTTTTACCTTGCTCATTTTCTGCTGTGTGTTTCTCTGTCTTCTCATGTGCTTACCTTACTGTGTTTGGGGTCCCCTTATTGCAGCTTGCAGGTTTGTAGTTCCTGTTGTTTTTGGTGTCTGCCCCTAGTGGCTAAGGTTTTTTCAGTGGGTTGTGTAGGCTTCCTGGGGAAGGGGACTAGTGCCTGTGTTCTCGTGGATGAGGCTGTGTCTTATGTTTCTGATAGGCAGGACCATGTCTGTTGGTATGTTTTGGTGTGTCTGTGACCTTATTATGATTTTAGGCAACCTCTCTGCTAATGGGTGGTTTTGTGTTCCTGTCTTGCTAGTTGTTTGTCGTAGGATGTCTAGCACTGTAGCTTTCTGGTTGTTGAATGGAGCCTTAGCATTGAGATGGCTATCTCTGGGAGAGCTTTCACCATTTGATATTATGTGGATCTGGGAGGTCTCTGGTGGACCAATGTCTTGAACTCAGCTGTCCCACCTCAGAGGCACAGGCCTGACACCCTGCCAGAGCACCAAGACTCTGTCAGCTATGCGGCTCAGAAGAAAAGGGGGAAAGAAAGGAGGGAGGGAGGGAGGGAGGGAGGGAAGGGAAGGGAAGGGAAGGGAAGAGAAGGGAAAAGAAGGGAAGGGAAGGGAAGGGAAAGGAAGGAAGGGAGGAAGAAAGGGAGGAGAAAAGGGAGAAATAAAGGGAGAAAGAAAGAAGAGAGAAACCAAACCAAAAACAAATCCACCAATGATAACAAGCACTAAAAAGAATAGTAAAAACAAAATAAAGAAAAAACTGACAGACAGAACCCTAGGACAAATGGTAAAAGCAAAGATATACAGACAAAATCACACAAAGAAGAATACACATACACACTTACAGAGAAAAAAAATTTTAAATATATGTATCTATATTTTAAAAAAATAAATAAATTTTAAAAAGGAAGAGAGCAACCAAATCACTAAACAAATCTACCAATGATAATAAACTCTAAATACTAAACTAAGATAAACATAAAACTGGGAACCAGTCAGTCACGTACAGCCAACCTCAAGTCTACAGTTGCTTCCAAAGTCTACCGCCTCAATTTTGGGATGGTTCATTGTCTATTCAGGTATTCCACAGATGCAAGGTACATCAAGTTGATTGTGGAGATTTAATCTGCTGCTCCTGAGGCTGCTGGGAGAAATTTCCCTTTGTCTTCTTTGTTTGTACAGCTCCTGGGGTTCAGCTTTGTACTGGCCCTGCCTCTGTGTATAGGTCAACTGAGGGCATCTGTTCCCGCCCAGACAGGACAGGGTTAAAGGAGCAGCTGATTAGGGAGCTCTGGCTCACTCAGGCTGGGGGGAAGGAGGGGTACAGTATGCGGGGCAGTCCTGTGGTGACAGAGGCCAGTGTGATATTGCAACAACCTGAGGTGCACTATGTGTTCTCCCGGGGAAGTTGTCCCTGGATCATGGGACCCTGGCAGTGGTGGGCTGCACAGGCTCCCAGGACGGGAGGTGCAATAGTGACCTGTGCTTGCACACAGGCTTCTTGGTGGCTGCTGCAGCAGCCTTAGATCTTCATGCCCATCTCTGGGGTCTGCGCTGATAGCCGCAGCTCGTGCCCTTCTCTGGAGCTCATTTAGGTGGCGCTCTGAGTCCCCTGTCCTCACGCACCCTGAAACAATGGTCTCTTGCCTCTTGGTCAGGTGCAGACTGTTTCCCAGACTCCCTCCTGGCTAGCTGTGGTGCATTAGCCCCCTTCAGGCTGTGTTCACACAGGCAACCCCAGTCCTCTCCCTGGGATCTGACCTCCAAAGCTGGAACCTCATCTCCCAGCCCCCACCCATCCCAGCAAGTGAGCAGAGAAGCCTCTCTGGCTGGTGAGTACTGGTTGGCAGTGATCCTCTGTGTGGTGATCTCTCTGCTTTGCCCTCTGCACCCCTGTTTCTGTGCTCTCCTCAGTGGCTCCAAAGTTCCCCCCACCAACCACCCCGTCTCCGCCAGTGAAGGGCCCTCCTAGTGTGTGGAAACTTTTCCTCCTTCTCGGCTCCCTCCTCAAGGTGCAGGTCTCATCCCTATTCTTTTGTCTCTGTTTTTTCTTTTTTCTTTTGCCCTACCCAGGTACGCGGGGAGTTTCTTGCCTTTTGGGAAGTCTGAGGTCTTCTGCCAGCATGCAGTAGGTGTTCTGTAGGAGTTGTTCCACATATAGATGTATTTCTGATGTATTTGTGGAGAGGAAGGTGATCTCCATGTCTTATTCCTCTGCCATCTTGAAGGTCTCCTGCCCATCCTTGTTTTCTTACAAAGGAAGACATGATCCAATCTTTTCACCTTTGCTTCAGACTCCACCCATGGTCACCTTTTATGAGACTTTACTATTAATTATTCATTCTGCTTAATTTTCTATCTCTTCTTGTCTACTGATTCCTTCCCATAAATTTTAAAATATGCTAAAATATTGCACATCCAAACATCATCAATTCCATGTGCTACTGTTTCCCTCTTCCCTAAATACAATGTCCTGAAGGAACTATCTACACTCACAGAATTCACATCCTCATTCCCATTCATTCATTAAACCACATTCATCTGTTTAAGTCTCTGCTTCAGTAGTCTCCTTGAATGCACTAAAGACCTACTTGTTAAAGTTAATGGATACTTACCAACCTTTGTTTTAATTGAACTTACTTTAACTTTTTATGCTGTTTACCACTTCTTAAAATATTCTCTAAACTTCTGTGAAAGCATATTGGCCTCATTTCTTTTCATACTTCTACTCTTTCCTAGTCTTCTATGCAGGCTCTTTGTTCTTTAAAGTTATCTTTCTTTTATTATCGGTGTCGTCAGGGATCTGTTAAGGGGCTTTTATCTTCTCTTTCATGGATTCAGATTCTACTATTTAAGAAAGTTCTTCAATTTTATCTTGAGTTGCAGTGACCAACAGCTTACTCAAAACTTCTATTTGCATGTTGGGTATGTACTCCAAACCCAGCACAGCCGAAGCTGAAGTCATTGTCTTCCTCACTTCAACAACCTGTTTGTCTCCCAGTGAATCACATTCTTGTCCTTCAATCTTCACACTCTTTCACTAGAGCCTTGATTTCCCAATGTGCTCTGTTTCCCATTTCAGCAACCCTTGTTCAGAACCACTATAATCTCTCATGTGGATGACTACTATAATCTGTTAACTATTTTTTCATCTTCTAGCTGGCCTCCACTCTTATCTTCTCCCTAGCCAGCAGGTTATTTCTGATATACATATTCAACCATTTCATACCTTGACTTAAAAATGTTCCTGGGACTACTTATTTGAATTTGAACTAAGTCCAAACTCATAACATCCTTCATGTCATAGCTAAATACTGAATCATAAAAACTCATTTTAAACATTTTGATGACTTTATAAATTCTCACAGATCCTCCCTTAATCTTTTGAAGAGTCAGATTCTTTTTTTATCTTGTTAAACAAATTTTGTTGAAAAAAAAATCATAAAGACCTAAGAATTAAACTATTGGTTTTGTTTTTAAATACTTTTAATAATTAGTCATAATTTCAATAATAAGCAACGTAAAAAGTGTGTAATACAATAAGCTTCTTTTTATAATTTTAGTTTTATTTTTCTCAATAAAATTCTAACTGATGCAACTTCTTTCACTTCTTGCTGTTGTGGGGAAATCTCTTCCCCCCTTGCTTTACATTTCTGGATGGAAGGAGCTACAAGATAGGATAATCATGGAATCTTGGCCTACCCCATCCCTAAGAAATGACTTACATGTTTCCCCCTTTTCTTTGAGTTATAACCTTGATATCCTCAGGAAACAAATATTCTCTACTCCTTTGTGTAGTAAATTTTATAGGGTCAAGTACCCATGGGGAACACATGTGGTTGTCCAGCCAGGACTGTGACTGTATGGGCTAGTCTAGTTAATTCAAGGTGATATATTAGCAAATCCACTTTCTAATGGACCTAAGCTGATATTCACTTTTTTTTTTTTAATTGCTACCTGCTTGAACTGTTTCTCTGAGCACAACTGAGTAGGAAAATAGAATGTTATTTATTAACTTCCTGAAACATTAATATTTACTTAGAAATTTTGGTCTCCATTATAAGCAAATTCACTCCTTTCAGTACTAAATAGCATTAGAAGATGTGTTTTTTTCACACAGTACTAAATAGCATTAGAAGTACTAAATGCATTCAGTACTAAATAGCATTAGAAGATGTGTTTCTCTTCTAACTAATCTGTGAATCACCATTCAATCCATACTCAATCCATACCTATGCCTCTTTTCCCCTAGATACTCTTGTTTAAAGAAAAAAAATAGTTGACAATAGTAGCAACCTATTGTTGCACTTATGCAAATTATGATGCTAAATAATTTACATACATTTCCTTATATAAAACTCACAACATTTCTATGAAATAAATATAAATTCCCCCATTTTACTGAGACTCTTAAAGTCTAAACAATTTGTCCAAAGTCACACAGTGGTGGAGTTGACATTTTAACCCAGGTCTAAATGGTTTCACAGTATAAGTTATATTATACTATTTTCCTAGTATAAGAATTTCTACATATTCCCTGCATATCACTCAACTTTTAGCCATCTTGAAGTTCACAGACATTTGAGTGTCTTTTCAGATAATTCCCCAAATGTGTATTCAGTAACTCCATAAATATTTTTTGACCTTGTGATATATACTAGACACTAAAAATAAAAAGGTAAATAAAAGGAGTAAGTGTATTAGTAGGATGGGAGCATTTGGAGAAGCAAAATAAATAGATATCCACAATTCCTTGTCCACAATTATGAAACCTCCAAACCTCTGAAACCTGAAAATTATTTTGCAAATTGTCCAATTTGGGGACTTCCCTGGTGGCGTGGTGGTTAAGAATCCGCCTGCGAATACAGGGGACACAGGTTCGATCCCTGGTCAGGGAAGATCCCACATGCCACAGACCAACTAAGCCCGTGCATCACAACTACTGAGCTTGCACTCTAGAGCTCACAAGCCACAATTACTGAAGCTTGCGCACCCCAGAGCCCGTGCACCACAACTGAGCCCACGTGCTGCAACTACTGAAGTCCACGGGCCTAGAGCCCAAGCTCTGCAACAAGAGAAGCCACCGCAATGAGAAGCCCGCACACTGCCGCGAAGAGTAGCCCCCCCTCACCGCAACTAGAAAAAGGCTGTGTGCAGCAAGGAAGACCCAAAGCAGCCAAAAATAAATAAAATTTTTAAAAAATTGTCCAATTTGGCATCAACACCTTACCTAAATTGGCATTAAGTTGCTTACAGTCTTCAGTGATCCCACTCAGTGTGACTGATCCATACATTTCATTACATATATATTAATGTGTTTGGTTACTAGATGTTATCCCAGATAATGTATACCATACTACCTTTCCAATATCCAAAAGAAAATAATTTTTGAAACCATCATGTCCTAAGTGTTTGGGATAAAAGATTATAGGCCAATAAATTATTATTAGTGCTATGGTAGTGGGTGTGCTTTAAAGGCCCTTAGGGACAGAGGAGGCAGAGAGAGCTTCAGGGAAGAGGTACTACTGGATCTAATTTTTGAAGCATGAATACAAATTTGCCAGGCACCCAGACAGGAGGAAAAAATGCCCTGGAACTATTTGAAACAGTCCGAACAAAAATCGTGAGAGAGTAACTTGTGGTCAGGAGAAGGAGAATAGGTAGGAGAGTGGCAGAAGAATGAAGTTGGGTCAATAGCCAGGGGTCAAATCACAAAGACACTGTGGAATGCCATGCAAAGTTTAGATTTGACCAGATTGGGTAATTTGGAAGGATGTTAGGCTAAAAGAAGTAAGATGACCATTTACTAAGTTTCCAGAATATGACTTGATTCCCGCTGCTCTGGTACAGTTGATAGTACAGCCTTTCACTTTCAAAAGTGACTTGGTTTGGATGAAGTATTTTATGAACCACATTAGTGAGAAGGGAGAGGTGATATTGTGCATATATATTTAGTCTTCTTCCACAGTTCCTGGCACACAGCTCCCAAAACCCTTAGAATTTCCTTAGTGATGAGAGCCATGTCTTGTTAGGTTAATGAGGTGATTTTTGGACCCCACCTAAGGATGAGGGCTGTTTTCCAGAAGAATCAACCATGTGACTAGAGGGTTGGAACTTTCAGGACCACCCCTGCTGACCTCCTGAGAAGGGAAAGGGGCTGGAGGTTGAATCAGTCACCAGTGGCCAATTATTTACTCAATCATGCCAATGTAATGAAGCCTCTATAAAAACCGAGAAGGATGGGGTTTGAGAGCTTCTGGGTTGTACATGCAGAAATTTGAGAATATTGTGCTCTGAGCTTCCATGCCCTTTCCCCATACTTTGCCCTATGATCTCTTCCGTCTGGCTATTTCTGAGTTATATCCTTTTATAATAAACTGGTAATCCTTTTATAATATATCCTTATATCTTTTTATAGTAAACTGGTAAAGAAATTAGTTTCCTGAGTTCTTTCTGTAAGCTGCTCTGGCAAATTGATCAAACCCAAGGAGGGGTCGTGGGAACCTCCAATTTTTTGCCGGTTGGTCAGAAAACTACAGATAACAACTTGGATTTGCTACTGGCATCGGAAGGGAGGGGGGCAGTTATGCAGGACTGAACCCTTAACCTGTGGAATCTAATGCTACCTCTGGTAGGCAGGTGTCAGAATTGAGTTGAACTGTAAGAACACCCAGTTGGTATCCAGAGAATTGTTAGTGGTATGGGAATTCCGCTGCCCCCCACACACAAGTTGAAATTGGGTCAAAGAACCTAAAAACAGGGGGCATTTTCAGTTATAGACTGAAAACTGTTTCTGTCCTTTCCTCTATCCCACATTGTCCTGCAGTTTCCTTATATCTTGGCTTTGGCTCCAACTGAGTAGAAGTTAGCCACTGAAGAAGTTAACTGAGTTAAAATATCCAGAAAAATATAATGTAAGTGGAGCTGAAAATACAAGAAGGTTATGAAGCCATCATTGGCTTCCTCCATTTTAAAACTGTAGTTAATAATCAGGAAGCACATTCATTTTATAATTTTTCTCTTTCCTTCAAGGTATGGTGCTAATGGATAATTTTAAAATGTAAAAATAAACTACAAAATATAAAATATGATCACACATTCCTCACCAATGGAATATAAATGGAAAATATATTCAATGTAGCTTTAGCTAGCAATTGAAAAATAAAGGAAAATATTAGTGTCTATGTATCATAGCATGTCAAAATTAATTTTTATTCTTATAATTAAGTAGCAATAAAAACTTGGAATTATTTCAATTTCTTAATGGATTTCCATCAGCTACAAATTGAGAATTTAACCAGAACCACTTTATCTCACTAATCAGAGAAATAAACAACCTATCATTTCCCCATCAGGTCAGTGAAAATTAAAATACAACAATGTTTCTCTGAAATTGTAGGAACTAGTAAACTTATATGATGTTTTTTGTTAGTCAGTCTGGGGTTCTTTTTGGAAATACCTAGTAAAGCTAAATAATGTGCATAACATGTGACCCTGTGGTTCTATTTCTAGATATTTACTTTAGATAAATATTCACAAATATGCACAGGGACAAGAGTACAAGGATGCTCATTGTAACTATGTTGTAATAGCAAACAGTGGGCATAATCCAAATATCCATCATGATGAAGTATTATGGAATGCTGTGACATGAAGTTAGACCTCAAGTATTGTTGAATAAAAAAAAAGCAAACTGAATAAAGAAATATGCAGTAGCCATTTATATTAAAAAATTGTATTAAATAATTCTATATTTTATAGTTACTTAAGAGATATTTGTTTTTATTAGTGCTTGGGCTGGACAGACACACACCAAACTGGGGTTAGTGGTTGCTTTGTAGGAGGGGTGGGACCTCCTGGATTTACAATGGTGGTTAAAGGAAATTGGATTTATTCTTTAGTTTTCTAGGGCTGCCGTAATCAAGTACTACAGACTGGGTGGCTTAAACAACAGAACCTTATTCCTCAGAGTTTTGGAAGCTAGAAGTCTGAGATAAAGGTGTCAGGAGGGTTGATTTTTTCTGAGTCCTCTTCTCTTTGTCTTGTCGATGGCTGCCTTCTCCCTGGGTCTTCACATGGTCTTCCTTCTGTGACTGTCTTTGTCTTCATCTGCTCTTCTTATAAGGACACCAATTATATTGGGTTAGGGCTCATCCATATGACCTAATTTTGCCTTAATTACTAATTTAAAAGCCTCTATCTCCAAATACACACTCTGAGGTACTGGGGTTTAGGACTTTAACTTATGAATTTGGAGGGGATGGAGGGACAGACACAATTAAGCATATAACATATTTCTAACATCTTTATTTAAAACAAAGAAACAAAAGAAATTGGTTTCATATTTGGCACTGATGCTAAACAAAGTTGTAAAAGAAAAGTATAAGGTTATATAAATCTAGAAAAATTTCCCCTCATGGGAAATCTATTTGGTCTTCCAAACTTTAAGAGTGCTGTAACACCAGGTTGCTAACATTGGTTATTTTAGGAAGGTGAAAATGGAAGTGGGTAGGGGGATATTCTTAACATTTTTTAACGCTTTTACTTTTTAAAACAATTGCAGATGTGCAGAAAAATTTGGGAAAATACTACAGAGTTCCCATATTTCCCACACCCAGTTTCTCCTATTATTAACATTTTACATCAGTATGGTACATTTGTTACAGTTGATGAACTAATATTGATACACTGTTAACTAAAGTCCATACTTTATTCAGACTTCCTTAGTTTTTACCTAATGTCCCTTTTTTTTTTTTTTTTTTTTTAACTCCAGGATTCCATCTAGGATACCACATTGCATTTAGTTGTCTCCTTAGTCTCTGGGTTATGACAGTTTCTCAGACTTCCTTTTTTTTGGACAACATTGGCGTTTTTTTTGTAGAATGTCCCTCTACTGGAATTTGTCTTCTGTTTTTCTCATGATTAGATTCAGGTTGTTGGTTTGGGGAGGAAGACCGCAAAGATAAAGTGCCATATTCATCACATCCTATCAAGGGTATTAGCATGATTTGTCACTGTTGATGTTCCCTTTGATCACCTGGGTGAGGTTAGTATTTTTCAGATTTCTTCTGTGTAAAGTTACATCATTTTTGCCCCTTTCCACACAAGTACTCTTTAGGAGAAAGTCACTTTGTGCATCCCACAGTTAAGGAGTGGAGAGCTATGCTCCACTTCCTTGAGGGCAGAATATCCACATAAATGTTTTGGCATGCTTTTGTATGAGAGATTTGTTTCTTCTCTGCCATTTGTTTATTTATACAATCATTAACTTTTTTTTTTACTATATCCCTTTTAATTATTTTACATAGTAAGCATATATTAATTTTGTAATTATTTTAATTTTAAAAAATTAATTAATTTACTTATTTTTGGCTGCATTGGGGTCTTCATTATTGTGCATGGGCTTTCTCTAGTTGCAGGGAGAGGGGGCTACTCTTCATTGCAGTGCATGGGCTTCTCATTGTGGTGGCTTCTCTTCTTGCAGAGCATGGGCTCTAGTAGCAAGAGCTTCAGTAGTTGTGGCACTCAGGCTCAGCAGTTGTGGCTCATGGGCTGTAGATACAGTCTCAGTAGTTGTAGCACACAAGCTTAGTTGCTCCGTGGGATCTTCCCAGACAAGGGCTTGAACCCGTGTCCCCTGCATTGACAGGCAGATTCTTAACCACTGCACCACCAGGGAAGTCCTTGTAATTATTTTTAAATAAGAATATTTTAAAGATACTTAGATAAGAAATCATCAACCAATTTTGGACTTTAGAAATTAGGAGCAGGAAAGCTTATTAGAAAGGACCTATGGAGTTTGAAACTACAAATAATTGTGTACCCATTCTCTATTAGTAATGTGTTATTCTCATTTACACCACAGAAAGCAGTTTATACAAATATTTAACATTACCTGCTTAGAGAGTAAGAAGGTTGCATCTTTAGATCCAACATGAAGCAAACAGAAGCCTTTCTAGTTGTATACAGTTTCAGAGCATCTTAAGCTTCATGACTTCAAGGCAGGTTGCATGTAGTTAACCTTCATTTTGCAAACTCTTGGAACGTTTGTACTATACTTGGAAATGATATGCACATATGCTTTTCTTGTATACAATTGGAAACTTTCTGGGAAATAAATTTTTGTCTCCTTTGAGAATTTCCAAACATAATTATTAATATTTCCTCCCTACAAAGATACTTAAAAGTAAATTTTTGAAACTCTAAATCAGCAAACTATTAATAATAACCATAATATCAAATTATCCCACTGTTGCTGCCCTATTACATATGCTGTCAATGACTTAATATTTCTTTACATTGTAATTTTTTCCAGATATTTCAGTCAGCCTGTTAGCAGTTGTTGTCAGCTTTTGTGGCCTGGCCTTGTTGGTTGTTTCACTTTTTGTCTTCTGGAAGTTGTGCTGGCCTTGCTGGAAGAGCAAACCTGTGACTTCCAATGTCAGTACCCTTCCACAGAGCATGTCAAGTGCTCCCACTGAAGTTTTTGAGACTGAAGAGAAAAAAGAGGTTAAAGAAAATGGAGAACCAGCACTAAAACCTATTGAACCTGCAATAAAAATCAGCCACACTTCCCCTGATATCACAGCAGAAGTCCAAACTGCTTTAACAGAACATTTAATTAAACACGCACGTGTGCAAAGACAAACTACTGAGCCTACATCTTCATCCCGGTAAGGAAAGATCAAATATATAAAACTATTGTGTGTGTGTGTGTGTGTGTTGTATGTGATTTTCTAAGAGAAAAACTGAGGTGGGAAAGGAGAAAAGAAAAGACAAACAGGAGAATGAGAAAGACACAGGAAACAGATAATAGAATAAGGAGGGAATTGGCAGGACAGAATAAATAGGGATGAAGAGAGAGAAATTAAGGACAAAGAAGCCAAACAGAGAGCAGTACCATGAAAGGGGCTTACTGGAATTTGAGCTCTCATTAAAATCATCTAATTGATGATTTTAAAATGATTTTAAAATCATTTTTTTTTTTTGCGGTACACGGGCCTCTCACTGCTGTGGCCTCTCGCGTTGCGGAGTACAGGCTCCGGACGCGCAAGCTCAGCGGCCATGGCTCACGGGCCCAGCCGCTCCGTGGCACGTGGGATCCTCCCAGACCGGGGGCACGAACCCATGTCCCCTGCATCGGCAGGCGGACTCTCAACTGTGCCACAAGGGAAGCCCGAGATTATTATTTATTGACTTTTTCCTTTGAAATATCATTGTTTGATCATTGCTATTTGCAGTCTTTCAATTTAGTTTAAAACAACCAATAAATATCAAGAAAACAGCCATTTGCAATGCGTTTCATGAAATCATCCACAAGTTCACAGTCAAAACTGAGTAACAGAGACTAATGTTTCGTCTACAGTTGTTTAGCACCTACCCCATAAACTGCTGGAAAATTTCATTGCTTATTTGAGCTCACATAGACCAAACTCTTATACTGGTGAGAGTATGGTAAGTTCCACAAGAGCTTTGGTGAATATCGAGCATAGCAAGGCGTGTACATGAAAGGAAGGAAGAGGGAGATCTCCTTAAGGAGATACATTTTAAGGAAGTGCATTTTAACTCATCCTGGAAAAATCAGCAGAAGTTTGCTTGAAGGAAAATAATTTGCTGTGGTGTGTATTGAATTGTGTTAACTGTAAAGGGAAAAAGATTCTTGTGAAAAAACATTTTTTCTACTAAGCATGGTCTTCAATCTTTAACATGAAAAACATGTTAGTAGCAGTGTTTCTCTGATTCCCAGAAGTAGCAACTAGTTTTACACTAGGACAGGGTAAAAATCAATAGCAATGGGGGTGAGTGCTGTTATCTGCTAACTGATTGACTTCCTAATCTTACCTTCCTACTTCTCTAAATCAAAGATGCATCCAATCTTTCTGACATGACATACTTTTTGTGGGTTTGGAAATCTATCAAGTTGAAAAACTTCATGGGTCATGCTTGCTACTAGGATTGAAAGAATATTCAATATATCTTTTATAAAATAAAAAAGGATTGTATCTATAAATAACTTGTCTTCTTTCTGAAATAAATTCCAGAGGGATGAGTAAGAATAATTGTTACTTCGGGGATGAGAAACTTTGGGGTAAGGAGGATGGATGGAGGTCTTATACTTTTCTGAGCTATTTAAATTTTATAACCAAGGTATGCCTCATATTTAGTTATTATGTTGACAAGTTTTCCTGAGCACTGCATTTGGGCTCATTTTTATAATCCAGTATACATTCATTTAAATTTATTTATGGATATTTAACTATAAAATAATTATCCCATATGTCACTTCTTTATATTTATAGGAAAAACTGCTTCAAAATTATCTCATGTGGTTGGTTACTTGATTGTCGTTACTATCAGAACTGAAAACTGTGGCCAACTATGGTATTTAATAAAGCCTTAACATACCCAGAAATTTCAGGGTAAAAATGATCAATTAACCTACAAAACATTTTTTAAAAATATTGATAATGGCTTTGACAATATATCAACTTAGTATTCAGAATTATTCAACTCTTTTAGTTGATAAATGCACCCTACATAAGGACACTCAATTAATGAAGACAAATTGAGGTAAGCTATGAAAATAGCTTGCCTTTCTTTGTGCAGATTTTTTTTTGGAAACCTCAGAAAAATGAAGTACTATCTCCAAAATATTATCTGCTGAATGTAAGCATACAGCTTATCTGATTATCCCTAGCTAGGGGAGAATGAAAGAATACATACTGAGAACACATGTGTGAAGACTTGGTTTTGGTTGCAGAATTGGTTTCTAGAAATGAAATGCAATAGGGAATGACAACAGGTCATTTTAGCCCTGGATTTCTCAGTTATTACATGAAATTGAAGAAATCAGAAAAAAAAACTTTTCTCTCAATCTTAAAAATTGGATTGTACATGTACATCTCATATTTTCTTAAGAGAAAAAGTGGAGTACAAATTCATAGTTCTGCTAGAACTTTGATATAATTTCATTGACCTCTTTGAATTTCCTTGTTTATGAGTGGCTGAAGAAGGAAGAAAAAAAAGTGTTGTTTTTGAGTGCCTGCAATTTAGTCACTATGCCAGGCATCCTTCCTGATAATCCTCTGCCAGCCTGTATGAAGTAAGTATTATTAATTATCCCCATTACTTGTGCGTTAACTGAAGCCCAGAGAGATTTTTTAAATTGCCTAAAGCCATGAAGCTGGTGAAAGTTAGAATTCAGATTTATCCAGATTGATGGAACATGTTTTAAGAGTTAAAGCCAAGGGAATATGGATTTTTGCAACCAAAGATGGTTAAAGTCTGCTGCGGACAGGTAGTTTGGAGGTTGGAGAATGAGGGCCACTTCCTGCTCATTCTGCTCAGTTAGAAATGTGGTTATGTGCTTATGTGCTTATCATGAATAACAAGAGTCATGAGTTTAATCTGTTTGGCCTTGGAATGAATTCCTTGTAGAAAACTTGATTATTCCTAGTTCTCAAAACCCCTCATCTATATAATTACTTCATCATACTAAAAATTACCTTTATATAGAAAGGAAGGGGAAATTGCTGAGTTTATTACGCAGACAGAGAGATCCAGGGCACATCATTATAAATCAGATTATTCTGCTCAAATGCTAACTTTTCATCAGAACCGCCCCCTGCCCACCACCCCACCACTCACACACGCACACACAGTAAATTTAACTTTAATGCTTGGTTTCCTCACCTTATTAATATATCCCAGCTCTAGTCTGGTGTTGGGACTCCATTTTATTTGGCTCAGACAATAGATGACATATCCTCTCAAGTTTTATTTGTCACTATTCTTAAGCAGCATCTTGATTAGTTAACAGCATTGCTGGAAACTGCCACATTTCCCAAGTTCTCATCTTCCTTTTCAAATACCCGGACATTCAGCCCCATCAACCTGCTGGCAGCCAAACAACCCAACAGACGTCTGTGTTTTTCTTATTATTAACATTATTCTCACATCTGTCTTGATTGACTGTTGATTCATCCAATAGCCTTACTCAGTAGATACAGTCAGCAGATATAACTTTTAGGTATAGTCAGTGTATTCTACGTATTCTGTCCACTCTGCAAACTCTAGTGAACTGGAAAAAACTCCTCAACATAATGCAGAGAGATAAGATACCAACTTCAATATAAGGAACTACAAGTGCAAACTATGTGGTGGAGAATGTGGAATTAAGATAATTAGAAAAATCATTTTTAGCTGAGGCATGAAGTCCCATTAAACTGAGACCAAAGGAAACTAGGAATTCACATAAAGACAATTGGAAAAGGGTATGCATTCCAGATGGAAATATTTTATGTGAAAAGACACAGAACAGCAAATCTTATCATGAAAACAGCAGGTACGTTGCCTTGATCAGAAAATAGATGTCAGTGGAGGAATAATGGAAGATAAAGTCAGCTGGAATTAAAGTCTGAGGAGGCCTTGGAATCATGGCCAAAATTGTTCAAGGTCTGTCCTGTCAAAAATATTTGCAGCAAAAGAGTCCCTTGGATAAAGAGCTGTGTTTTAGGAAAATTAATTTGACAACAGTTTGTAGGACAGACCATAGAAAAAGGCATCTATTTTGAAAGTAATATAGTAGTTCAGGCATGATAAAAATCTTATAACATTTTGAGTCCATACTGCCCCACACATATAGCTCTACACTGCCTTCTTAGGCAGAAAACCTGCCAATTTTATTTCTGTACTGATCTTGATATCTAGACAAAGAACTGTAGGAACTCAGGGTATATTTGTTGAATTTTAAAAAATCAGTAAATGAATTTGATGACTTCATTTTATCTATCCAAATGGATCTTTCATGGTTGCCAGTTAGAAGGGTGCTTGGTCTTTTTATCATCCTCCTGTAGACCTCAACTCTCTGCCTCTGTGCTTTTGCTTATGCTGCTTCCCTTGTCTAGAATGATAAACTCTTTTTTATCTACTATAAGATCTTTAAGGAAAATGCATCTTTTTCTGTCCAGTTATAAGCTATTGTCCTTTAAAGCCATAGCTACAGTCTAGCAATTATTTATTTTCTTAATGTTGAACTCTAGCTGTGTGCCAGACCTGAGATGTTAATTTCTCAAAGAACAAGTCTGTATAACCCACTTTAATGTGCTCCTAATTTCTTCACTGGGTAGGTGCATAATAAGCATCAAGTGAATGATTTGGATTGACTGATGATCTCTCCACTTTGCTCCTTTAAAGACAGCATCAGATGGTGAGATAAACAGTGCTAATATTAGGAGAAGGTTAATGATGGTATACTCCCAAGGATGAGTATGAGGACCAATTCCTCATTCATTAATAGTGTGCATTCACTAATTAATTAGTGAATGTGCATTCATTAATAGTGTGAAATGAGGTGAATTGTAAGCAGCAAAATATTTGTTGAGGATGAGAAATTATGTAGGTTAGCCACTGTTAGAGAGGATTCTAAGTACCTACTGAAAATAATTTGGAAACCTAGTGACAGATCCATTTGAACATGAACAAAAGCATGACATGGAAAGAAATCATTGACTCATATGTGCTGATGGATTTACAATTAGCTATGGTTGCTTAGAAAAGTAATTCTTAATATCATCACACATAAAGTCAGAAAGAGCACTCGATGTAGATTGTTAAAAGAGAAATGAAGAATTACATAAAAATATGTAATACTAGAGTGCATAGTTTTCTTTGAGATTTTTTAAAAAGTTAAGTCCCTCTCAAAAGATAGCAAAAATTGCAATTTTCAGTCCAAGATACTGTAAGGAGTGGAAGACAAGATGTTACACAAAGGAAGAATTTAAATGGTATTTAACCAGCTAGGATATCAAGAAGCAGTGCTTGGCCAGAACAATAGAGAACCTGAGATTTAACTCCTTGAAATAAAAGTTCATAAAACATGCCGTGCAGTGCTTGAGGTGGTTAAATAATCTCCACTATGAAACATATGTATTTGGTATATAAACTAACTTCTGAAATGGGGTGGCTCTTTGATCCAAGGTCAGAGATAAAACCTTATAAAATGTATTCAAACTTGGACAGTTTGTTTTCTGGCACTGATAAATATTATCTCCTCTTTACAAGCACTAATTATAAATTGATTAGGACCTTCTTCTTCATAGTACAAATAATTCTTGGGAAGTTGACTTTTATTAGTCACAAGAATCTTGTAGTAAAGTATTTCATACAAACTCCAACAGACACTTCTTGAATCCCAGCATGTGTTTATTATGAAATTCATGAAAAGATTAATAATATTTAGTTATACTATTATAAAGACTACTAGTAGAAGGGTTGGGGATGGAAGGTACATCTGAAACAAGTGATTTCAATACACACTTTACAGTATGCTCAAGGAGATGTGGAGGAACAGGAGGGACCCAGGGTGGTAGGTCAACTCAGTTGGAGGACTACAACATTTTTCTTCAAATCCTAGCTGACCTCTCTAGGAGAGAGGCTCATGATAGCCAGCAACATACTTCCAAGTAAGTGAAGGCCTAAATGACAAATTGAGCATAGAAATTTAGAGCTAGAATACATAATTAAGGTCAAAAGACCTTATAGGGACCTAGCAATACCAAACAAAATATTCTTGGATTTATTATTCTGACAAGTAGTTATTGTGAGTTTTTTTTAATTTAGGCTTCATTTTATATTACTTCTTTTCTTTAATATAAAATATGTTCTCAGAACTTTATTTGTAGATCAAAAACTACCAACCTAATTACTTCATACTCTATTCCTTTAAATATATGCTGGATCAAAAGTAATTGCTTATCATCTCTTGTTATGATTTGTAAACTTTTTTTTAACATGGTGAAAGGCCAAGGGACAAGTATTTACAGAATAAGAACATTCATTTCCTTAATTACTATTAAAAACAAGTTTCCTGTCAATTCTTTGAATAGAATAAAGATAAGTTACTTAAATTAATTTTAAGCATTACATTGCATAATTGAGAAGAAAACCAGTTTTTTCTCGAAACAGCTTTTATTATGATTGGATTGTTAGATATATGGCTAAATTCTTCAGGGAAAATTTTTGACTTATTTATTCAACAGTATTTATAGAACACTTGTTATGTGCCAGGCATTTTTCTAGACGTTTGATACACATTAGGGAACAAAACTCAAAATTCCCTACCTGCATTCTTGTGGAGAGGAACCAAACAACATAACTAAGTCAGTTACATGATGTTTTAGAAGATAATAAGTTCTGTAGAAAATAATAGTGCAAAATAAAGGGGTTGATAGGTCTGAATGAGGAGATGGAAGGGTGGTCCATGCTGGTGTTTGTGGAGAACTTTCCTTGTGGAGGAGGCAACCACTGCAGATGTCCTGAAGGTGGAATCTGCCTTTTGTGTCCCAACCATAGCAAGGAAGTCAGTGTAGGTGTAGCAGAGAGAACCAGGTGGAGAATGCTAGGAGAAAAATCAGAGAGGTAGTAGGACCCAAACCACTTTTGGCTTTTACTCTGAGTAACATGCAAAGCCACCAGAGAGTTTTTAATCAGAGGACTGCCATGATCTAACTTGTTTTGAAAGGATTACTCCGTTGTTTTGGGTATAAACATTGAAGGAGGCCAAAGGATAGAAGCAGAAAGAACACTATGGAGGCTGTAATCCAGGCCAGAAGTGATGTTGGTTCAGACCAAGGAGATGGTAGTTAATGATGGATACATATATCTATACCCTGACTGGATTCAGGATATACTTTGAAGATAGAACAAACGGACTATGACACATTAGCTTGGGCATATGAGTAAGAAAAGAGGAGTCAAGAATGACTGCATGTTTTGGCCTGAGCATCTGGAAAGATAAAATTGATAAACATGAGGCTGTGAATGGAGTGAGTTTGGGTGCCAAAAACAGGAGATATGGAACTGTTGTGTTTAAGGATTTTGTTAGAAATCATAGTGGAAAAATTGAGTAAGCAACCAGATAATAACTCTGGAATTCTGGAGAGAATCTGCGAAACATACGTAAACTTGGAGTCCACATAGAGATGGTGTTCAAAGCCAGGAGATGATATCATCAGAGAGGTGAGTGTAGATAAGAAAGAGAAAACCAGAGATGAATCCCAGAAGTACTCCAATATTAAGACATCAGGAACAGCATTGTAGACTGAGAAGTCGAGACTAGTAAAGAAGGAAAACCAGGAGGGTATAACCTGAAAGCCAAGTGAAGAGAGTATGTAAACAATCAGGAGTGATTAACTGTCAGGTGACTATTGTAAGGTCAAGTGGGGTGAGGACCATGGATTGACCGCTGAGTTTAGCAATGTCGGGGAGACATTATTGACATTTTCAAGAGCTATCATGTCAGAATTGGTATGTGAAAAACTAGTTAGAGTGAGTTTATATAGAATGGGAGAAGATAAATTGGACAGTGGATGTACTATCCTCAACTCTTTCAAGGAGTTTTGCTTCAAATGTGCTAGAGAAACAGCAGTACAGAGAGAGGAAGTAGAGTGAATGGAAGGTTCCTATAAGATAGCAGAAATAACAGTATCCTCTTGTGCTGATGGTAATAATACATCAAAGAGGCAGAATTAATAATGCAGGAAGCAAAGAGGAGTAGTCTTGGAGGTGACATGAGAGAAAATGGGATTTAATATACAAGTGGAGGGATTGGCTTTAGATAATAGCATGGGTAATTAATCATATCAGAAAGGTAAAATATATGGATACAGATGCTGATAACAGGGTTGATGAGGTGGAAGATTTCTGCTCTTTGCTTCAACCTCATTAGTGAAATAGGAAGTAAGGTCATTAATTGAGATTGGGAATGAGGAAGGTGTTAGAGGTTTGAAGAAAGGTGAGAAGGTGTGAAATAGTCTTGTGATTCTAGCAGATTGAGAGGGAGAATGGTTTGCTGTTCAGTGGTAGGGTTTAATGAGGAATGTGGTCATGAATTTAAAATGGAACATTGCGAGTTCTTTTATGTTCCTCTCGAGTTGTATTCACTTGCACAGGTACAGGTATAGAAATGATGGAAAGTTGAATTCAACCAGGACTGTGGTTTTGCCCTGCAACTAAGAAGGTAGAGAGCAACAAGAGAATTGGGAATGTATGTGTGAGAGTAGCTCTATTGATTAACAATGGAAATGAAACTGGATAAAGAGGGAAAAGTGACATCAAGGAACTAGGGATTATGAAATAGTGATAGAATCAATGTATTGGAGGTTCTTGTGAGTTGGAAAAGTTATTTGAATTTGAGTATAAGAGGGTGTGAGCTGGAAAGAGGTGTTGCTCAGAGAGAAGCATATGTGAAATTGGGGTTGTGGAGAGTTTGCAGCTAATAATAATGACGAAATCTGGCTATGCACATGGTAGTAACTGAGGTAAATTCAGAACATCATTAGAGGAGAGAAATTAAAAGAACCTAGAGGCCAAGTAGTTGGAAGAAACTTGTTCACTGCTAGAAATCGAAGCAAAAACATTGTCAAAGAGAGTTAGTGAACCAAGTGATTAAAATCACTTTAAAGGGAGTGATTTGAGTATTAGTAAATGACTAACAATAAGTGGTAATGGGGATATGATCTGTTGACTTGAGTTTTAGAGCCTGGAGTGGTGTATTCAGGGAGAATGATGTGAATGTGGTAATGAAGGACAAGAGGAATGGAAAACTTCACTTCTAGGACCAATGGAACAAGGATTATCGCAAAAATATCAACCACCACATGAGAGGGGCACAGAGCAAACAGTGTCCTTGGGGAAGAATCAGGCTTCTACTAAGCAATAATGTGAGAAGAACATTTAAAGAAGAGATTAAAGATATAGAGGATTGTGCTGACATCAGACAATGAATTAATTTCAAAACTTCCTTGTGGTATATTATACAACTTAGTCTGCCTTCATATATGTAGTGCCCTGCATGGTATATGCTCAGATATTTTTGTGCTGAATGAGTCACTCTTGTCATTGTTTCAAATTGAATGGAAAAAATAGGAAACAAATAAAGATGAAAACTTTGTTTACCAGAAAATTAATTTAGTCTTATTATTTGAGCCTCCTTAGCTATAAAACAGGGTTACAACTTTTAATATATGGTGATAGTTTCCTATATAAATATTATTAATATTAAAACAAAGAGAGATGAACTCCTTGTAAATATATTGAATAAACAAATAAAACACACCTCTTATTTCTCAAGCAGTACCTAAGATAAATTTAATAGTTAGTAAAGACACTGCAAGTAAGAGTAGGAGGATATAGGTTTCCCACTTAAGGAAGAAAGAACTGCTGCAGCTGAGAAGTGAGAGTCAGAGGGAATCTGTTGTCCAGGGTGATAGACCAGGACATGCTCACACAAGAATGACTTTGTGCCAACTCTGTATCCCCAAACAGGAAACCTAGATTTGAGATTGTCAGAACCAGAGAGTTCATTATGGCATTTGCCCTTCAGCTCCATGTGTACTAAACTCTAGTGATAATTATTAGCAGTATGAAAAATGGTAGGTTTCAAAGTTATCTGTAATATCTCATTTGACCTTCACAACTATGAAAGGACGGTTTTATGGATGAGGAAAGTACACATCAAAAAAGTGAAGTGACTTGCCCAAAGTTGCTGTTACTCCATAGGGAGGCTGGGACCAAACTATAGTCTGATTTCAGTCCAGCATTTTTTAAATCTCATCTCAGTGTAATGCTCTTCAAGCGCTTTCTCCTGGGTAGTGTGGAAAACTTGGCATGGTTTCCAGTGAGATTCCAGGACTCTACTCACACATTAACCAAAGCAGCTCTGTCCGTACGTGTTGAACTTCTGGTCTCTGATTTTGTTTGAAAGAAAGGATCTGTTGGTGAAAAAAATACTTGAAAATTACCATATTAATACATTTTATTCCTATGGCATAATATTGACTATATCTAGTAGTTACTCTCAGATGTTTCAGGTAGGGTGGGAAAAGTTTTTCCTTCTCCATCTGGAAGAGTACTTATGCGGTGCCTTCCTAGGTTTGAAGGGTAAGAGTGGGGTCAGTAACAGTCAAATGGCCTGTACTTTAATTGGTTGGTATTTGTGTGAGACTAAATAGACACTTACCACTTTCATTCCAAAAGAGAAAAAAAAATTCAAGAAGATAAAGAGGATCTGTGTTGTCATGGCAATAGTTTAACATTGTAATAATTAAAGCTTCTCTTAACTGACTAGCTAAACTGTGACTTAAAACATGAACTATTTACTCTATAATTAGGGCACTGGCTTACTAGAACAAAAATGTTACTGCTTTTTGATTCTTGTTAGAAGGGGCTTTACAGCTGCCCATTTAGATTCAGTGGCATAAGAAATAAATTATTGAATTTTTAGGGAGAGGATAGAAGCTTAAATTTTACTATGTTGAAAAGCATTAGGGAGGTGAAATTATGGATCAATTTATTTAAAAAAAGGAATTAATTTCTTGGGGGCTTTTTGCTCACACACAAAAAAATAATTTAAAATTGTTGCATAAGTGAAAGTGATTTTGGCAGAAATATTAGACTGTTTAGTAAAATATTCTAAATCTCTCAAGAATATTTAATGTATTAACTGGATTATACTAGACCTCTTTAATAATTCACAACGACACATACTACCTGGTATTCCTTTCTAAATTCTTATTATTTCTTAAATGCTCCCTGATGGTTCCCTGACCCTAATTTAAGCCCTGATCTTGTATATCTGGAATAGATTCAGGATCAAAATACATTTCATAGCATGTTCAATGCATTAAAATGGGATCAATCTGAGGATCAATCTGGGGAAACAGATCACTTCAAGCTTTAAGTAACTTAGTAAAGACTTTTACATATATACTCACTTAGGTACTGAAACTAAAATATTGGGTCTTAAATTCAGTATAGTTTTAATTAGGAGCTTATTCCCTCATCTGAGATAAAGTTATCCTAGTTTGTTTCTTTATATAGAGATAATTTTTCAATTATGATCAAGTGGAAAAAGGTATAACAACAAGCATAAAGGATTTTGAAGTAAGTGCTGGAGAGACATTGAATTTAAGAGAGAGATGAAAGAAGGAAAGCCAAGCTGAAGGCTCCTATAGAAAGCAAAGTATGAGATGATGAGGATATGGACCAAATAGCAATGGAAATAGAGTAGAATGGACAATTATATGAGATATCTCAAAGCAAAAAATCAACAGGACTTAGAAAATTAAGCAAATCCCATGAAATAAAGGAAAAGTGATTCAAACAAGCATAATGCAGGATTCCAAGCATAAGTGACTGACAAAAATTTTAGAGCTATTGTCAGAGATTGTGGAAGAGTGAACTGGTTTGAAAGCAAAATAGAGAAAATAATTAGTTTGCTTGAGTTTGGGGCAAAATTAGGACATTTGTTTAGAAGTCCCCCTTCGAGACAAAGAGATATGGAACTAGGATTTTGTCTATCTGAGATATATCTAGGGAATCACCAGATTAAAGGTAGTAATTATAGCCCCAAAACTGATTATTAGTCTGATGGAGTGATTGAGAAGAGAAAAGAACAAAAGACCTGGAACCAGACCTTGAGGAAACACATAAGTTGACATAGCTCACGCTAGAAATCATGGAGAAACTATGAGAAGCAGATCTTAATGCAAGTCACATTTATGAGCCATTAGTAAGCTGATATACCTAATGTTCTGGAAATGTTGGAGAGATAAATAGTAACAGTGAGTATAGGAAATTCAGTTTGAATTTTAAGAACTATTATTTAGCCCCAAACTCTAAAATTCTACAGTCTTTTAATCCTTAAGAGTTTCTGAAGCCCACTCCATGTTGAAAAAAGGAAAATGTACTCATTTTTTTCTGTCATAACTATATATTCTTTTGAAAAATACACATTCATCTAGTTATCTTAAGTATTAGAAATAACACAGCATAAGAATATGTGGACTTATGTTTTTTAATATTGTCATCACTAAAATGGGAAATTCATAAGACCAAAATATCCAGATGAAAAGAAATCAGCCATCTGAATGATCTGTTTACATAATGTTTACACCTAGATACACCCAGGTAACATTTTGTAGAATATTGAACTTTTTTGGTAATCATCTTTCTTTACAATTGTGTTTAAAAGTTTTGTGCTTATTATGGTACATAAAGATACCAAAAGCTCATAAAAATGTACATAATGTGTGTTTTAGGTGTTTCTATAATTCTAGGAGAGTTTTTCTTTGAATTTTGCATTCCTGGTTTTTCAAAAGTAACTCGTGTGTGTGTTTGTGTGTGTGTGTGTGTGTGTGTGTGTGTATCCATCTGTTTATTGCTGTAGATATAATGCTCCCATTATCCTGGGTGTGGGGTAGAGTTTATATGCCACTGTATATAACATTATCATCAAAATGATCTACTTAAACGATTTTGTGTGTATGTGTGTGTGTACAGACACAATTCCTTCAGAAGACACCTACCAAGGCAAATGCAGGTTTCCAGTGTTGATTTTGGCATGGGCACAGAACCCATTTTACAAAGAGGAGAAACAACAACCAGCATTGGGAAAATAAAACCAGAGCTCTACAAACAGAAATCAGTTGACTCTGAGGGCAACAAGAAAGAAGATGTCAAGACCTGTGGGAAGCTTAACTTCACCCTCCAGTATGATTATGAAAATGAACTTCTAGTTGTTAAAATTATCAAAGCCTTAGATCTCCCTGCTAAAGACTTCACAGGAACTTCTGACCCTTACGTGAAGATGTATCTTCTTCCAGATAGGAAAAAGAAATTTCAGACCCGTGTGCACAGAAAAACTTTAAATCCTGTGTTTGATGAAACTTTTCAGTTTCCTGTAGCATATGATCAACTAAGCAACCGAAAACTACATTTCGGTGTGTATGATTTTGACAGATTTTCTAGACATGACATGATTGGGGAAGTGATTTTTGATAATTTGTTTGAAGCCTCTGATCTCTCCAGGGAAGCCACAGTATGGAAAGATATTCATTGTGCTACCACAGTAAGTTATAATTCCACCAATGTATTCCTTTTTATTTGACCTGCAGTGATATATAAAACTAATTTTTACCCACATTAGTTCTACAAATTAGGGAATTTATGTCCTAAAGACCTGCAAACAGAGTATGTGATTACATACATACATAATAATTCAGACACTTAACACTAGGTAACATTAGTGATTGTATAAATAAAATAATCTTTTCCTTCAACATCTAACCTTTGTTTCTACACTTCCTGTTTGGGGAAATTCATTACTTCACTGTATTGGACATTTCTGGTAATTTGCCAAAAATAGTAGGCTTTTTCTCTTGTAAAATATTTATCTGTAACCTATTATCAGCACTCAATTTCCTCATAGTTATTATTGACTTTCATTATTTAAGATGATTTTGTTCCTCAGATTAAACCTAAAACATACTTTGATGCCACTGGAAACTCCTCGATTTGGTCTAAAACAGTCCATTCCTTCAGATTTTGTGGAATTGATAAGATTATAGCATTTGAAATGCTGAATGATCAGGAAGTAATTGTTTACATTAGAACTTTTCCTTTTCATTACAAAATGCTTTTTCTGATTATAAAATAATTTAATATTGAAAATTTTAGAAACAGGGTAAAAAACATAAAATTAAATAATCCATAACGCCATGAATTATATGTAAAAACTTAGCATATTTCTTTCTACTTTTTTTTCTATGAATGTTTTAAAATAATTAAGATCAAACCAAGTTTAAATTTTTTCACACTCACTTTTTTTGTGCTATATATGTTTTAGTACATGATGTTTAAATATATGATCCATTTTCCTAACCATTCTTTTATTGTTGGACATTTGAATTAGGCATAAATTTTGTTAGACTAAAATTTTGTTGCATTCTCTATACATAAATCTCTTTTTTATTCAAGATTATTTGTCCAGAATAGAATTGGAGAAACACAATTAGGGAACTGGTCTCTTTAGAGGTTAGATTGCTAAATTTTTTTCATTTATTAGTTTTTAAATAAAGGCATTTAATTTTTTACTACCAGGTTGTCTTAACATCTTTTGTCTAAGTTTTACCACAAATTATAAACTAGAAATGTTGAAGTTTTGGACAGTGACAGGGATTATTTAAAAAATAAGAAAACTTTTTAAAATTCAAAATAGCTCCTTTTGTATTTTCTCCTTATTAATGTTTTACTAAGTACAACCAGTATTTAGGTTATTAAATTTTCATTATTGGGTTTTTATTTCAGTCTCCACTGTGATAATCTATTAGGGAACAAACTGGATTATATTTCAAAGGCACATTGGGGCTCTTTTGATTTCATTTTTTTTTCACTTTATTACTTATATTCCTACAGGGATAAAAGTGGTGAAGAGTGAATTTTACTGTTTTAAATATATGACACCTTCTGTAGAATTCTACAAATGCAGATAATAATTAATTATTAGGTTATTTCTCTTGATTCGCCAATCTTATATTAGTCCTTTTATTCATTCAACAAATATTTGCTGATTGCCTACTCTGTGTTTGATGTACTGTAAGTACTAGGGATGCAACAAACATTACCATAAAAAACTCTTTTGTTCATATATTTGGGTTCAGGTAAGTAACCCCTAAATGAAGTCTAAAAATTTACATAATTTTATAGGTGATTGACAGTGGATTATTTTTTTACATTCATAAGTTTTTGTATTCCATACTGGTCCTTAAAAAACAGTAAGAATCCCTTGTGGAAGCTTCAATTTTTGACTGCTAATAGAACATAAACTGTTTTTTTATGGTAAATATTAATGAATTCTTCAATTTTATTTTCAACTCTCCCATGTGCTTGAAGTATTAATTTTTTATTTCTGCTGTAAAAATTACCACAAATGTAGTGTCTTAAAATAACACAAGTTTATCACCTCATATTTCTGTAGGTTAGAAGTCCAACATAGGTCTTATTGGACTAAAATCAAGGTATTGGCAGGGCTCTGTTCCTTTCTGGAGCCTCTAAGGGTGGTCCATTTCCTTGCCTTTTCCGGATTCTAGCAGTCACGGGCATTCCTTGGTTTAGATTTAGCCCACGTGAGCAATCCAGGATAAGCTTCCCATCTCAAGGTTTATAATCTTAATTACATCTGCAAAGTCCTTTTTGCCATGTAGGTAGCATACTCAGGTCAGGATATTAGGAAGCAGCCATCTTTAGGGATGCCTTTATTCTGCCTACCACAGCATAGACATTTTCATTTCAGTATTCTGGATATGAAAGGAAGTATGCAGATAATAAAATGTATTATTAAATTATTCTAGTCAAATGACGTTTCTCTTTAACTATGTTTAAATATATGATCCATTTTCCTAACCATTCTTTTATTGTTGGACATTTGAATTAGGCATAAATTTTGTTAGACTAAAAATTTGTTGCATTCTCTATACATAAATCTCTTTTTTATTCAAGATTATTTGTCCAGAATAGAATTGGAGAAACACAATTAGGGAACTGGTCTCTTTAGAGGTTAGATTGCTAAATTTTTTTCATTTATTAGTTTTTAAATAAAGGCATTTAATTTTTTACTACCAGGTTGTCTTAACATCTTTTGTCTAAGTTTTACCACAAATTATAAACTAGAAATGTTGAAGTTTTGGACAGTGACAGGGATTATTTAAAAAATAAGAAAACTTTTTAAAATTCAAAATAGCTCCTTTTGTATTTTCTCCTTATTAATGTTTTACTAAGTACAACCAGTATTTAGGTTATTAAATTTTCATTATTGGGTTTTTATTCCAGTCTCCACTGTGATAATCTATTATTATATTAATCAAACTGGATTATATTTCAAAGGCACATTGGGGCTCTTTTGATTTCATTTTTTTTTCACTTTATTACTTATATTCCTACAGGGATAAAAGTGGTGAAGAGTGAATTTTACTGTTTTAAATATATGACACCTTCTGTAGAATTCTACAAATGCAGATAATAGTTAATTATTAGGTTATTTCTCTTGATTCGCCAATCTTATATTAGTCCTTTTATTCATTCAACAAATATTTGCTGATTGCCTACTCTGTGTTTGATGTACTGTAAGTACTAGGGATGCAACAAACATTACCATAAAAAACTCTTTTGTTCATATATTTGGGTTCAGGTAAGTAACCCCTAAATGAAGTCTAAAAATTTACATAATTTTATAGGTGATTGACAGTGGATTATTTTTTTACATTCATAAGTTTTTGTATTCCATACTGGTCCTTAAAAAACAGTAAGAATCCCTTGTGGAAGCTTCAATTTTTGACTGCTAATAGAACATAAACTGTTTTTTTATGGTAAATATTAATGAATTCTTCAATTTTATTTTCAACTCTCCCATGTGCTTGAAGTATTAATTTTTTATTTCTGCTGTAAAAATTACCACAAATGTAGTGTCTTAAAATAACACAAGTTTATCACCTCATATTTCTGTAGGTTAGAAGTCCAACATAGGTCTTATTGGACTAAAATCAAGGTATTGGCAGGGCTCTGTTCCTTTCTGGAGCCTCTAAGGGTGGTCCATTTCCTTGCCTTTTCCGGATTCTAGCAGTCACGGGCATTCCTTGGTTTAGATTTAGCCCACGTGAGCAATCCAGGATAAGCTTCCCATCTCAAGGTTTATAATCTTAATTACATCTGCAAAGTCCTTTTTGCCATGTAGGTAGCATACTCAGGTCAGGATATTAGGAAGCAGCCATCTTTAGGGATGCCTTTATTCTGCCTACCACAGCATAGACATTTTCATTTCAGTATTCTGGATATGAAAGGAAGTATGCAGATAATAAAATGTATTATTAAATTATTCTAGTCAAATGACGTTTCTCTTTAACTAGAACACTGAGCCACACACTGTTCTAGATACAGTTTATGACTTTTTTGTTGCAAAGATAGTGATGAAACCTAAATTTCTTGACTACGGGACCAAAGTTCACAATATACACTAGCATCATCTTTATGGTTAAAGTAGTATTTAATTAAAACTTCTCTTAAGCTTTTGAAAAAATATTAAACAATTTTATATTCTCAGATTAATAAAAATGAAAAAAATAATGTGAGTTGAAATTTGCTTAAGAAACTGTCTTTGCCTACTCACACATCTTTAATTTTAAGTAATTTCACACAGAAATTATAGAATGTTCTAGAAAGGAGAAAGGAAAGAAAGTAATGTAGTCATATGCCCTCACTAAATACTTGTTGAATAAATAACTTAGCATATTTGCATATAAGGCCAAGTGAAAGAATGTATGTTAGTACAAATCTCCCAGAAGAAAAAAAGAACAGTGCAATGATGTACCTTTTGATATGCTTGGTTATATTTGTTGACATTAACTACTTTCTGTAGGCAAAAATTATTCAGTGTGTAGCACAATTTCATATGTAAAATAAACCAGAAATATTTTAAATTTATTGTTAAAAATCCTAAATGGTTGAAACAAGAGGCACGTATCATGTATTTATAATTTTATTACCAATAAATTATTTCTATGCAAGAGGGGTTAATATTTTTATCAGGAATTAGCAGTTTTTTAAAAAATTTCAGGTTGAATGAAAAGAAAACAATAAAGGCGTGTCTTTATTCTGTGCAAAAAATTAGTCTTCACTTTAGAGCTATATATTACAAATATGGCAAGCCAGTCAGCTCTTCAACTAACATAAATATCTTCAACATAGGGAAAAATCACATTGGAGGACAGTGTGTACCCTATGCCTCTACTTCTGTAATGGGAAAGAGAAATATATATTCATATTCAGTTATATATACAAAAAAAGTTCTATATGAGGAGACACAAGAATTTAATAATAGTTGCTAACCTATTGGCAAAAATAGTAGAAGCTGGATGAATATGGAGAAGGAATGATTTGCAACATATTCCTTTATATACATTTTAAGCTTAAACTATGCGAGAATAATGTTATTCAGATTTTAATTAACATTTTTTCAAAAAGTTCTGTATAATAACGACTAATGTATTTTGAATATATAAATGTAGTTTTCTTATACACACTCAAGAATCCATTGAAAGTTTACATAGATAAGGAAAAGCTTTCCTTCTTATGAACAGAACCACTTCATTTTGCATATTTATTTATTTACTCATCTATTCAAATAACATTTTTTTCAGCACCAACTATGTTCTAGACACTTAGGAATTCTCAAGGGAGGAAGGTGTGTGTGTGTGTGTGTGTGTAACCACATTGACCTGGTTTATAGCTATAAAATGCTTGAATCTATTATCTTCTAACTAAGGGTCTATCAAATATTATTTTTTTGAATATTTCTGTTTTGTAAAGTTCATTTATACTATTTTTTAGATCCCACTTATCAGTGAAAGCATATAATATTTGTCTTTCTCTGTATGACTTACTTCATTTGGTATGACAATCTCTTTATTTCATTCTTTATTATGGCTAAGTATTATTCCTATTTCACTATATGTGTATATATGTGTATGTGTATATCTATCTATATCTATATATATATATATCACATCTTCTTTATGCATTCATCTGTCGATGGATATTTAGGTTGCTTCCATGTCTTGGCTGTTGTAAATAGTGCCACTACAAACATTGAGGAGCATGTATCTCTTCAAATTAGAGCTTTCCTCTTTTCTGGATTATGCCCAGGAGTGAGATTGCTGGATCATATGGTGCCTCTATTTTTAGTTTTTTAAGGAAACTCCATACTGTTTTCCATAGTGGCTGCACCAATTTACATTCCCACCAACAGTGTAGGAGGATTCCCTTTTCTCCACACCTTAGCCAGCATTTGTTTGTAGACATTTTAATAATGGCCATTCTGACTGATGTGACATGATACCTCATTGTAGTTTTGATTTGCATTTCTCTGATAATTAGCGATATTGAGCATCTTTTCACATGCCTATTGTCTTCTTTTTTTTTTTTAATCTTTATTGGAGTATAATTGCTTTACAATGGTGTGTTAGTTTCTGCTTTACAACAAAATGAATCAGTTATACATATACAACCTCCATACTGCTCTCCATAGTGGAGAACATGCCTATTGTCTTCTTTGTATATCTTCTTTGGAGAAATGTCTATTTAGGTCTCCTGCCCATTTTTTGAGTGGGTTTTTGTTTTTGTTTTTGAGTTGTATGAGCTGTTTGTATATTTTGGAAATTAAGCCCTTGTCAGTTGCATCTTTGCAAATATTTTCTCCCAGTACGTAGGTTGTCTTTTCATTTTGTTTATAGTTTCCTTTGCTGTGCAAAAGCTTATAAGTTTGCTTAGGTCCCATTTGTTTATTTTTGCTTTTATTTCTATTGCATTGGGAGACTGACCTAAGAAAACATTGCTACAACTTATGTCAGAGAATGTTTTGCCTATGTTCTTTTCTAGGAGTTTTATGGTGTCATGTCTTATATTTAAGTCTTTGAGCCATTTTGAGTTCATTTTTGTGTATGATGTGGGGGAGTGTTCTAATTTCACTGATTTACATGGGGTTGTCCAGCTTTCCTAATACCATTTGCTGAAGAGACTGTCTTTTCTCCACTGTATATTCTTGCCTCCTTTGTTGAAGATTGACTGTAGGCATGTGGGTTTATTTCTGGCTGTCTATTCTGTTCCATTGATCTTTGTCTTTTTTTGTGTGCCAATACCATGCTGTTCTGATTACTGTAGCTTTGTAGTATTGTCTGAAGTCTGGAAGGGTTATGCCTCCAGCTTTGTTATTTTTCCTCAACATTGCTTTGGAAATTCTAGGTCTTTTGTGGTTCCATATAAATTTTGCGGTTATTTGTCCCTCCCTTCTGGCAACCACCAGTTTGTTCTTTGTGAGTATATTTCTGTTTTGTTGTGTTTGTTTTGTTTTTTAGATTCCACATATGAGTGAAATTACATGGTATTTGTATTTCTCTTTCTGATTTATTTCACTTAGCATAATACCCTCAAGTTCTATCCATATTATTGCAAATGACAAGATTTTATTCTTTTTCTATGACTGAGTAGTATTCCATTGTATACATATATACCACATCTTCTTTATCCATTTATCTATCAATGAAAACAGGTGGCTTCCATATCTTGGCTACTGTAAATAATGCTGCAATGAACATAGAGTTGCATATATATTTTCAAAAGAGTGTTTTTGTTTTCTTCAGATAAATACCCAGTAGTGTAATTGCTGACCCATATGGTAGTTCTATTTTTTCATTTTTTAAAGGAACCTCCACACTGTTTTCTATAGTGGTTGCACCAAGTTACAATTTCCACCAGTATTGTATTCTCTTTTCTTCACGTCCTCACCAAAAATTTTTTTCTTGTCTTTCGATAATTGCCATTCTGACAGGTGTGAGGTGGTATCTCATTGTGGTTTTTGACTTGCATTTCCCTAACGATTAGTGATTTTGAACATCTTTACATGTGTTTATTGGCCATCAGTATGTTTTCGTTTGAAAAATGTCTATTCATATCCTCTTCCCAATTTTTAATCAGGTTGTTTGCTTTTTCAATGTTGAGTTGTATGAGTTTTTGTATATTTTGGCTATTAACCCCTTTTAATATATATGATTTGCAGATATCTTCTCCCACTCAGTAGGCAGCCTTTTTGTTTTGTTGATAGTTTCCTTCCCTGTGCAAAAGCTTTTTTAGTTTGATCTAGTCCCATTGGTTTAATTATGCTTTTGGTTTCCTTGCCTGAGGAGACACATCCAAAAAAATATTGCTAAACCAATATCAAAGAAGTTACTGCCTGTTTTCTTCTAGGACTTGTATGGTTTTGTTTCTTACATTTAGGTCTTTAATCCATTTGGAGTTTATTTCTTTATATGGTGTGATCACCATATAAAGAATCAATTTGATTCTTTTGAATGTAGCTGTCCAGGTTTCCAACAACATTTATTGAAGAAGCTTTATCTCATTGTATTTTCTTGCCTCCTTTGATGTAGATTAATTGCCTAGCTAAGTGTGAGTTCATTTCTGAACTCTCTATTCTGTTCCATTGATTGTTTTTGTGCCAGCACCATACAGTTTTGATTACTGTAGCTTTGTAGAATAGTTTGAAGTCAGGGAGCATGATACCTCCAGCTTTGTTCTTCTTTCCCAAAATTGCTTTGGCTATTCAAGGTTTTTTGTGGTTCCATAAAAATTTTAGTGTTATTAGTCCTAGTTCTGTAAAAAATGCCATTGGTATTTTCATAGGTATTGCACTGAGTCTGTAGATTGCTTTGGGTAGTATGGACATTTTAATTGTATTGATTCATCCAATTCATGAACACAGTATATTTTTCCATTTATTTGTATTGTCTTCAATTTCTTTCCTCAAAGTCTTGGAGTTTTCAGAGTAAAGATCTTTCACCTTCTTGGTTAAATTTATTCCTAGATATTTTATCCTTTTGATGCAGTTTTAAATAGGATGCTTTTCTTTTAGTTCTCTTTCTGACAGTTTGTTATTAGTGTATAAAATGCAACAGATTTCTGTATATTAGGGTTTTTTTTGCGGTACATGGGTCTCTCACTCTTGTGGCCTCTCCCATTGCAGAGCACAGGCTCTGGACACGCAGGCTCAGTGGCCATGGCTCATGGACCCAGCCGCTCCGTGGCATGTGGGATCTTCCCGGACCAGGGCACGAACCCGTTTCCCCTGCATTGGCAGGCAGACTCTCAACCACTGTGCCACAGGGAAGCCCCTGTATATTAGATTTTTATTCTTCAACATTACTGAATTCTTTTATTAGTCCTACTACTTTTTTGGTGGAGTCTTTGACATTATATATAGTGTCAGGTCATCTGAAAACAGTGACAGTTTTACTTCTTCCTTTCCAATTTGGATGACTTTTATTTCTTTTTCTTGACTAATTATTGTGGCTAGAAGTTCCAGTACTATGCTGCATAAAAGTGGCAAGAAAGGGCATCTTTGTCTTGTTCCTGATCTTAAAGCAAATGCTTTCAACTTTTCACCATTGAGTATGATATTAGCTATGGGTTTATCATATATGGCCTTTAGTATGTTGAGGTATACTCCTTCTAGGCCCACTTTGATGAGAGTTTTTGTCATAAATTAATTTTGAATTTTATCAAATGGTTTTTCAGCATCTATTGAAATGATCATATGACTTTTATCCTTTGTTTTGTTAATATGGTGTATCACATTGATTAATTTGTGTATATTGTACCATCCTTGCATCCCTGGAATGAATCCAACTTGATCATTCTCTATCTTTAACTTTTTCCATTTTAATTATAATATGCCTTGGTGTGGATATCTTGTTTGGGACTGTCAGTGCTTCCTATACCTGGATGTGCACAGGTTAGGGAAGTTTTCAACCATTATTTCTTCAAATACATTTTCCGTCTCTTTGTCTGTCTCTCCTTTTTCTGGGAACTCTGTAAATGTTATAATGCTTGATTTTTATCCTAGAGGTAAGGTCCCCTAAACTCTCCTCATTTAAAAAAGAAAATCCTTTCTTCTTTTTGCTGTTTTGATTGGGTGATTTTACTATTCTATCTTTTATATTGCTTGTTTTTCTTTGTCATATAATCTGCTGTTGATTTCCTCTAGTGTATTTTTATTTCATTTATTGTACTCTTCATTTCTGATTGATTCATTATTATATTTTCTAAGTCTTTGTGAAGTTATCACTGAATTTTCCCATTCTTTTCCTGAGTTGGGTGGACATTCTTGTGACTGTTTCTATGAACTCTTTCAGTTAAATTACTTGTTTCCATTTCATCAGGGTTTTTTCTGGGGTTTTATTTTGTTCTTTTGTTTAGAACATATTCTTCTGTCTCCTCATTTTGTTTGACTTTAGTTTTTGTTTCTATGAATTAGGCAAAACAGCTAATTCTCTACAGTCTTGATGGAGTTGCCTGTGTGTCTGAATCTCCTGTGTATATTGCTTGTGCCTAGTGGCTTTGATAGGCTGGCTGGAGTGGGAGCAGTCCAGGCCAAGTGTGGTTTCTGGGTAGTGCTGTGCCTGAGGCCACTTTGGTGGGGCACTGAAGCTGGTTCAGGTCAGTCTGGAGGGCAGTACTTTGGGAGTGCTACACTGGATGTCACCTTGGCAGGATGGCTGGTGCTGGTGCTGGAGTGGGTATGGGCTGGGAGGAGTCCCAGAGGGACTCAAACAATGGTGAGTCCCTGGTACCTCTGACCCCAGAGAGGGGTCCAGTAGTGCCCTGCTCATTTGGCAGAATCTCTAGGATTAGTAAATGGATTTTCTTCTCATATAGTTTAGATGCTCTTTAAACGGCCATTTTTTTCACGGTATCCCAGAACAGGTGAGTATGTGCCTGGGCCCCTCAGCAATATCCCTCCCTACTGCAGGTTACTGCAATGAGGGTGTGGGTCCCACAGATACCATGTCTCTGTCTTTCCTACCCATTTCTATATGGTCTTTCTATGTGCAGTAGCTGTTCAATCAGTCCTCAGGTCTTCTGGAGGAAATACTGTATATGTAAAGTGTAGATTCAGTATGTCTGTGGGAGAAGGTGAGCTTAGGGTCTTCTTATCCTGCCATTTTGCCCTTCACCCCAACACCTACTCAACATTTTTTTTTTTTTTTTTTTTTTGCTTTTTACGGGCCTCTCTCTGTTTTCGCCTCTCCCATTGTGGAGCACAGGCTCCAGACCCGCAGGCTCAGTGGCCATGGCTCACAGGCCCAGCCACTCCACGGCATGTGGGATCTTCCCGGACCGTGGCCTGAACCCGCGTCCCCTGCATCGGCAGGTGGACCCCCAACCACTGCGCCACCAGGGAAGCCCCTACTCAACTTTTAACAACAGACTGTTAAAAGGGACTTTGTCTCACAAATATTTTGTTTTCAATAAATCACCAAAGCCTAAGTTCTTTAGTGACTAGACTTCACTTCCTCTTAACTACAGTCAGAGACAGAGACAGAGAAAGACAGAGAGAGATAGAGGCCCATGAATGGTAGACAAGCTACATGGCAATTGCACTCTTTACATTTAGAACAATGTAGGAACTTAAATTGGAAATTATGTAGATGCTATGAATATAGGCAAAAAAAAATCATCTTGCTTTTTAAACAACCTCAAATATTATGATTCAAAATTTAACTTTTAGATATGCATTAACTTTGAATTTTTGTTTTGTGCAACAGAATGCTGTAATGAATATTACAGGAATGTAATACTTAAACTGCTAATAAAAGGCTAATATAATCATTGTTGTGGATTCTGGAACAAACTGACCATGGCTTTGCATCCTTGCTGTGTCATTTATCTGTATGTCTCTGAGAAAGTTACTAGATCTCTCTAAGTCTTAATTATCTTATCTGCAAAATGGGGATAATGAGAAGGTGAACCATAGTTTGTTGAATAGACTAAATAGGTGCCTAGCATAGAGCCAGACGTTTGCAAATGCTCAGTATACATTAGCAGCCAAGAAGTATAAACAGAATGATATCACTGGAATATGATTTTGGTTGTTGTAGTTGACATATTAAACAGGAAAGAAGATCTTGGTGCTAAAAATGGCTATGTCCTATTATAATAGTGAAGATAGTTTTAGGTGGTATGCTTTTCTATTTAGGTTGGAAAGTTTTGTGTGAGAGATAATTTAAATCTGTTTAGTTACTGTATGCTCTGATTCAGTGAGTAGATACTATTTCTTCTTTTATGATATATATACTCACACTGATACCTAGCATGCCCCTCATCTCCCACCTGACTTGACTCTTCCTTTCCCACTGTGCATGTCTCCTCCTCTTTTTCCCCTCACCAACCTCTGCATGCACTTATAAAGTGTATCTTATGAAACCTCAAGATTTAATGACACTGGTTATCTTCCGTATGTTCCTTTCCAATATTCTTCACCCTGTTTGGTGCCTTAAGTGGCTGGCCTATTTGTCTGCAAACTCTGCTCTCTGAGTTCTGGCAAGAGCTGTTAGGACAGAAGGAGAATGACATTTGGATATGTATTCTCTTTAGATCTTTCTCTGAGAGATTGCCTCAGGATGGCTATGTCCTTTATCTGAGGGTACCGTTCCTCTCAAATTAGGCTATTCTTATTACCACTTCTTTCTGAATTCAGGTAAGTGTCCCCACCCCCTTGCCCTTTCAGACGTAGGGGTCATTACCACCTCTACTCTTACCTGCACCGGGGCACCACACCATCTCTTGTGGTTTCCATACTTCCTGCTCACATCACTGTAGATGGGGACATCATTAAGCCCTCTGGAATTACTCTAATTTGTGTGTGTCGTTTGTTTCTTCTTGTATCCTTGAATGATACCACAAAGAAAGGAAATGATTCTTGATTACAAACAGTTTAATTTCCTGTAACGTTCTTAGACCATGCCATGTGTCTAAGATGTTTCGTGTGTTTATTACCTTTAGGGAAGCTAAATTACTCCATTAAATTCTTGATCATAAGACAAGGCCTTCAACCACAAAAAGAACCATTACATTGTTTAAATTTTCTAATCTTTTGGTTTTTTTAGCATCATTATTGGAGTATAATTGCTTTACACTGTTGTATTAGTTTCTGCTGTATAAAAAAGTGAATCAGCTATATGTATACATATATCCCCATATCCCCTCCCTCTTGTGTCTCTCTCCCACCCTCCTTATCCCACCTTTCTAGGTGGTCACAAAGCATCAAGCTGATCTCGCCGTGCAATGCAGCTGCTTCCCACTAGCTATCTATTTTACATTTGGTAGTGTATATATGTGAGTGCTTCTCTCTCACTTTGTCCCAGCTTACACATCCCCATCCCCATGTCATCAAGTCCATTCTCTAGGTTTGTGTCTTTATTCCTGTCCTGCCCCTAGGTTCTTCAGAACCATTTTATTTTTTCTTTAGATTCCATATATATGTGTTAGACTACAGTATTTGTTTTCCTCTTTCTGACTTACTTCACTCTGTATGATAGACTCTAGGTCCATCCACCTCACTACAAATAACTCGGTTTTGTTTCTTCTTATGGCTGAGTAATATTCCACTGTATATATGTGCCACATCTTCTTTTTCCATGCATCTATCAATGTACATGTAGGTTGCTTCCATGTCCTGGTTATTGTAAATACAGCTACAATGAACATTGTGGTACATGTGTCTTTTTGAATTATGGTTTTCTCAGGGTATATGCCCAGTAGTGGGATTGCTGGGTCACATGGTATTCTATATTTAGTTTTTTAAAGAACCTCCATAGTGGCTGTATCAATTTACATTCCCACCAACAGTGCAAGAGTGTTCCCTTTTCTCCGCACCCTCTCCAGCATTTATTGTTTGTAGATTTTTGGATGATGGCCATTCTGATGGGTGTGAGGTGATACCTCATTACAGTTTTGATTTGCATTTCTAATGATTAGTGATGTTGAGTATCCTTTCCCATGTTGGCAATCTGTATATCTTCTTTGGAGAAATATCTATTTACTCTTCTGCCCATTTTTGGATTGGGTTCTTTGTATTTTTGATATTGAGCTGCATGAGCTGCTTGTATATTTTGGAGATTAATCCTTTGTCAGTTGCTTCATTTGCAAATATTTTCTCCCATTCTGAGGGTTGTCTTTTGGTCTTATTTATGGTTTCCTTTGCTGTGCAAAAGCTTGCAAGTTTCATTAGGTCCCATCTGTTTATTTTTGTTTTTATTTCCATTTCTCTAGGAGGTGGTTCAAAAAGGATCTTGCTGTGATTTATGTCATAGAGTGTTCTGCCTATGTTTTCCTCTAAGATTTTGATATTGTGTGGCCTTACATTGAGGTCTTTAAACCATTTTGAGTTTATTTTTGTGTATAGTGTTAGGGAGTGTTCTAATTTCATTCTTTTATTTGTAGCTCTCCAGTTTTCCCAGCACCACTTATTGAAGAGGGTGTCTTTTCTCTATTGTATATTCTTGCCTCCTTTATCAAAGGTACAGTGGCCATATGTGCATGGGTTTATCTCTGGGTTTTCTATTCTGTTCATTGATCTATATTTCTGTTTTTGTGCTAGTACCATACTTTCTTGATTATTGTAGCTTTAGAGGTTAGTCTGAAGTCAGGGAACCTGATTCCTCCAGCTCCATTCTTCTTTCTCAAGATTGCTTTGGCTATTTGGGGTCTTTTGTGTTTCCATACAAATTGTAAAATATTTTGTTCTAGTTCTGGGGAAAATGCCATTGGTAGTTTGACATGGATTGCACTGAATCTGTAGTTGGCTTTAAGTAGTATAGACATTTTCACAATATTGATTCTTCCAATCCAAGAACGTGGTATATCTCTCCATCTGTTTGTATCATCTTTAATTTCTTTCATCAGTGTCTTATAATTTTCTGCATACAGGTCTTTCGTCTCCTTAGGTAGGTTTATTCCTAGATATTTTATTCTTTTTGTTGCAATGGTAAATGGGAGTGTTTCCTTCATTTCTCTTTCAGATTTTTCATCATTAGTGTATAGGAATGCAAGAGATTTCTGTGCATTAATTTTGTATCCTGCTGTTTTACAAAACTCATTGGTTAGCTTTAGTAGTTTTCTGGTAGCATCTTTAGGATTCTCTCTATATAGTATCATGTCATCTGCAAACAGTGACAGCTTTACTTCTTTTCCAATTTGCATTCCTTTTATTTCTTTTTCTTCTCTGATTGCTGTGGCTAAAACTTCCAAAACTATGTTGAATAATAGGGGTGAGAGTGGGCATCTTTTTCTTGTTCCTGATCTTAGAGGAAATGTTTGCCATTTTTCACCATTGAGAACGATGTTGGCTGTCGGTTTGTCATATATGGCCTTTATTATGTTGAGGTAAATTTCCTGTATGCCTACTTTCTGGAGGTTTTTATTATAAATAGGTGTTGAATTTTGTCAAAAGTTTTATCTGCATCTATGGAGATTATCATATGGTTTCTATCCTTCAGTTTGTTAATATGGTGTACCATATTGAGTGATTTGCATATATTGAAGAATCCTTGCATTCCTGGGGAAAAAAAAAACAATTGATCATGGTGTATGATCCTGTTAATGTCTGTTGGATGCTGTTTGCTAGTATTTTGTTGAGGATTTTTGCATCTATGTTCATGAGTAATATTGGGCTATAGTTTTGTGTGTGTGTGTGACATCTTTGTCTGGTTTTGGCATCAGGGTGATGGTGGCGAAGCAGAATGAGTTTGGGAGTGTTCCTCCCTCTGCTATATTTTGGAAGAATTTGAGAAGAATAGGTCATTGCTGTTCTCTAAATGTTTGATAGAATTCACCTGTGAAGCCATCTGGTCCTCAGCTTTTGTTTGTTGGACGATTTTCATCACAGTTTCAATTTCAGTGCTTGGGTTTGGTCTGTTTGTATTTTCTACTTATTCCTGGTTCAGTCTTGAAAGTTTGTGCTTTTCTAAGAATTTGTCCATTTCTTCCACATTGTCCATTTTATTGGCATATGTTTGCTTGTAGTAATCTCTCGTGATCCTTTATATTTCTGTAGTGTCAGCTGTTATTTTTTTTTCATTTCTAATTTTATTGATTTTCGTCTTCTCCCTTTTTTTGTTAATGAGTGTGGCTAACGGTTTATCAGTTTTGTTTATCTTCTCAAAGAACCAGATTTTAGTTTTATTGATCTTTGTTATCATTCCCTTCATTTCTTTTTCATTTATTTCTGATCTGATCTTTGTGTTTTCTTTCCTTCTGCTAACTTGGGGTTATTTTTGTTCTTTCCTTAATTGCTTTAGGTATAAGGTTAAGTTGTTTATTTGAGATGTTTCTTGTTTCTTGAGGTAGGATTGTATTGCCATAAACTTCCCTTTTAGAACAGCTTTTGCTGCATCCCATAGGTACTGGGTTGTCGTGTTTTCATTGTCATTTGTTTCTAGGTATTTTTTGATTTTCTCTTTGATTTCTTCAGTGATTTCTTAGTTATTTAGTAGTGTATTGTTTAGCCTCTATGTGTTTGTATTTTTAACAGATTTTTTCCCTGTAATTTAAATCTAGTCTCATAGCGTTGTGGTCAGAAAAGATACTTGATACGATTTCAATTTTCTTAAATTTACCAAGTCTTGATTTGTGACCCAAGCTATGGTCTGTCCTGGAGAGTGTTCCATGAGCACTTGAAAAGAAAGTGTAATCTGCTGTTTTTGGATGGAATGTCCTATAAATATCAATGAAGTCCATCTTGTTTAATGTATCATTTAAAGCTTGTGTTTCCTTATTTATTTTCATTTTGGATGATCTGTCCATTGGTGAAAGTGGGGTGTTAAAGTCCCCTACTATGAATGTGTTACTGTCGATCTCCCCTTTTATGGCTGTTAGTATTTGCCTTATGTATTGAGGTGCTCCTATGTTGGGTGCATAAATATTTACAATTGTTATATCTTCTTCTTGGATTGATCCCTTGATCATTATGTAGTGTCATTTTTCTCTTGTAATAGTCTTTATTTTAAAGTCTATTTTGTCCAATATGAGAATTGCTACTCCAGCTTTCTTTTGATTTCCATTTGCATGGAATATCTTTTTCCATCCCCTCATTTTCAGTCTGTATGTGTCCCTAGCTCTGAAGTGGGTCCCTTGTAGACAATATATATGTATATGCAGGTCTTATTTTTGTATCCACTCAGCCAGTGTATATCTTTTGGTTGGAGCATTTAATCCATTTATATTTAAGGTAGTTATCAATATGTATGTTCCTATTACCATTTTCTTAATTGTTGTGGGTTTATTATTGTAGGTCTTTTCCTTCTCTTGTCTTTCCTGCCTAGAGAAGTTCCTTTAGCATTTTTTGTAAAGCTGGTTTGGTGGTGCTGAATTCTCTTAACTTTTGCTTGTCTGTAAAATTTTAATTTCTCTATAGAATCTGAATGAGATACTTGCTCTGTAAAGTAATCTTGGTTTTACCCTTTCATCACTTTAAACATGTCCTGCCACTCCCTTCTGGCTTGCAAAATTTCTGCTGAAAGATCAGCTGTTAACCTCAGGGGGATTCCCTTGTATGTTATTTGTTGCTTCTCCCTTGCTGGTTTTAATATTTTTTCTTTGTATATAAGTTTTGATACTTTCATTAATATATGTCTTGGCATGTTTTTCCTTGTATTTATCCTGTATGGGACTCTTTGCTTTTCCTGGACTTGATTGTCTATTTCCTCTCCCATATTAGGGAAGTTTTCAGCTATAATCTCTTTAAATATTTTCTCAGACCCTTTTGTTTTCTCTTCTTCTTCTGGGGCCCCTATAATTTGATGTTGGTGCATTTAATGTTGTCCCAGAGGTCTCTGAGACTGTCCTTAATTCTCTTCATTCTTTTTTCTTTATTGTGCTCTGCAGTAGTTATTTCCACTATTTTATCTTCCAGGTCACTTATCCATTCTTCTGCTCAGTTATTTTGCTGTGAATTCTTTCTAGAGAATTTTTAATTTCATTTATTGTGTGGTTCATCATTATTTGTTTGCTCTTTAGTTCTTCTAGGTCCTTGTTAAATGTTTCTTTTATTTTCTTCATTCTCTTTCCAAGATTCTGGATCAACTTTACTATTATTACTCTGAATTCTTTTTCAGGTAGACTGCCTATTTCTTCTTCTATTGTTTGGTCTGGTGGGTTTTTACCTTGCTCCTTCATGTTCTGTGTGTTTCTCTGTCTTCTCATTTTGCTTAACTTACTGTGTTTGTGGTCCCCTTTTCACAGGCTGCAGGTTCGTCGTTCCCATTGTTTTTGGTGTCTGCCCCTAATGGGTGACTTTGGTTCAGTGGGTTTTGTCGGCCTCCTGGTAGAGGTTACTGGTGCCTGTGTTCTGGTGGGTGGGGCTGGATCTTGTCTGTCTGGTGAGCAGGACTGCATCTTGTGGTATATTTTGGGGTGTCTGTGAACTTAGTATGATTTTAGGCAGCCTCTCTGCTAATGGGTGGGGTTGTGTTCCTGTCTTGCTAGTTGTTTGGCATGGGCCATCCAGCACTGGAGCTTGCTGGCCATTGGGTGGAGCTGGGTCTTAGCGCTGAGACAGAGATATCTGGGAGAGCTCTCGCCAGTTGATATTATGTGGGGCTGGGAAGTCTCTAGTGGTCCAGTGTCCTGAACTCAGCTCTCCCGCCTTAGAGGCTCAGGCCTGACACCAGGCTGGAGCACGAAGATCCTGTCAGCCACACGGTTGCTGGCCTTGGAGAGTCTCCTAGGGAAGAAAGCTACTGCTGCAGTTCACCCTGGGTACATAGACACCAGCAGCGGCCATTCCTAAGATCTGATTCTACTGTGAGGAAGGCGGTGCTGGCAGGCACCCTAACATTTTCTAATCGTTTTTACACTGAGAATTTCTAAGGGCTTCCTTACACTGGAATTTCACATTTCATCGCAACTGAATTTCTGCCTTTTAAAAATCAATATTTCAGTGTTAATAATAATCGTTTATTTAGAATAGTCTAAAACTTGCCCCAATTTATGATAATTTTATAGGTCTCAAAACATATATTTGTGCATCCAGTTTCTTTAGAAATATAACCTAGAAACACATAAAATGCTCTACACATCCCTATTTTTTAAGTAGAAACTACTGAATATAATTTAACCTTTCCTTGTTAGTGGTGATCTTTGTGACCATTAATTATGATAGTAAATTTAAAAAGCAGATTTTAATTTTTGTCCATTGTTCTTCTATTACACTATTTTCTCTCCATATAAGTATATGTGCTTCCTGCATTCCTTACTTCTCCAATTTTGTTACTTTTAGGTTGTATAATAAATATCTAGGTTGGAAGAATTATATATAAGTAAAATCAATATGTGTTAAATAGTGATCTGGGATTTTGTTCTCAGAGTAAACCGCATGAGACTTATAATAAGTCAGAAGTCTTTTTATATTAACATAAAAGTTCATGGGTATGTTCTGAGTAGGATTTTGAAAGTCTAGATCTTATTATCATATTATTTTAGAATTTGTAGAGAGTTCAAGTGATCCTTTCATTTTATAGTTAAGAAATGGAAGTCCAGTGATAATAAAATCACTTAAATTCACACAACTGATTAATAGAAGGTTCAAAACTAGATTTAAACTCTTAGTTCAGTGTAGTTTGCCCTGAACTATGTTAGATTTTTACCATGCTTGAAACATGCTAAAAAGATATGAAAAGAATTAATTTTTTTAACATGGAAGTTCACTTTTGGTTTACAAAATTAAAATCTCAAAATACATAAATTGAAGACATTTTAAAAAGATATTTATGATAAAAATATATGTATAAAACCTTTAAAATTTATAATCCTGTCAGATCCATCTTATTAACAACTTTTATCAAAAATGCATGAATAACTAAGCAATGACTCTTGGCCTTATTCAAAACAGCAGTCAGAATCAGTGTTATTTCAGGAAATTTCTAGGCTAATTTTCTTCTTAGATGTAATTGGTGAAAAATCCATATTAGAAGTATAATTTAATTGGATCAGTTGTGTCTTTCTGTATTGTAATGCTTGGAGGTTATAGGACATAGAGAGAAGCTTTTTATCCCCATGATGTTCTAGCAATATACGTGAGTCTGTTGCAAGTTTTAGGAATTTAGTGTAATTCTACAGGTAGTGTTGAGTTAAAACTGTTCCTTTTTCTCTTGCATTTAACTAGTTCAATTTTTAACATTCTCTTACATAGTGAAAAGGATAAGCAGTTGATTTTTAAATGTGAATGTTCAAAATATTCTCCTCTTCCTCTATGATAGACTGCATTAAATAGCTTAGTAAAATTCAGGTAACTGATTTTCTAGTTTTTAACAAAATTTTGTAAGAAATATAGTACTTCATTCGCTAGCTCTGAAATCTAAGGCCATGAAAACAAATTTGAGTTTGTTCTTCTGGCTAGTAAAATGGGAAGCAGTATTTCCATTTGGGAAAGTCACAGAGGAAAGCAGAAAACTACAGGAACTCAAAGTGAGTGCCCTTTAGAATCATGGATTTGAGTTCCCTTTAGAATCCTGGATTTGCTACCATCAAGTCATATCACTTTGGGGAAATTGCTTAACATTTCTGAACTTGTTTCCACAACCAAAAAAAAGAGGCTTATAATAACATCAACCCCACAGGAATAATTTTGAAAATAAAATAAGTTAATAAATATGCAGTTCCTGTAAAATTTAAAGTTGCTAATTGTCAGTTATCCCCAACATGCTGTAATCTTGCAAACAAAGAAAACAGCTATTTGTTATCCACTTGGTTACTAATATCCCAATTCCTTCCATGTTTTAAATGTCTTACCTTAATATTTAACTTTCTTAAATGTATTACCATCACAATTTTTTAAATGAATGAGATATTCTTTACTGTTATCCTCAATCTTAAATTGAATAAAACATGACAAGTTATAAAAGACTGTGCTATGGCATACACTGCATTAAGTCTTTCTATAAATTTAATTAGTTCACTAAACCAAGGATCTTACTGACTGAATACCAATTTTATTTATGTTTTTGGAGTACTTTAAAATTTTTATATATTCTATGCATAACTCCACACCCCATGGTAAGTAAAGGGATCCTTTACAAGTGTAGACACCTATGAAATAACAGTCTAGAGAAGAGCTTAGATAACCAGAAGCAGAAAATTATGTCCAAATGGGCTGTTATCATACCAAGTATACTGAAAATGTTTTCATTTATAATCTATTTATTTATAGAGAAACAAGTATGATATATTGCCCATCCAGTGAAAAATAATGACTAGGAGAACATTTTTGTAACACAGGCTGGTTACCTGCTATGCCTATTTGTAGACCAAGGATCTTAAATCTATCAATTCAAAAAATTTCTATTTAGTTCTCCTATTTACCAAGCACTTTTCTGGATGTTTTAGGACATAAAATGTCCCCAATCTAAAAAGGCTTACTTTGTAGAAAAAGGAGACAGGTAATAATGAAAGAAATATTAATATGTCCAATGAATGGAAATGCTATATGAAACATGAGGCAGGGTAAAAGACAAGAAGTGGCAATTAGGTGCGGCCACTCTTCATAGGATGGTCAGATAAGGCCTCTCTGATGAGAGTGATAGATGAGGGCCAGATCATCTAGAGACTTCAAGTCATGGAAAGAACTTTGAGTTTTATTCTGTGTGACATGTGAGACCATTGATGGCTTTTGATTAGAGGTGAGCCATGGCTTCATTTATTATCAATAAGATCTCTGGCTACTATGTGGGGAATAGACTTTGTCGGGGAGGGGAGGAACCAAGTAAACCAATTTCTTATTCTTTAAAATTCATCCAGTTCAAGTATCTACATAGAGCAATACTGAGAGGAATTCCTTCAATTAGGAATTTTGTAATGATATTTAAAAGCATCAAACACTCTAAGGACTGCAGTACACAGTTTACTACACAAGTTTCTATGCCCCATCTATAAATGGTGATTAAGGTTTGAGAATAAGTCTCTAGTTCCTCTCAGCAAGAAACTTATGATATCTCTTAACCAAGTACAATGAGGAGTTCTTATCAAATTTGTATCCTCTTATTGTGTCCCAAGTTCTTCTTGTCCCAGTGTCTATATGAGGCTACCACCTGTTTGCTTCAGGGTCCTTATTATGCAGATGGTTAGAAGACTTGATTTGTTAAACCCAGGAAAGGTTGTTTTAAGGCCTCAGCTCTATCTCTTCAACCTGAGCACTTAATGACTCCTGGTACCTAAGTCTATGGCTGTGTTGGATAGGATAAGAGCTAAACCAGTGTGTCAGGTAGAGTTATTTCCTGCTTAGATTGAGGGCTGAAAAGAATTCTTCCACTTAGAAGAAGCAATAGCACTATTAAATAGCATCCCCGGCAATAATAGTTCTTGGTTGTGACCATTAAGCACTTAATGCTCAGTAGGGTTTCTAATGGTCTCATCTCTAACACTGCCACACTCTCTGCCCATTCCTGCCCTGACATCAGCAATGTTTCACCTTATCTTTGTGCCATGGCCAAGCACAGTGCTTAATATTATATGCTTAATACAAAGGCATTCCTTCCTTCTTGCAGAAATACTAGCAGATCCTGCTAAAGGACACCAGGTGAGCATTTTCTCTATTTTTAAGTGGAGATGATGGGAAAAATCCAGGAATGTAACTAGGTTTTGTGATAGGACCCTCCTCTGGCTGTTTCTTCCCCACATTCATTGAACATGCTGAAATCTGGTTTAATCAGCATCACTGGGAGAAATAGAAAGGGCAGGGAGGAAGTGCTGTGTGAAAATTTTGGTTCTTTGGAGGAAAATGAGGGAAGTGGGCTAGAAACTGCAAAAGGATTATAATGTTAATTACGTTCCCTAATTTTATTCTTTCAAAAATCTTCTTCCTCCTTCTTGTTTGCTTCCCATAGTCACTAGACTGCTTGTGCTGGCTGAGTGGAAGAGATGTCCAGATGTACAAAGAAATGAAGGAATTTGTCCACCTTAGGGATACATTTAATTCTGAAATTCCAATGCACTATAAAATTATAGCAAACATAATACCAGATCACACTAGCGTAGAGGGATCTACAAAGAAATAAGTTCAATAATACTAGTAGATAAGTATCATGTAACTTCAGCCCCCCAAACCTTAGTGTACCTTTAAATGGCTCAAAAGTGTTTTGAGCCATATATGGACATGCCCTTGCACACTTCTAGGGGTTTCATTCACAAAGCCCTCAACATTCATGAACAGTGTCTTTGCTCAGTTGATCTCTGATTACTGAGTAGTCTTCAGTTCTTCAAACAGTAGATGTCCCTGCTGTCCCTGAGGTCATGACCTGGCCTGATATTTTTATGATTTATTCATTCAATATGCTTGTTTATTGAGCATCAACCTTATACCAGTCACTGACCCTAGAAAGATTGTTATAAACAAGAAAAAATAGTATTTTTTGAACATCTACTATGTGTCAGTCTGCAAACTGGACCCGTGGCATACATTATCTTTGTCTATTATCCCCTTTAAATCTAAATGCAACCTCTCCAGGTAATTATTATTAGCCATGAAAATGGATCTCATCCTGACTGCAGAGAAAATCTGGGTTGATCTGAGTAAGTATTCCTGAGAAGGGATCCTGAGCCAGTGATCTCTGTTTACCTTCTGGTCATGCTTAGACACTTCAAAGCCTCACCCCACAGCTTCTTTATATGCTGCTCCCTCTATTTTTAATTCCCTTTACCATTAATCATTCCTCAAGATTCAGATTAAAAGTCACCCACCCCTGAAGTCTTCCTAGATCCTCATGGGAAGAATGAAGTATTTTTCATCTCTATTCTCATAATTAGAACTTAAGAATCCCTCTTAAAATTGCTTACAACACTGGTTTTAAAAAATGTACTTCAAAATCAAGCAGACAAATTCCAGTTTGTCCCCTAGTTAATTGTGTGGTGTTCTGAGAGGTTATGTGACTTGTCTAAAATCCCATGTAAGCCCTATGAGGAGGAAAATTTTGTCTTGATCATCAGTGTTCCCTCAATGCTAGAAGAGTGTGTGCCATTTTGGATGTTCTCAATAAACGTAAGCATGCTAATAAATGAATGAATGTTTACAGATTGACTAGGTATTTGATACAGCTGGAGTGCAGAGTTTGGGGGTTTGTTGTGTATAACAAGAAATTTGTAAAACGAAGGTAGAAAAAACATAGGGACAAAATTGTTAGGGACCAAATGTGTCATGTTGAGGAATATGGACTGTATTGTAGGTCCTGTGTGCCCAACACGTATCAGAGAGTTAAACACAATCCGATTGAAATTTTTAGCAGAGCCAGGGGACAATATAAATGACACTGCACATTAATTGTCCAGTATGGTCTTTTCTCACGAATCTCCAACAAAATCAACCCTATGCTCTCTGCCTTAAGGATTGGATCCTTCCTCATCTAAGCCACATTGTCTGGAAATTTAATTGATAGCCATGTTTTATGACCACTTATTCTTGAACTTGAAATCAAGCTATTAGCACCAGTTGATCCTTTCTGGTCTTTCCAACGAGGCTTTGCCAGCTCTGTAGCACACAAAGACTAAAAGGGCCTGTCCATACATTCCTGAACATATATCTGAGCTATGTATACTATTTAGTCCTCATTTTACTGGTGTTTAAGACTACAAAGTTTTAGAGCTGGAAAATAAACTAGTTTATCTCTTTGAACACCCTCATTTTATACCAAAGAAACTGAGGCCAAATGGGGTTTAAATGGATTGATTGAGGTTAAGTTCCATGATTTTCTCAGGTGGAGGAGAGGTGTGAGTCAGAGAGAAATAAGTATTTTACTGTAGTTTGAATTCAGAAGACCCACTTTGAGTCTTCATTTCACTGTAGCTTCATTTCATGAAGTAATTTAGTAACTTAATGAAGAAGCTCATTTTAGCCAATAACGTATCATTTAACGATGTGAGAAAAAATGTTTTCTTACCAACCAGGAAATGAGGAAGGCAGGCTGCATTTAGGGTGCTAGGTGGATGTGATGACTGCTGTCACCATGGCAGCCAATTGTTCATTTAAAGATTTTTTAATAAGTCTTGGTGATTCTTCCTAATATATCTCCGAATTCAAACCTGTCTTCAGCCAACACCTTCCTATGCCTGTTTATTTCAATGGTCCCTCTCTTCTGTCTTCTTCCATCCTAATCTAGCCTACTCAAAATAAAGAAACATTTTTTAAACTATCCTTTTCATTAGCATCATTATTTTTTTTGAGTGTCTGTTCATACCAGGCATTTTAGATGCATGATACCTACCTTGCGAGGCAGATGTTATTATCCCCATTTTACTTGTGATCAAACTGAAGTTAAAGGAGGTCATGTATTTTTGCCATGTGCTTGGGAAGTAGTACATGGAAGATATAGGATTTCAACTCTGGCTTTTCTGACTCAGGAACCTATGCCCTTTCCATTCTGCCAAGCTCCCAGTCTTTCATGTTACAAAATCTTTGGATCCCTATTGCCCAGAGAAGTCACCAAGCCAACTGCATCTAGCCTTAAACCTCCCCCAACAAGTCACCAAAATCCATATTTCTCAACATAAATTGCCCATTCTTATTTCTGAGTATTAATCATAGTACACACATAGAGCTTCATTCCTCTTTTCCCCTGTAAAATCCAATCTCTTTAATCCTTCAAAGCCCAATGTAATGATTATTTCCCTCCAGGAGTGCTTCCCTTGGTTATTATAATAACTAGTTTTTGAGCCTTTAAACTGCCTCCTCTCCATATCTTGAGCTCACTATTTGTTCAGTTAGTCCTGAAATAAGATATGTAATGCAACTATTTGCATATCAATTTATCTTTCCAATGATTTTCATTTTAATTTTGGAGAGACAGTACATGTAAAAACTTTATAACTGTGAATATGTTTGTGAGGCTGACTGTAGCCAGTCATCAGAAAATGATCTTTATCTCCGCAGCTCTATGTCTGTGGAACCAGGTTGAAGAAATCAAATATATAGTGCCTGACCTAACCTCAGTGTTAGCTTTTTTTCATGAGCCCTTTTTCCAAGTATGGATTCAGAAGATTGTCACTGTGAATGTTTCACCAATTACATTGGTGTGTATAAGAATGAAATAAAAGTCATCCTACTTGAAAGAAATTTTATGAAACATGATATTCTAGACTTTATAGTAGGCTTTCAAATAATTATTTGCCCAAAGGCACAAAAGTTGTTCAAAGGTTAATATGGGAATTTCATTTTTATATCGAATTACAGTAAATGAGATTACCCATAAATAAAATTTTCAGAAACTCAAAGCATTTCTCATTTTAAGCCAAAATTATCACTTCAAACATTTTAAGGGTTTTAGATAAAAATAACTCTAAAAAATAGTGTAAACTTCTCTACCTTCTTAAACAAAACATATAGGATAATTATCCCTAGCTTGATGACTCAGTCATCATTTTGAACATCAATTACTCTTCCAGTCTGTAATAAAATATCATTTTTAAGTTACTGAGTAGTTATTAGTGTTAGTTACCCTTGATACAAAATGATTCTAGATTGCTATCCTTTTTAGAATACAGTATTTGCTTCTTTTTTATACGCTTTGTGTCTTTGTAGCTATCATTTATCTCTGCCTTTGCTAGACCTAGTGCTGTTAGTTTCCCCATCTTTACATTTCACATGTGTGTTTTGAACTGCTATAGACTGATATACCAATTAAACATTCTTCTTAGAATTTTGTCTAAAATAGTAGTAAATGGGTGTTGAATAAGAGAAGATGTAGTCTCCTTATATAAGAGAATTTTATTGCATAACTTTGTTATATTTATGCTGTATGTTCAGAGAACTTTCAATTTATTTCCTGGTTCTTTGCTGGGCATTAGAGGGTTCAGATTGTTCAAACTAAGACTTTCCTTATAAACTTCAGTGATCTGGGGCAGACAGAGGCAAATAAAACTCAACCTCATTCTTGGAGGTGAGCTATAAACACACAGACAGATTCAGTGGTGGGTACTGAAATCAGTGCACATTGTAGCTCAGAAAACTGTCACCAGAATCTGGAGTTCTGATGTTACTTTTGTGATGGGACCTTTTTAAAGGTCATACAGCCATTACCTTCGTTAAATTCATTTCTCATAGTTATCTCTTATATTTCTTCCAGATTTAAAAAGTTGAAGGATATTAGTATTTATCCTAGAGAGTATTTTGCCCTTTTCCATATGTAGGCAGTTTTAGTTCTTTCACATTCATACTTCCTGAAGGAAAAAAAAATTATTCTAATGAAGATTCAAATTTTTGTGCAGTTATTATGCATGCATACTCTACATTAATTTTCCCTACTCAGTTCATTCTAGTTTCCTTAAAACTCCTGACTATATGGAATTTAAATATTTAAGTAGATTTCTTACTACTGCTGTAACAAAAAGCCAACTAGCTTGTCATACGAAGTTGCTCAGAGATGTCCTTTAATCATGCTCTTTGCTTTCAATTTATTTAGGCTAGTTCTTTGGTCACTCCCCAGTTTAACCTCTTTATATTTGCCAATACTCATTAATAGTCAAAATTATGTGGAAACTGAATTCATAGAAAGGATCTTTGAGAGATGAGACTAAAGATAGCAAACTTTCTTTGTTCCAGCCAGTAAACATGTGATACATCTAAAGAAACAGAAAAATTACTTCTACAGATGGTGTGATGTGTAAAAATAAAACCATATCTGTCAGACATGTGAAAATGTTGTAGTTACTAATCCCTTTAGATGTTTGTGTACTTTTTTCTGCTTATATGTAGTTCATTTCCTGTTGACTTCTAAGTATTTCATCTCTGAGATCATGTCTCCTATTTCTTTCCTAGCTTCTCCATCACCATCCCCACCATGTTTCTTGGTGGGACTGGTATCTTGTTCTACATTTATAAAGGGATCCCTTAAATTTTACCAGCTTTCAACAAAATATGCCTACTCTGATTGATAGTTCCAGGGAGGTGAAATGTCCAGTAAGGGAAAGAAGGATGGCTACCAGATAGAGAACTTCAGTCCATTGACTGAGCCTAAAGAAACACTTGGAAAAAGAGAAAGAGAAATAAAGAATCAGATAAAAATAAAATTCAGACTTCTTTTCTTAGCTCCTCAACTGAGATCTTCTTCCTCCTCAACTGAGATCTTCAAGGGCAGAATCATGCCATTTCTATTTTGGTATCTATAGCACCTACCAGTGCACTTAGCAAATAATACTCAATATTTACTTGGTGATGAAAAGAATGAGTACTAGAAGGAGGTTGTACTCTTCCTGTTTTTTCTCAGGCCTCTTCTCCTTTTGGATCTTTCTCGCTATTTTAGATCTGCAGCAATCAAACAGCCCAGAGGAGACCCATTTGGATATACTTTTGTTTTAAAATAATTATTTTCTTACTATTTTTTCTCAAAAAATAATGCTTTTTATTATTTTTTCACTTGTCCAGTATTACTGAGCACCTGATATGTGTAAGGCCCTGCTCCATGTGATAGCAATGAACAAAACAGCATGCCTTATCATATGCCAGATACTGTGTGCCTTGGACTTTATTTACATTATCTCAATTGAAAACCCCTGGGGAGACAGCATTTTCCACAATCTGAAAATGAAGTTTCAGAGATTCAAAGCTTAATTAAATTTCCTAGGATCTCACAGCCAAGAAGCAGAAAACAGGAATCAACAAAAGTTTAACTGACTCTAAAATTTATACTCTTAATTGCTGAGCTCTACTACTTCTAGACCATGAATAAAGAAATGGGAATTACATAAATCAGAAGTTAAACTGTAAGGGTAAGTCCAATAAATGTTAATAATTCTTCATGAAGAATTTTTAAAAAACAGTTTTATGGACCTGGATGCATAGAAACTTATTTCCCCCCATATTAAATCTACCACAGTTTGTCTTACCAGGAATATGTATATATATTTTTTATCTGAAGGATGTCACTTTATTTTATTTTTTTTTAACATCTTTATTGGAGTATAATTGCTTTACAATGTTGTGTTAGTTTCTGCTGTATAACAAAGTGAATCAGCTATATGTATACATATATTCCCATATCTCCTCCCTCTTGTGTCTCCCTCCCACCCTCCCTATCCCACCCCTCTAGGTGGTCACAAAGCACTGAGCTGATCTCCCTGTGCTATGTGGCTGCTTCCCACTAGCTATCTATTTTACATTTGGTAGTGTATGTATGTCCATGCCACTCTCTCACTTCGTTCCAGCTTACCCTTCCCCCTTCCTGTGCCCTCAAGTCAGTTCTCTATGTCTGCATCTTTATTCCTGTCCTGCCCCTAGATTCTTCAGAACCATTTCTTTTTTAAGATTCCATATGTATGTGTTAGCATATGGTATTTGTTTTTTTTCTTTCTGACTTATTCACTCTGTTTGACAGACTTTAGGTCCATCCACCTCACTACAAATAACTCAGTTTTGATTCTTCTTTTGGTTGAGTAATATTCCATTGTATATATGTGCAACATCTTCTTTATCCATTCATCTTTCAATGGACACTTAGGTTGCTTCCATGTCATGGCTATTGTAAATAGAGCTGCAATGAACATTGTAGTACATGTGTCCTTTTGAATTATGGTTTTCTGAGGGTATATGCCCAGCATTGCGATTGCTGGGTCGTATGGTATTTCTATTTTTAGTTTTTTAAGGAACCTCCATACTGTTCTCCATAGTGGCTGTATTAATTTACATTCTCACCAACAGTGCGAGAGGGTACGCTTTTCTCCACACCCTCTCCAGCATTTACTGTTTCTAGATTTTTTGATAATGGCCATTCTGACTGGTGTGAGGTGATAACTCATTGTAGTTTTGATATGCATTTCTCTAATGATTAGTGATGTTGAGCATGCTTTCATATGTTTGTTGGCAATCTGTATATCTTCTTTGGAGTAATGTCTGTTTAGGTCTTCTGCTCATTTTTGGATTGGTTGCTTGTTTTTTTGATATTGAGCTGCATGAGCTGCTTGTATTTTTGGGAGATTAATCCTTTGTCAGTTACCTCATTTGCAAATATTTTCTCCCATTCGGAGGGTTGTCTTTTCGTCTTCCTTATGTTTTCCTTTGCTGTGCAAAAGCTTTTAAGTTTCATTAAGTCCCATTTGTTTATTTTTGTTTTTATTTCCATTTCTCTAGGAGGTGGGTCAAAAAGGATCTTGCTGTGATTTATTTTATAGAGTGTTCTGCCTATGATTTCCTCTAAGTGTTTTATAGTGTCTGGCCTTACATTTAGGTCTTTAATCCATTTTGAGTTTATTTTTGTGTATAGTGTTAGAGAGTGTTCTCATTTCATTCTTCTACATGTAGCTGTCCAGTTTTCGCAGCACCACTTATTGACGAGGCTGTCTTTTCTCCATTGTATATTCTTGCCTCCTTTATCAAAAATAAGGTGACCATATGTGCATGGGTTCATCTCGGGGCTTTCAATGCTGTTCATTGATCTATATTTCTGTTTTTGTGCTAGTACCATACTGTCTTGATTACTGTAGCTTTGTAGTATAGTCTGAAGTCCCAGAGCCCAGTTCCTCCAGCTCTTACCAGGAATAATTTGATTTAATTCCTTTAAACAGCTCTTTGAAAAGCATCCTAAATGTGCATTGTTCACACTCATTTTCATTTGTCCACCATCTATGCAGCCACACACAGCAAATTTATCTATACTTGAGTACTGTGGACAGTTTTATTTTACAAATGAAACAAAGCAGGTCAGCTTTTATCCAGATTAATTAATAATCTTTTCGTTTCTTCAAAAACTGCACGGAGAGCCAGCTGTGTACCTTCATTAAGATGTAAAAATAAGATAAATAAGAGCCGTGCTCTCCTAGACCTTATGTATTGGAATTGGGGAAACAAAAAATAAATGTAAAAGGTAATTTCTGGTGATGAGAAGTGCTATGAAAAAAATGTGAAGGATATGTGAATGAGGTGGGTATAGGATAGGAAGAGGGAAGGCCTCACTGAAGAGATGCTGTTTGAGCTGAGTCCTACATGGTGAGGAGGAGTCAGCCATGTAAAGATATGAGAGACAAAAAGAAAATGCAAAGGTCAAAAGCAGGAACAAATGTCATTTGATTGAATAACAGAAAAAAATCTCTTGTGCCTGCATAAGAGTGAGCTGAGGGAGAGGCAAGAGATTAATAGAGTGATAGGTGGGTCCAGATCACATGGGGCCTCCTTATATGTATGACTTTGTAATGCATTATCTAAACAAACACATATTTAATAATGGAAATAGACATTCTTAATAATTATATCAGGGCAGTAGGTATAAATCTGGAATTTCTTAGATTACCAGGATTTATAATTACCCCATTTATATGCCTAGGTAAAGAATTTGAATTTTATTCCAATATAGTTGTGAGCCTTTAGATGGTTTTAAGCGGGAAAGTGAAATGATGTGATTTGCATTTCATAAGTGATCACTTTGCTTTTGAGATCAGTTTTAGAGACTACTGAATTAATCCTGGCAAGAAGTGATATTGGTTTCAATGAAAGTAATAGAGCTGAAAAGAAAGTCAGTAATTTTGTATATGTTTTGTAGATAATGTAGACAAGACATGCGTTCGATGTGTTAAGGGTGAGAGAAAAAGAAGAATGAAAGTGACTGCTAGGTTTTTGCCTACAGCCTTTGGGTGAATTATGATATCATTTTCTGATTTTGGAAAGATGACAGAGGAATTGGTTTCAGAAGATGATTGGGAATGAATACAATCAGCAGTTTGATTTTGACTGTGTTAAGTTTGAGTTTCCTATTAGAAATACAAGTGGATATATCAAATGAGCAACTGGGATATATTCTTTTTTCTTACTCTATTACAGCTTTTTTGCAATGCAATCTGTAACCTCAATAAAACAATTTAAAATGGCATTCAAATATTCCACTAAAGCGATTTTTCACTCTATTATATTTTGTTTTCAATATCTGGTATATGAAATTGCTAACATTACCAATTGCCTTTCTAGGAAAGTATAGACCTGGGTGAAATCATGTTTTCCCTTTGTTATTTGCCAACTGCTGGACGTATGACATTGACAGTCATCAAGTGCAGAAATCTGAAAGCTATGGATATCACCGGCTCATCAGGTATGCACACAATTGGCTAGTGGGTTCATTCCCAAATAAAATATTCCACATAGACAAAGTTATATATGGCTCTTGAATTACTGAGTTCATTTGTCTGTTGTGGGACACTATAAAAGTAGAAAAAAGAGATTACCAAATAAAGTGCTCCGAACACCTCTTTAGTTTACATTATCATTATGAAATTTTTTAAAAGTATTATCAAATAGATAGACTTTGAACTTGGGTTTTTATTTTTATTTATTTCTCTACTGATTTAGTTCTTTCTCAAACATGCATTATTTACTATACACTTCCCTGCTTCCAACTAGTCAGTTTCTTATAAAGGAATATCCTTGGACTTTAAGCCATTCAATTTAAACTTGTGTTACTCTACAAGTAAGAGTCCTAGGAAGACATATTTAGACTGAATTTATCTCCCTCACCTGATCTGCAAAGAAATAACAACATTCCAAGACCACCATTTGCATTTGCTCTCTTACCACCTTTCTAACTAAAAATTTGGACAACAACAGGGACTGAAAGAAATAATAAAGTAAATAAATACTCCTTAAAGTTTCTTAAAGATATTCTTGAAGAAATTTCTCTTGTGCTAACTTTGTTAAAGAGGTAAAATCACATCATTCTCTTTAATCCCTTCATTTAAATCACCACAGTTCTGAAGGGTTATTTGTAAGTTAATAGGTAAACTCTGGCACAGCTCTGTGGAAGAAAAAATGATAAAGACAGAGTAGGGAGTTCAGTAGCATTTGTTGAATTAAACAAATAAGAAATAGTAATGGAGATATAGTAAAAGATGACATGGGGAGTAGAATCTATAACTTTCTGGTTCTTCAGAACAAAGAAATAAACTAAATTTGCATCACAAAAAGTATGAGGAAACTCTCAGTTCTAATGTAGAGAGAACTCCAGGATATACTAAGTGAATAAAAAATGAGGTACAAGAGGGCTTCCCTGGTGGCGCAGTGGTTGAGAGTCCGCCTGCCGATGCAGGGCACACGGGTTCGTGTCCCGGTCCAGGAAGATCCCACATGCCGCAGAGCAGCTGGGCCCGTGAGCTATGACCGCTGAGCCTGCGCGTCCAGAGCCTGTGCTCCGCAACAGGAGAGGCCACAACAGTGAGAGGCCCATGTACCACAAAAAAAGAAAAAAAAGAAAAAGAGGTACAGCATAAATATGGATATCATGCTCCCTCCTATGTAAGAATGAGGAATCTTAGAATATATATCATGTTGCTAATATTTGCATGAAGAAATACTTGAGTGATACACAAAAACTGAGTGGTGGAGAGGTATGGGGACAGATGGGAGGGAGACTTCTCACTGCACATCTTTCTCTGTCTCATTTTTGAACTATGTCATGAATTTTCTATTCATTTTTTTTAATTTGCAATGCATAGTTGAAATATAAAGATAGAAAAAAAGCAAATAAATTCCACAATCATTTTGGTGAAAAGGTTATAGGTAAGTAAATGCTGACGAACTTAAACAGAACACTGCAAATTATTGTTTATTTTACTCTTTCTACCATGTATCAAAAGAGAACCAAATTTCAAGACAAGCAAACAACATCAAAGTTGTAATTAGGTGCAAGACTACTTTTTATTTATATGAAGCTTCTCATCAGGGGAGCGCATGTTTTGAGAACATCACCTCATTAATTCTCACAACAGCCTTGTGAATCAACTAAGGAGCCAGTAAATTGTCCTTGTCACTAGTAGAGAAATGTCATCAGAGACATGATGGGGGTAGCAAACAATAAACTAGGACTCGTTCTCATTGTTAATGAGAGGCCTAGGCCTGGAAGCTCATACATAGAATTATATCACAAAAATAAGCTTCTTCCTTAGAACATATTTCCTATTATTAAAACATTGAAAAGTAAATAGGAGTCCGTTTCTGCTTTATAAATAAGTTAATTTGTATCACTTTTTTTAGATTCCACGTATAAGTGATATCATGTGATACTTCTCTTTCTCTGTCTGATTTACTTCACTTCTTAGTATGATAATCTCTAGGTCAATCTATGTTGATGCAAATGACATTATTTCATTCTTTTTTGAGTATTATTCCACTGTATATATATACTACATCTTCTTTATCCATTCCTCTGTCGATGGACGTTTAGCTTGCTTCCATGTCTTGGCTATTGTAAATAGTGCTGTAATGAGCACTGGGGTGCATGTATACTTTTGGACCGTGTTTTTCTTTGGATATATGCCCAGGAGTGGGATTGGAGGATCAGGTGATAGCTCTATTTTTAGTTTTTACGGAACCTCCATACTGTTCTCCATAGTGGCTGTACCAATTTACATTCCCACCAACAGTGTAGGAGGGTTCCCTTCTCTCCACACCCTCTCCAGCATTTATTGTTTGTGGACTTTCTGATGTTAGCCATTTTTATTGGTGTGAGGTGATATCTCATTGTAGTTTTGATTTGCATTTCTCTAATAATTAGTGACGTTGAACATCTTTTCATGTGCCTTTTGTCCATCTGTATGTCTTCTTTGGAGAAATGTCTATTTAGCTCTTCTGCCCGTTTTTTGATCAGGCAGTTTGTTTTGATGTTATTAAGTTTCACAAGCTGTTTGTAAATTTTGGAGACTAATCCCTTGTCGGTCACATCATTTGTGTATATTTTCTCCCATTCTGTGGGTTATATTTTCATTTTATTTATTATTTCCTTTGCTATGCAAAAGATTTTGAGTTTAATTAGGTCCCATTTGTTTATTTTTGTTTTTATTTCCATTACTCTGGGAGATGCATCAAAAATGATATTGCTGTGATATGTCAGAGAGTGTTCTGCCTATGTTTTCCTCTAAGAGTTTTATAGTTTCCAGTCTCACATTTAGGTCTTTAATCCATTTTGAATTTATTTCTGTGTACAGTGCTAAAGAATGTTCTAATTTCATTTTTTCACATGTAGCTATCCAATTTTCCCAGCACCATTTATTGAAGATACTGTCTTTCCTCCATTGTATAGTCTTGCCTCTTTTGTCATAGATCAATTGACCATAGGTGCATGGGTATATTTCTGGGCTTTCTATCCTGTTCCATTGATCTATATTTCTATTTAAACAGACTCACAGACTTAGAGAATGAACTTATGGTTACCAGAGGGGAAGGGTTGGGGGGACAGATTGTTAGGGATTTGGGGATTGACATGTACACACTGCTATATTTAAAATGGATAACCAACAAGGACCTACTGTATAGCACAGAGAACTCTGCTCAATATTATGGGACACCTAAATGGGAAAAGAATTTGTAAAAGAGTAGATACAGGTATACGTATAACTGAATCACTTTGCTGTACATCTGAAACTAACACAACATTGTTAATCAACTGTACTCCAGTATAAAATTAAATGTTAAAATAAATAAATAAATAGGAAACAGCCATTGAACATTTCCCTTTTACCTTGTTTTCCTCTATATACCCTATTTCCAGCCATAAAATGTGTTTTTCCCCCTTGATACAAATGCTTATGAAATATACAGAAACATTTTTCTAGAGCCTAAAAATCATCCATTTCATTCATTTGCTCAAATAAATTAATGTTGCCATGTTTTTGGCTTATTCTAAGGAAATAAGTTTTGTTGCTTTGTTACATTGATGGAAAGAGAGAAAAGATGGTTGTGGTGCTACAGTTGGAGGGTAACTATAATGAAAAAAAAAATGAAGGTAGAGCAGACACTGATTGTTTTGACCACCTAGCATACTCACCCCAATGCCAATACCCTCTCCCAAAACCATGCCTCCTTTTTATAAAAAAGATACAAGAAGTAAGGCTTTTTAAAGAAACTTTTGATAAATATTGTATAATTTTCTACAATACTGTAACAGTTTTTCTACTTAAGGTGGCAGGGGTAAGAAAGTAGAGATCAGTCAGCTAGGGCAGAACTTGTTAACAATTAGTTGACCTCTTTGGCCCATAAAAATATAGCCCGACTAAAATTTTATCTTTCCAGTTGACATTATACAGACAATTCATATGAGGAAACTTCCCTGAGAACATCTGTAAACCAAATATCACCTTTTCATTGTATACTGTTGAGCATTTAATAAATGATTTGTAGTGATCATTTCTTCAATCAAACTCTTTATCAAGCACTATGACTAAAAAGTTACTAAGATTAGTACTTTTTCCAACAATTCAAGACAATTCCCACATAGTTTTTGCTAATTTCAATTCACTGTGATTATATATACTTATCTAGATACAATGTTGCTCTTTCATAAATTTTAGCCTTCTTATTCTAAATCATTTTGAAGGAAATTAAATTTAATACAATTATTTTTACTTGTTAGGATTACATTCCCTAGAAATTACTTGGGACAAAACATGTCCTCAAATAGCTCTGACTAAAAGACACATTATAGTTTAGACTAGCTCTTGATAAACTAGTGAGTTTTCTCTGTTGTATTAAACACAGTGATCAAGTTAATTCTTTTCTAGTCCATTCAGTAAGAAGTCCTAGAGAGTCTATTGCCCCCAATTATGCCATTTGAATTTAAAACCGGTAACACTAAAGGGCTTAATACACTACTTTTCTTATTTAGTAACAACCACAGTTTTATTTATGCTTTGTACTATTACTTTCATTTTAATAAAATTGCCTTCCCGTGATAGATCCTTATGTCAAAGTGTCTCTGATGTGTGAGGGTCGAAGATTAAAAAAGAGGAAAACGACTACAAAGAAAAACACTCTAAACCCTGTGTACAATGAGGCCATTATTTTTGATATCCCTCCGGAGAATGTGGACCAGGTCAGCCTCTCCATTGCAGTCATGGATTATGACAGGTACGTTCATCCCTCTACTCACTGAGTAACAGCTACATTTAGTCATATGCAGACCAAATTCAGCTTTTCAGGTTATTTACTTCTACAAGAGTTTTAATTTAAACTGGAATGAATAAAAATTATTCATTCAAAATTAATTTTATTCTATGTTATTATTTATCCTTTATCTTTTCCAAAAGACATCATTCTTAAGTTGAAGGACAGGATACCTGCAGATGGTGAAAGAATGGGATACATTATAGGAAGCACTTTTGTGAAGTCTTTTACAGTAACAACATAAATTACAATTACAACGTATTTTGCTTTCCCAGCTGGGCTGGAATATGAATATCATGATACTGAGCTCTATCATTAACTAGCACTGTGAAAGGGCAAGTTATCTCTTAGAAATTCACTTTTCCATTTGTAAAACATCAGTGTAATGTGCAGCTGTAAGCAGTGAGTATTAACGGTAGAAGGTGAATAGTGTCCATAGCGTTATGCCTTGAGGCTTTCACACCAGTCTTAAATCATTGCTTTGTGGATAGTTCTTTCAGTTCACACACTTTGATTACTTCTCCTTTCACAAAATAAATGGCAAACTCCCTACTGAAGCTCTGAAGCTTCTTCCTGCTGCAGCACCCACTCCTTCCTTTTCTGAAATGTTGCCCTGTATCAACATTTCAGATACAGGTATCTCGTGTATGCGAGATATCTCGTTTACACGAGATACCTGTGTATCTCATTTCACCCATGCTTTACAGCCCTGCTCAAGGCACCACTTCTGTGTCTTTCTTGGCTAACCAATCTCTTCTCCCTCTGAACTTTTGTCCTACTAAAGGTTTATATATCTTACTTGATCCTTGCTATATACTTCTTTTTATTGTTTTGCTTTTTATATTTATAAGACTTTCAGAAAGGAATCCTGTATGTTTAACCTACAAAATTATCAGCACATAGGCAATGTCTTATTTTGTTCTAATGATAACACAAGTGGGACAGAATACACATACACAAATATTCAAAGAGTGTCTATTTTATATCATTATGCAAATGGCAGTAACCAAGACCCTATAACATAGAGACATTAAAAATGGTATCCTCTGAATGAGAGCTAGAAAAATGAAGCGCTGAAAAATACAATGATTTATACCATCTATTTGAAATTAGTTTATATCACAGTTTACAAAACAAGTTGATACAATTTAAAGAGAGAGAGAGAGAAATCTTGAATTAGTTAAAATGGCAAACTTTAAAAATGTTGTAATGTTTTCATCAGAAGCCCTTATTCTGCTTTACCAAAAAATTACTCCTATTGATTTCTCACAGCATAGATTGCAGATAAATACAATTGAGGATTCGTCACCCAAATAATTTTAGGGAAATGGACCCTGACAATATATATAATAGAAAGATTAAAAGTTATTTCTAAAATATGCTTTTTTGGGAAACTTCATATTAAAAGAAAAGATACTAAGCCTACATATCTATTAATACATCAGTGACAGGAAGAAAGTAATGAAATGTCCTAAAATCATCTCAAAACTTTCCTTATAGATAGATGTATGTCAAAATAATCCTCAAGAAAATGCCTTTAAATTCCATTCCATTCTTGAAAAGCAGCTTACCATATGTATGCTTGAGTCAACTGTCTTGATTCAAGTCCTGCCTCTGTCTCTTACTAAATGTACAAAGGCAGGCAGGTCCCTTAACTTCTGGGTGTTCAATTTCTTTGTCTGTAAAATGAGATGATGATAATGATATTCATGGTCATGGTGTGAGGATTAAGTGAGTCAGTGCATTTAAATTACTTAGAACAGTGTCTGGCACATAACAAGCTCTTAAAAAATATTAATATCATTATGATTTTGATTTGTTGCTATGAAAACAAAGTATGAATAGAAAATAAGAATGTTGCTCTGATACTATGCAATAATAAGTCAAATGCCATGGTTCAAAATGTAGCCCTGCCCTGTTTAATTGTAATACAAGCAGTAATGTTCACTGACATATCATTTAGAATCAATTAATTATGGTCATTTATACAAGAAAGTGGGTATTGAGCTCTTGGTAAGAAATGTAGGCATCAATATAAAACATTAAACCTTTTGGAAAGAAGGAGATTAGAGTTACATCACTTAAAGTTAATAGGTCTGCTACCAAGAAAGAAACTCATCACGTAGGTAAGGGCCAGCTGGCATTTCTCATTCACACTATTCTTATTATTGTGAAATGTTCTCAATTTATAGAGCACTAAAATGGTTTGTGTGTGATCCTTTTACAGATTCATTTTTGAATGCTGATCCTGTTTAGTAAATTTTAGCCTACTTAAGACTTTTCATTTGATCTGAAGTAGTTTAATATGTAAAATTATCTAGAACTTACCACAAAATCTACTCTTTTAATCATAAGTTTAAAATTCTGTTTAAGGTGTGTGAAACTTATCTTTGAATGTTGGAATGAAAGCAAAATATTCTCCAAATCATAGGGTAGGACACAATGAAGTCATAGGAGTGTGTAGAACAGGACTGGACGCTGAGGGTCTTGGGCGAGACCACTGGAATGAAATGCTGGCCTATCACCGAAAACCAATAACACATTGGCACCCCTTACTGGAGGTAAGCTCTGGGACTCTCTCACATCTACTCTCTTCTTTATCTCTTGCTTAAATGTTATTTATCTGCTAACACTTCACTAATGTTTTATATATTCACCTATTTTTTAAAATAGATATTGTTCTTGCTTTTGTCCCACAGACTCTATCATCCAGTATGAAAAGTTCTGTGTGCCTTGTTGGTTTTTAAAAACCACTAAACTTTCTGAATTTGATATTCCTTTACAGTAAGCCCATAAAAACTGCAAGCCTATTATTTTCTTTGCATTGTCTGAAAACTCATATCAGTGAGTGGTGGAGCAATCAAGTAAATTCATTACTAACTGGAAACTGAATTTTCCAGCTTCTTTTTTGTGAAAACAGCTACCTCACCTAAACTTCTCCAGAATCCCTAAATAGGGGTACTATCACCTAATACAGCTCATCTATGTAAGGGGACAGATATACATCCACTGACTCTGGTCAGGAAGTAAAACGGTTCACAGATTTTTAAAAATATTTTTTGTCTGAGTTGAAAGCCTGGCTCTGCTGTGTGACTACATATTACACTCTGTAATAGCAGTAAACTCATAGAGTAAAACTAAATAAAATGCTGAGTGCTTAGTACAGAGTATGGCACAGTGTTTGCTCTAATTATAACTAATATTAATAGTTATATTAACCAGAAGAAGTATCAATACCAGTTTCTATCAGGATTTTTAGCCATGAAGGCAGTTGTCAGAGACTATGGGAGTCTCTTGAAGAGTCTCAAAATAAATAAATAGAGAAGAGTCTCAAAATAAATCATTTATATGACCTGATTAACTGAGAGGTAATGCAGGTTGATAAAAGGTTGTATGGTAGAGGGTGGAATTCATGCAATTTAATAAAAAGTTATGATAGCCACATAGTAAGTGAAGGATACATTGCCATCTCTCCCATGGATAAGGTCCTGCTTCTTGTTCTGTCACTAAGCACAGGGTTGAATAGGAGAGACAGAGCAGTGTAATTAAATGTCAGTGAGCCCTGGTTCTAAGCTCAGCTTAGTCACAAAAATGTGACCTTGGCTGTGTTACTCAATACTCTATAGGGAAAATTCGATGAACACTGTATAAACAGCACATGCTCAGACAACAGAGGTGAACTGTCACCATAGATAAGATATCTGATTTATTATATTAATGTTCCAAATCTTTACCTCACTTCATCATTTAATGTAAATCATAAAAGACAGACAGACATGCAAATGCACATTCACACAGCACTTTCCCCTAAGTAATAGCTCAACGAGTCCTGAGAAGGTTGTTTCATTTCAACAATGTGTATTGTCTAAAGTATAGTCTACTGCTTTACTATCCATTTCCTGATTCTCATCTTTGTTTTCATGTAAAGTTTGAAAAGTGAATATTAAATCTAAGAATCTAGACATGAGAGTAAATTTTTCTGGGCAGAGAACCACACTGAAGGGAGACATGGATTCTAACCCTTGCTCCTCCTCTGGCTGTCTAATCCTAGGCAGACCACGTACTCTGTCTGCAGCTACATTCTCCCATATTTAATGAAAATAGAAATGCCCACCCCTACAGAGTTCATAGGAATGATGTAGGGAGAAGTGACATAATGTGGCCAACAACTTTTAACTAATGAAAGGACAGATGTTGTATGACCCAAGGCATATTATACTTATGACTGTTTAATAAGAAGTTATACATTTATATGGTGAAGAGGAGCTATGAAATAGGCATGTGTTTTTGTCTGAGAACTTGTGAATATTTTTCAGTCATCGTAGAATATATAGGAAGAATAAGCTACAATATGGGCCTCAGAAGAATATCCCAGATATATTTTTCTAGCAGCTCACTATCAGAGGACAAGTGGGCCAAAAAGATTATGTAAATATACTTTCTCTAGCAAATAGCTTCTTTTTTTCCAACTCCTGTACCTACATTCACTGATCAAACAGAACATAGGGACTGGAGACCTAACAACTGGCTGGATTTTGAATTGTGGGAAAGTGTACATGTGGTACATGTGTAATTATGTTTTGTTGCCACAGCAGGGATTAAAATGAGAAGGGAACAATTATTCAAGAGCTGAGTAAGTTAGTAAGAGGAGACTAAAGCATCACTTGGAAAATCTGGCTACTTGTACCTAGATACAAAAGTTTATTCTATTGTAATTAAACTTTTAAAAGACACATAATATTTAAAGACCATGAGAAATTATTCTTTATCACTCGTGGCTCCCATTTTACCAGTCCCTCTCATCTCATTAATTGCTCCTATAAAAATCACCTCCTGCCTTAGAGCAAGTGGAATGCAGTCTCTTGTGTCTTGAACCTTCTTGTTCTTACCCAGCAATTGCCCCCGACTGTAGTAAACCATTAGTTATTTTACAATAAGAACTAAAATCCTGTGATAGAATGTGAAATGAATCTGCAGTTGCTCTGCATGCCATCTATGTACCATGCGCTACCTACATCTCTGTTAGATGTTTGTGTCCCCTCATGATACCTGAGAAGGTGAGTTCTGAAAGGCATGGGGAGTTATGTACATTTTCTCTTCAGAGGCTTGCATATCAGGGGTGAATATTCACTATTAAAAGGTAACAACAATTACCCACTTTATTATTTTTTACACTAGATCATATATTATGAAATTATTATCTTTCAGTTACCTGGTCGGGCAACCAGTTTTGATAGTCAAGGATCCTGTCCATCTCCCAAACCACCTTCCACACCATAATGCTTTCAAAATAAGACCATTATAATAAGGACCCAGGACCGTGTACTCATCAGATCAAAAAAAAAAAAAAAGTGGAAGATTTGATCTCATTTAAAATATATCCTGATAATGAACAAATGATGTGCAATTTTTATTTACCTTTTTTGTCTGTTTATTAACTTTGGACATCTTGATGTATTTTACTTGAATACAAATGGTCCTTACATAAGGCTTTTTATTCTTTGTGTCATATGCCAATTAGCACAAAGAATGTTTTCACTGAGTTGTAAATTCTTTGCATAAGCAAAGAATACATTTTTTGAAAATAATCCATACTTATCTAAAATTAAATAGTTAATGCTGCTATTGTATAAAGAAGCACATGTCACATATGTATGGTTTTGACTTTATTAAAACTATGTTCATTTCTAGCTGTGCACATGTTTCTATATATACTTTAAGGGAAATTCTGAACTAAATCCTTGAATAATCAAATTAATATTACTTATCTGATAATATATTCTTTCATTCTCAACAAAATCTTTTCTTGGTGAAGTTCGGCTCTGCTAAACTCAAAACTTTTCCTTTCAAGCTTGTTCTTTAATATATAGAGAAACAAAACTATAATTTGAAGAACCTCTTTGAGTATAAACTTAAGGAGTAATATTTAGTAGCTGGAGAACGGAGATTAAGCTATTTGGGCTACTATTTTCTATTGTCTTAAAGTTACATTAGTTCAAACATCTGTAGCACTATTTAACTCCTATTTTAAAAATTCTATTACTCTTAATCTCAAATGTAGCATTAGTATTCCTAAGTGAATAGAATCAGAACTCATGAGTCTTCATAAGGTTCTCAAGTACTGTGACATGTTTATTTTGTGACATAAAGCTATCACATAGATCCTGTATTTCTGATAGGCATACTGACACCAAAGGTACAATAAATGTCTGTGCTCATTGTCGTTTGGATTGTACAGAGTAATGGGGACTTTTAAACTCAAACAGAAGTAATTTTTAGAAGTGGGTATTTTCTTAAAGAAAAAAATGACATTTTTCAGCAAATTATAAAACTATACCATAAATAATACAACTTGAACATTTAATAAAAATAAATAATTCTTAAGGCCCAGACCCACAGTCTTTTGTGAAAGGCATTTGCCTTCATAAGGATCAAGGATCAGGTCACTAGTCGTAAAAACTATGCAAATGTTTTTACATGACAGAACTTTCTTTTAAATCATGTCAACTTTTTATTGTCTTGTTTCTGGGCCTTATTGGAATATATCTATATTGAATGACCCCCAACCTTACTTTTGAGATGTGTACCATGGATAGTGCATATTTCAAGCTTATCCCAAGAGAGAAGGTTAAACCCCACCCCCCCAAAAAAAAACTGAAAAGCAAGAAAATCTGCAGGTAGGCTATAAAAACATATTCATCAGAATGAGAAAATTTTATCAGCAATTACAAAGTTTTGATTTTAGTAAAATCCTTTATTTTTAAATATTAAAAATACAAAGTTTCAAAAATCTTGAAATTTTGTATGTTGGCATCTCTCATATGATGGTATTACTATTAATTAAGATGTAACTATTTTACACATTAACATTTTAAAGTCAAACACAGTTCCCTAAAATTTTTCAAAAATGCTTGTGCCATCTTAATGAAAACTATTCCTGGTTAACATTTTCTAATTTAAAATAACTAAAGAAACCTGTTGGACATACCTGGTTACCTTATCAAGCCTAAAAGAACCACTTGCTATAGACAGAATGAGGATGACACTTCCATTTTGTAAGTCTTTGTTTTACTGGAAAATAAAATTGTCAAATGGGAAGACTCAATGAAATAACATATTTGGAGACAATTGTTTATAGGTATTGCTGCAACTTACAATTAATTAGCAATTCTATTTCCTTAGTATAATAATTATTTTCACCTGAAAATATATTTTAAGGGCTTTATATTCATGCTTTTCTTTGCCTCCTATGGAGATAAAGTCAATGTTTATGATGAAAAATGCAAACAATCAGCCAAACAGGAGACGTTAATATGGCTATTGTAGATTAAATGTTTAAGGTAATTTTTTTTAATGTTTCCTAGGGATTAGAATAAACTCACCATGACTGAGCATTTGTTAATCTTTGAGAGATTAAGGAGAGAAAATTAGTAACTCAGATTTCATGCATCATTTAAAATGGTAGTTCATATTATAAAAATGTAATTCTACCATTTTCAATACAATACACCATCACTCTGCACAGTCGTGCATCCATACAAACATAACTTATCCTCTTTCTACCTGTGGTTGAAGATGGAATGTTTTTCATTTCAGTATTTAAAGTAAGGTTTGATGTTACAGATATCCTCCACTAATTTGTGTGGAACACAACATTTTAATGACAGCACTGACACATTATGAAGTTACAATTTAGGTATATAATGAATACCTAATTCCAGGGACTTATTCAGGGACTTGCCAAACATAAATCTAAGAAAAAGGAACAAGTGTTGACTAATTAGCATAACAATACTGATGTTTTTTTTGGTTTTGTTTATTTTACCTGATTCACTAAGTAATCAGGTGAATGAGGAAATTGAGTATGAAAAAATATTAATGTTTGTGGAGTATATAATCTTCTCACAAAAATCTGAACAGCTGATGCTTTTTTTACCCTGGTTTCTTAATACTTTTATGGACAATTTTAATTTTTTTGTCAGGTCAGCCCTGTTTCTAGTACTTTATTTTACATATAAAACTTATGATGTTAATACATTCATAGTTCAGTAAAAAATATCATCAGGACTAGTTCCAAGGAACTAGAGATGGGAACACAGAACCAAGCACCCACTTTCTTATGCAGTTTTTGGGAGTGATTGCATGTTCTAGTTACTGGAGGGAGCTCACAACTGATTGCTACTGACTCACGTATTAGATAAAAGCAAAATATGTTTGAACCTACTTGGTTGTGATGTTTAATTGACACCTGTCTTTATTCTTCTGTAATGTCTGTTATTTTAAAATTGCAAATGCAATAAAAACTATCAGCCTCTTAAGGCTTTAATTTAATGATTAATTGCTTCAAAAATGAAAAATCCAAACTTTCACTTCTTTCTCAACTTTTACTATCCATGAGACAAAATATAACTCATTTCAAAATGAGTTATCAGAAGAGCCAGAGACTATTGCAAATAAAGGGACACAAAATCTTAACATTGAAAACATTGTTATTTCTTTACCTCTTTAAAAACAATATTTGATATCATCTCAAATATATTTTCATGGAATGGATTTCCATATGATTTTTTTGCCACTTTAGTTGCAATTATGACCAAGTAATTTAATTACCTGATAATTTTAAAAAATGAAAGAAAGAAAACTAGAGGTGATGAGGATTTAAGAAAATCATTCATCGTCCAACTAAATCTGTTCTTGAAGCAGCTCTGGTTGTTCTCATGTACTTTAATTGATTTAAACTTTTGTAGTTTGTAGGCTGCCAAAAAGAAATGATACAAAAGCATGGAAAGTAAAATAATTTAAATTAAGAATCTATATAACTAAATGGCAGTTAAATGCAGATGTTAAAGCATATGGAAATAAAGATATTGAATGCAAAATCAAAAACCACCTTTGTATTTTAACTTTTAGGAGAAAGTAAATTCTCTAACACTGTTCAAAAAACCCATGACATAGCATTTTAATAGTTACTCAGTGATATGGCTCAGGATGTGATTCATCTGAACCTACTAAGACCCATTATTTAAAAGAAACTAGTGAGTTTTTATTTTATATGGGAAAGAGAGTTAATTAAACTAAATGTTTCCAATATGTTATTCAGTGATACTCTTTATGATAAGAATTTTCTATTTCATTAAAAGACTTCCTATATTTGTTCAATCTTATATTAAAGTGAACAGAAATTTAGTTAAAGATGCATTGGTAATACCTGTAATCTGGCAATTACAGTTAACCAAAAGGATGTGCATTTGAACAGTGGCAATTAATTAGTATTCAGTTCAAAGGTTTTCTCATCAAAGCAAGAAATTGTTTTTATTTCCACCCTGTTCATTATGAAGATTGGTAACCAGGGTTTGACTTAATAGCATGATAATATCATGCTGTAGAGACCTTAAAAAGAAAGCAGTAAATTAAGGGCTGAGGTGGGACTTAAAGATTATTGAATGCAAACATTTTGGATATTAGAAATGGTGACTGAAAAAATAAGTAGAAGATATATATGAGAAAAGATAGGTTTCTTCATGCTTGAAATGATTTAAAAACACTTCTATAAGGAGAATTGATTACAATAGTCCTATTTTTATCTCTTCTGAAACACTGGAAATGACTTGCCATTAATGGATCTAAAGCTGCAGATAGTATTTATACGGAAATGTTTTAATCTCAAACTGACGATGATTTCTTTGAAGCTCAACTGGGTCATGAATACCCTCTCCAAAGAACAAACTATGCCTGATTTTGTCATAAAAGGGTAAAAATAGATCATTTTCTTCAGAAATTTTGTTGTGATTTTCATCTGCTATGCACAGGATCCCTATTTACTGTACAGGATGGTGGATTTCAATTATATATACAAAATATTTGCATTTATACTTTTTTATAAACAAAAAGTCCAACTTAAGTTTATGTCATTAACTTTTTATTGACCCTTCCAATTGAGATAAATTATTGGGTTCATCTGCAAAATATAGATAAATTATGGAACACATGAAGTGAGATCCTCATTGAAGAATGAAGAAGTCAAATAGAAATATCTCACACTGTAAATATGATGATTCCACTAATGAATATTCCAAAATATTTGCCAGTTATTCTAAACTGGCAGAATACATGAAAATTCTTCATTTCATACATGATATTGAATAATTTGGATCCATCATATTTGATTTTTTTGTACCCTTCAGTCATTGTTCATAAGGTGGCTTTTTAACTGAAGTTTGTGATATAATATGTAGCCTTTGTTCAAATCAAGATATTTGACTTCTGTATTATAGAACAAAATTTTTTTAATCTTTTGAAATTCATGTTTCTGGCTTTTGTACATGGTAACCAGCCATTTGTGAAATTTGACAGCATATAATTGTATTACTTAGAACAAATGTTTTGCAACCACCTTTAAAAGATGTTACACATTTCAGTATTTTTACAATGTCTCCTTTAAAATGTGTGAACATATTTGTTAGGTTCAGATGAATTATGAAACAATGAAACCTCAAAGCTGTTGTGAAGTGTACAGTTTATGAGATTACTTTTGTAAAAGAAAAAGGGAAAGCACTTGAAATATAATTTTACTGTTTCACATGTATTTTGAAAAATAAAGTGATTATAAATTATTTTTTCTTGCCTTTGAAGAAAACATCTTTTTCAGATCTAATTTTGAGACCTTTATGTTGCTAAGTCTTTCTTTAATAGTCATTATTTCTGGCACTTATTAGAGAGCAGAGTAATTCATTTATCAGTAATTCAGTAACTAGAGCAACTGAATATACTTTAAAAACCTCACTAATACATATCATTATTTTAACAAAATTATAAACTTAAGGTCCTGGATTATTTCCATTAAGGTATAATGAAACAATCATTAGTCAAGTGTTAAGAGAGGTAAATGCCATTTACACATCTTAGCTACATTTTTTTCATCTGCAAAAACTCCCTATAAATAACTTAGCAGGTGATTCAGTAGTTGGGAATACCAGTTATTTTGTTTGGTTCTGTTTTACCTCAGATTTTCAAAAATATTTTCATAAGGATTATACATACAGCAACTAGTTTTAAGCAAGCAACACAGCAGTGAATCAAAGGAAATCATAATCATTGATAAAACAGATGCTCTGTACCTAGAGTCACTGTTTAAAAAAAAATACAACTCCTAAGAAGAAGCAAATAAACAAGTCTATGCCTCTGTTTAGAATGCAGGATAATGAAGTCAATGATCTGACTTGTCTGGCCTTGCTTAAGTTCCTACATCCAAAAAGTTTGAGGAACCAACATGAAATCTAAGCTGTTTAGATTAGTTTTTTAAGTTGCTTCTTAAAAATATTAGTCAAATGGCAACTCTTAAAGACTTTTTGTTAGTATTTCTAAATGTCTCCCCAGGAAGTGTTTATATTTGCACTAACAATATATGAGAGTTTCCAGTTACCCTAGTCAGTACTTGGCATTATTATTATTTGAATCTTTGCCAATTTAAACACAACAAAAATGATATTTCATCAGTGTTTTAATTTTATTTCTTTTTTATCCAGTGGTATTAAACATTTTTCATATATTTTGATTGGAAATTTGAATTTTATTGCTTAAGACTTTTCTCATTCTTCTGTTGGAATTGTCTTCTTTATTCTTTTTTTTTTTTCTTTTGTGGTACACGGGCCTCTCACTGTTGTGGCCTCTCACATTGCAGATCACAGGCTCCGGATGCGCAAGCTCAGCGGCCATGGCTCACGGGCCCAGCTGCTCCGCAGCGTGTAGGATCTTTCCAGACCGGGGCATGAACCCGCGTCCCCTGCATCGGCAGGTAGACTCTCAACCACTGTGCCACCAGGGAAGCCCTTTATTCATTTTTTAGAGGTTTTTATTCCTTTTTTTTTTAATGCAAACATATTCTTCATAGGACCACATCTCAAACTGATTTCCATTCTGCAAAGCTGAAGGCATATAATATTAGGTTATACTCTGTAAAAGCAGTTTATACAATCTATACAAATGAAAAATATAAAATAAAAATATATGTGAGATACAAAGTGCAATCAAAAGTTACCATGTTTTATCTTAAAAAGCAGGAGTTATTATCTTGACAGTATACTAGATCATTTTGTGCTGTCACTACCAGTGTATCTGAAAGAATTTAAGGACATCCAGTTCATGGATAAGCCATTATTTATGCTATTTTTTAAATTAATTTTTATGTTAGAGTTGAACAGTTTCAAATCTATCCACTTTCATAAAATAATACAGAATGAAGGGAAGATATATCCATTAATGTCTATAGAAAATAAAACCAAAACTGTAAACTGTAACCACAATAGGACACTTGCCAAACAGTTTTCATGTTTTTTTAACCTCATTTTTCCTTCAAATGAAAAAAAAATCATCCAAAATTCTACATACAAGTATAAATTATGTGGACAGAATCAACCCCAACTGTGAATGAACTTAGCAAGTCTAATTGTTTAGCTTGTATGCATTTCATGAGCAAGATTTGAGGGGAGGTGGTGTTTGTTTGCTTTTTATAATTTCCAGGATATATATGACTGAAAATTGTACCTTAAATGAGAAGGTAGACTTGAGTCAGTGACAGGAACTTAAACCAGGATGTAAAGGAACTAATAGATAAGAATTATACTGAGAACACAAGATACAAACAGGCCACCAAATTGTACAACTTCTAGAGGTATTGATCACACTACTCTATGTAAATGGTGCCTGCAGCAGCACATGAATCTAACCACCTTAAATTAGTGAATAACAAGGAAAAAGCATACTGAAAGCTATAGAGGTACCTTAACCAGAAGCAGTAATTAAAATCTAGAGTTAAGAATTGGGGAGATTTTTTTTTTTTTTTAAACTGCAGAGCACAGCTTTGATCAAATGGTAAGTCTGGGCTTTTATTCTCTGCATATCATGAAATGTAAAAGCTTATATTTACACAATTTTAAAATATTTTCACATTTGCTGTTTCTTAATTCTTACCAAAGTCATGTGGGTTGTATCACTCCAATTTTACAGAGATGGTGATTGTGGTTAAGAAAGATTAAGTGAAAGCCCAAGGTCACAAAGTAGATGGTGAGACTGGGCTTCAAATCTAGATCTTTGGGCCTCAAATTACAAGCATAAGCAACTTGATGCTTTTCAGTATAACACTTTAAAAATAAAAAAGAGAGCTAATTGGATTTTGTGCCTCTTAGATAAATCACCAAGATGAAAGATGTATAAACTTTATTACCTTTACTCTTCCCTAAATTGAGATCAGTTGTATCTGCCTGATCTACCAATTAGTTAAAGTATATGTCATTTTTATAACATGTAAACCACTATGCAAATAGTAGCACTAGTTTTATCACCAACATAATTCTCATCATTAATACCTAAAACCCATGAATGGGGTAAATATTTTCAAGTGCCATAAGATAGCATTATCTGCAGATCAATTTGCTAAGAAGAAGGAACTCTCTTCTGATACTGAATTTACCCTGACCTGATGAAACAAGAGCAAAGATGGGAAAAGAAGGAGCATAGAATCCTGCTAATAATATCTCATTTAAAAATTAGTTTTTGGAAGAGAGCTTCAAGATGGCAGAGGAGTAAGAGGTGGAGATCACCATCCTCCCCCAAAATACAACAGAAATACATCTACATGTGGAACAACTCCTAAAGAACACCTACTGAACACTGACAGAAGACCTCATACTTCCCAAAAGGCAAGCAACACTCCACATACATTGCCATGTGGCTGACAGGATCTTGGTGCTCTGGCCAGGTGTCAGGCCTGTGCCTCTGAGGGGTGACAGCCAAGTTCAGGACATTGGTCCAACAGAGACCTCCCAACTCCATGTAATATCAAACAGGGAAAGCTCTCCCAGAGATCTCCATCTCAACACTAAGATCCAGCTCCACTCAATGACCAGCAAGCTACAGTGCTGGACACCCTATGCCAAACAACAAGCAAGACAGGAACACAATGCCAACCATTAGCAGAGAGGCTGCCTAAAATCATAATAAGGTCACAGACACACTAAAACACACCACCAGATGCAGTTCTGCACACAAGAAAGGCAAGATGCAGCCTCATCCACCAGAACACAGGCACAAGTCCCCTCCAACAGGAAGCCTACATAACCCACTAAACCAACCTTAGCCACTGGGGCAGAGATCAAACCAATGGGAACTACGAACCTGCAGCCTATGAAAAGGAGACCCCAAACACAGTAAGTTAAGCAAAATGAGAAGACAAACACACAGCAGATGAAAGAGCAAGGCAAAAACCCATCATACCTAACAAATGAAGAGGAAATAGTCAGTCTACCTAAAAAAGAATTCAGAATAATGATAGTAAGGATGACCCGAAATGTTGGAAATAGAATGCAGAAAATACAAGAAACGTTTACCAAGGACCTAGAAGAACTAAAGAGCAAACAGAGTTGAACAACACAATAAATGAAATTAAAAATTCTCTAGAAGGGATCAATGGAAGAATAACTGAGGCAGAAGAACGGATAAGTGACCTGGAATATAAAATAGTGGAAATAACTACTGCAGAGCAGAATAAAGAAAAAAGAATGAAAAGAAGAGAGGACAGTCTCAGAGACCTCTGGACAACATTAAATGCCCCAACTTTCTAATTATAGGGGTCCCAGAAGAAGAAGAGAAAAAGAGAGGGACTGAGAAAATATTTGAAGAGATTATAGTTGAAAACTTCTCTAATATGGGAAAAGAAATAGTCAATCAAGTCCAGGAAGGGCAGAGAGTCCCACACAGGGTAAATCTAAGGAGAAACATGCCAAGGCACATATTAAACTATTAAAAATTAAATACAAAGGACAAATCTTAAAAGCAGCAAGGTGAATACAACAAATAACATACAAGGAATCCCCATAAGGTTAACAGATACTCTTTCGGCAGAAACTGTGCAAGCCAGAAGGGAGTGGCAGGAAATATTTAAAGTGACAAAAGGGAAAAACCTACAACCAAGATTATTCTACCCAGCAAGGAACTCATTCAGATTTGATGGAGAAATTAAAATCTTTACAGAGAAGCAAAAGCTAAGAGAATTCAGCACCACAAAACCAGCTTTAAAAAAAAATGCTAAAGGAAATTTTCTAGGAAGGAAACACAAGAGAAGGAAAAGACCTACATTAACAAACCCAAAACAATTAAGAAAATGGTAATAGGAACATACATATCAATAACTATTTTAAATGTAAATGGATTAAATGCTCCAACCAAAAGATATAGACTGCCTGAGTGGATACAAAAGCAAGACCTGTATATATGCTGTCTACAAGAGACCCACTTCAGACCTAGGGACACAAACAGACTGAAGATGAGGGGTTGGAAAAAGATATTCCATGCAAATGGAAATCAAAAGAAAGCTGGAGTAGCAGCTTGTTGTATCAGACAAAATAGACTTTGAAATAAAGACTATGAAAAGAGCCAAAGAAGGACACTACATAATGATCAAGGGATTGATACAAGAAGAAGATATAAAAATGGTAAACATTTATGCACCCAACATAGGAGCACCTCAAAACATAAGGCAAATGCTAACAGCCATAAAAGGGGAGATTGAGAGTAACGCAATCATAGTAGGGGAATTTAACACCCCACTTTAACCAAAGGACAGATCATCCAAATGAAAATAAATAAGGAAACACAACCTTTCAATGATACATTAAACAAGATTGATTTAGTTGATGTTTATAGGACATTCCATTCAAAAGCAAAACAATACACTTTCTTCTCAAGTGCTCATGGAACATTCTCCAGGATAGATCATATCTTGGGTCAAAAATTAACCGCTTGGTAAATTTAAGAAAATTGAATTCGTATCAAGGATCTTTTCTGACCACAACACTATGAGACTAGATATTATTAACATGAAAACATCTGTAAAAAATACAAACACATGGAGACTAAACAATACACTACTAAATAATGAAGAGATCACTGACAAAATCAAAGAGAAAATTTAAAAATACCTAGAAACAAAAGGCAATGAAAACACAACAACCCAAAACCTATGGGCTGCAGCAAAAGCAGTTCTAAAAGAGGGGAGTTAATAGCCATACAATCCTACCTCAAGAAACAATAAACATCTCAAGTAAACACCTTACACCTAAAGCAAATAGACAAAGAAGAACAAAAAACCCCAAAGTTAGCAGAAGGAAAGAAATCATAAAGATCAGATCAGAAATAAATGAAAAAGATATGAAGGAAACAATACCAAAGATCAATAAAACTAAAAGCTGGTTCTGTGACAAGATAAACAAAACTGACAAACCATTAGCCAGACTCATCAAGAAAAAAAAACAGAGAAGACTCAAAGGAATAAAATTACAAATGAAAAAGGAGAAGTAACAACTGACACTGCAGAAATACAAAGGATCATGAGAGATTACTAAAGTAACTATATTCCAATAAAATGGACAACCTGGAAGAAATGGAAAAATTCTTAGAAAAGCAAACCTTCAAAAACTGAACCAGGAAGAAAGAGAAAATATAAACAGACCAGTCACAAGCACTGAAATTGAGACTGTGATTAAAATTCATCCAACAAGCAAGAGCTCAGGACCAGATGGCTTCACAGGTGAATTCTATCAAAAATTAAGATGAGAGCTAACACCTATCCTTCTCAAACTCTTCCAAAATATAGCAGAGGGAGGAACACCCCCAAACTTATCATACGAGGCCACCATCACCCTGATACCCAAACCAGACAAAGATGTCACAAAAAAGAAAACTACAGGCCAATATCACTGATTAACATAGATGCAAAAATCCTCAACAAAACACTAGCAAACAGAATCCAACAGCACATTAAAAGGATCATACACTATGATCAAGTGGGGTTTATACCAGAGATCCAAGGATTCTTCAATATACACAAATCAATCAATGTGATAGACCATATTAACAAACTGAAGGACAAAAACCATATGATCATCTCAAAATATGAAAAAGCTTTTGACAAATTCAACACCGATTTATGATAAAAATCCTCCAGAAAGTAAGCATAGAGAGAACTTACTTCAACATAATAAAGGCCATGTATGACAAACCCACAGCCAACAGCATTCTCAATGGTGAAAAACTGAAATCATTTCCACTAAGATCAGGAACAGACAAGGTTGTCCACCCTCACCACTCTTATACAGCATAGTTTTGGAAGTTTTAGCCACAGCAATCAGAGAAAAAAAGAAATAAAAGGAATCCAAAATGGAAAAGAGGAAGTAAAGCTGTCACTGTTTGCAGACGACATGATATTACACATAGAGAATCCTAAAGATGCTCCAAGAAAACTGTGAGAGCTAATCAATGAATTTGGTAAAGTAGTAGGATACAAAATTAATGCACAGAAATCTCTTGCTTTCCTATACACTACTGATGAAAAATCTGAAGCAGAAATTAAGGAAACAATCCCATTTATCACTGCAACAAAAAGAACAAAATAACTAGGAATAAACATTCATAAGGAGACAAAAGGCCTGTATGCAGAAAAATATAAGACACTGATGAAAGAAATTGAAGATAATATGAACAGATGGAGAGATATGCCATGTTCCTGGATTGGAAGAATCAACATTGTGAAAATGACTATACTACACCAAGCAGTCTACATATTAAGTGCAATCCCTATCAGACTACCACTGGCATTTTTCACAGAACTAGAGCAAAAAATTTCACAATTTGTATGAAAACACAAAAGACCCCGAATAGCCAAAGCAATCTTGAGAAAGAAAAACTGAGCTGGTGGAATCAGGCTTCCAGACTTCAGACTATAATACAAAGCTACAGTAATCAAGACAGTATGGTACTGGCACAAAAACAGAAATATAGATCAATGGAACAGGATAGAAAGCGCAGAGATAAACCCATGCACATAGGGTCACCTCATTTTTGATAAAGGACGCAAGAATATACAATGCAGAAAAGACACCCTCTTCAATAGGTGGTGCTGGGAAAACTGGACAGCTACATGTAAAAGAATGAAATTAGAACACTCCCTAACACCATACACAAAAATAAACAGAAAATGAATTAAAGACCTACATGTAACACCAGACACTATAAAACTCTTAGAGGAAAACATAGGCAGAACACTCTACGACATAAGTCACAGCAAGATCTTTTTTGACCCACCTCCTAGAGAAATGGAAATAAAAACAAAAGTAAACAAATGGGGTCTAATGAAACTTAAAAGCTTTTGCACAGAAAAGGAAAACATAAACAGGACAAAAAGACACACTTCAGAATGGGAGAAAATATTTGCAAATGAAGCAACTGACAAAAGATTAATCTCCAAAATATACAAGCAGCTCAATATCAAAAAAACAAACAACCCAATCCAAAAATGGGCAGAAGTCCTAAACAGACATTTCTCCAAAGAAGATATACAGATTTCCAAAAAACACATGAAAGGATGCTCAGCATCATTAATCACTAGAGAAATGCAAATCATAATTGCAATGAGGTATCACCTCACACCAGTCAGAATGGCCATCCTCAGAAAATATACAAACAATAAACTCTGGAGAGGGTGTGGAGAAATGGGAACCTTCTTGCACTGTTGGTGGGAATGTAAATTGATACAGCCACTATGGAGAACAGTATGGAGGTTCCTTACAAAACTACAAATAGAACTACCATACAACCCAGCAATCACACTGCTGGGCATATACCCTGAGAAAACCATAATTCAAAGGACACATGTACCACAATGTTCATTGCAGTTCTATTTACAATAGCCAGGACATAGAAGCAACCTAAGTGTCCATCAACAGATGGATGGATAAAGAAGATGTGGTACATATATACAATGGAATATTACTCAGCCATAAAAAGAAACGAGAGCGAGTTATTTGTAGTGAGGTAGATGGACCTAGAGTCTGCTGTCATACAGAGTGAAGTAAGTTAGAAGGAGAAAAACAAATACCATATGCTAACACATATATATGGAATCTTAAGGGAAAAAATGGTCATGCGGAACCTAGGGGCAGGACAGAAATAAAGACGTAGACCTAGAGAATGTACTTGAGGACATGGTAAGCTGGGATGAAGTGAGAGAGTGGTGTGGACATATAAACACTACCAAATGTAAAATAGATAGCTAGTGGGAAGAAGCTGCATAGCACAGGGAGATCAGCTCAGTGCTTTGTGACCACCTAGAGGGGTGGGATAGGGAGGATGGGCAGGAGATGCAAGAGGGGGTAAATATGGGGATATATGTATAGCTGTTTCACTTTGTTAGAAAGCAGAAACTAAGACACCATTGTAAAGCAATTATACTCCAATAAAGATGTTAAGAAAATTTTTTTAAATAGATAAAAATTATATTTCCATTGGCACAATTCTGGTTCAGGCCATGAACCCTGTTATCTACATTTTATAAATCTTGATAATTGGTTTAGAAACCTCCAGATTCTCACAGCTGTCACTCTCTACTATCCAGTGTTGTTAGATCCACCACTAGAAATGCAACTCTGTACATCCCATGTCCTTACACAAATCCCTAAATGAATTTTAAAGGAGAAAATTATTGTACTGGATCAATTGCAAATCCATAAGGAAAAAATAATAATTTGACTCCTGCCTCATATCATACATAAAAGTTAAATTCAGATACATCAGGCCTCAATATAAATCTTAAACCTATAGAACTTCTGAAAGACCAAGTATATCTTCATGATCTTGGTATAGGCACACCTGGCTGAGATGTTGTTTCTTAAAAGTAGCCAAGGAAAAATATAGAAAGTCTTAAAAATGTAAAGATTTAAAATTCCTCCAAATTGATCTAAACCAACTCAACTTTTCAAAGCAACTCCAATTAAAATCCCAATGAGGTTTTTTTTTTTAATATTTATTTTTTAAATTAATTTATTTTGGCTGTGCTGGGTCTTAGTTGCAGCATGCAGGATCTTTAGTTATGGTATGCAGGCTCATAGTTGCAGCATGCGAACTCTTAGTTGTGGCATGCATGTGGGATCTAGTTCCCTGACCAGGGCTCAAACCCAAGCCCCCTGCCTTGGGAGCACAGAGTCTTACCTACTGGACCACCAGGGAAATCCCCCCAATGAGTTTTAAAATTTTTCTTTCTATGAAATTTGACAAGCTGATTCTTAAAAGTGTATGGAAAAGTAAAGGTCTATGAACAGCCATACTGCTGAAAAAGAAAGAGAAAGAGGAAGAGGAAGAGGTGAGACTTACTCTAAAAATATGGTTTATTCTGAACTTATAGTAATTTAAAGAGCGTGACACTTGTGTGAGGATAGAAAAATTGGCAAAATAAATAGAGTAAAAATATGTCAAATACATATGGAAATTAGATATGTGACAAAAGGGACATACAAGGTTGTGGGAAAACAAATGAAATTATTTATTTAATAATTGGCAGCTGTAAGAATGATTATTTTTAGGGAAAAACATAAATACCAATCCCCTTTTCAGTTCACGTACTAAATTCAACTTCAAATGGCATTAAATATCAAACAAAAACTTTCAAAATTCTATTATAAAATATTTAGAGGGAGGGAATGGTTTCTTAAGACACAAAATATGTTCAAATTAAAACAAAAGACCAATTGTATTACATTAAGTAATTTGACACCAAAAGCAATGGCAACCAAAACAAAGATAAACAAGTGTGACTACCTTAAGGATAACCTTCTGCACAGCAAAGGAAATTAACAACAAAATGACAAGGCAACCTACTAAATGGGAGAAAATATTTGCAAATCATATATCTAAAGGGTTAATATCCAAAATATAGAGAAAAATCATATAACTCAATAGCAAAAACCAAAAAATCCAATCTAAAAATTGGCAGAGGGCCTGAACAGACAATTTTCCAAAAAGGACATGAAAAGACACACACATCACTAATCATCAGAGAGATGCAAGTCAAATCTGCAATGATGTATCACCTCACACCTGTTAGAATGGTTATCATCAAAAAGACAACAAATAGCTAGTGTTGGCCAGAATGTGGAGAAAAGGGAACACTCATACACTGTTGGTGGGAATATAAATTGGTGCAGCCATGATAGAAGACAGTATGGAGGTTCCTCAAAAACTTAAAAATGGAACTACCATATGATCCAACAATTCCACTTCTGTGTTTTTATCCAAAGAAAAAACAGTAATTCGAAAAGTTCATGTACCCCCATGTTTTGCAGCATTATTTACAATAGCCAAGATATGGAAACAACCTAAGTGTTCATCGACAGACAGATGGATATAATTCAGCCATAAAAAATGAAGGAAATCTTGCAATTTGTGACAACATGGCTGGACTTCATGGATATTATGGTAAATGATACTATATGATTTCACTTATGTGTGGAATCTTAAAGCCAAACCAAACCAAAACAAACAAAAAAGAACCACACAACAACAACCAAGCTCAGAGAAGGGATTGGTGGTTGCCAGAGGTGGGGAAGGTGTGGGGTGGTGGTAAAGGGGTGTCAAACTGATGAAGGGAATCAAAAGATATTAAACTTCCAGTTATAAAATCAATGTCATGGGTGTGTAATGTACAGCATGGTGACTATAGTTAATACTGTACTGTATATTTGAAAGTTGCTGAGAGCTTAAAGGTTCTAATCACAAGAAAACCTATATAACTATGTGTGGTGACAGATGTTAACTAGACTTATTGTGGTGAAGAATTTGTAATACATTACAAATATCAAGTCATTATGTTGTACCTCTGAAACTAATATATGTCTATTACACCTCAATTAAAAAAAAAAAACTTAAATAACTTTTCATTATCAAAAATTACCTTTAAGAAGTGAAAAGTCAAGCTACAAATTAAGGATAAGATATTTACAACACATATGATTAAGAAAGAGCTGCAAATTGTATAAATAAATCCTACAAATCAATCATAAGGGCTTAAATAACCCAATTTAAAATGGGCAAAAACATGAAAATCATGAGAGGTATTTTATGGGGGAGGAAATATGTATGGCAATAAACTTATGGATATTCTCCACCTCATTAATCAAAGAAATGTAAATCAAGCTTGTAATATGGCATTAATTGACAAACTCACAAAGTCTCACAATCCCAACTCTGAAGACCAATAGACCAATAGAATTTCCAATACATTTCTGATTGGAGAGTAATAAAAAAAAACCCCAACAATTTGGAAGTATCTATTAAACACTGACATATCCAGGTTGGAGCAATTCCACACCTGAGTATATACCCAGAGGAAACTACTTCATCCATGTGTATTAGTTGATAGGAACAAGAATTGACATTGAAACACTGTACAAAATGGGGCGGGGGGGGTAAAAATAGGAAATGACCTGCACACCTATAGAAAAGTGATGGATTTTAAAAGTATGGCATATTCAACAAAAAATGATACATAACCATGGAATAACTGAATTATTGTTACCAATGACATGGATAAATCTTAGTAACAAAATGTTGACTGGAAACCTTAAAACTGAAGAATTTCTGTGTACACTTTTGTATAATTTTTAATCTTGAAAGGATGTATCATTGCAAACAAAAACTACATACAAACTAATTTAAGAAAGCAATAAAATTAAAACTGTGATAACTGACTAAGTATATACATATAAATCAATGGAACAGAAATTAGAGTCCAGAAATAAACACTCACACTTATGATCAACTGATTTCTGACACGGGTGCCAGAAAAATTCAATGAGGAAACAATAGTCTTTGTAACAAATAGTGTTGGGACAAATGGATGTCCACATCCAAATAAATGAAGCTGGAGCCCCAGCTCACACAATATACAAAAAAATAACTCAAAGTGGATCAGACACATAAATGTAAGAGCTAAAATGATAAAACTCTTAGGAGAAAACATAGGGGTAAATCTTCTTGACCTTGGATTTAGCAATGGTTTCTGAGATATGAAACCAAAAGCATTGACAATCAAGGAAATAATAAACTGAACTTCACCAAAATTAAAACTTTTTATGCTTCAAAGGATACCATCAAGAGCCTAAAAGGACAGCTTACTTAATGTGAGAAACTATAAGCCAGTTATATATCTTATAAGGATCTTATTAATAAATATATAAAGAACTCTTATAACTCAATAATAAAAATTACAAACCCATTTTTTTAAACAGGCAAAAAATATGAAAAGACATTTCTTCCAAATGATGTACAAATGGCCAATAAGCACTGGAAAAGATGTTTAGCAACATCAGTCATCAGGGAAATAGAAATCAAAACCATGAGATACCACTTCACACCCACTAAAATGTCTATAATTTAAAAGACAGATAAGAACAAATGTTGACCAAAATGTAGGAAAATTGGAATCCTCATTGGCAGTTGGTAGGAATGTAAAATGGGCCAGACACTTTGGAAAATTTCTGGCAGTTCCTCAAAATGTTATACATAAAGTTCCACATTACCCAGCAACTCCACACCTAAATATATACACAAAAGAAATAAAAACATATGTCCACAAAAACTTGTACATGAATGTTCATAGCAGCATTATTCATAGTAAGCAAAAAAGAGGAAATGATCCAAATGCCTGTCAACTGACGAATATAAAGGTAAAATGTGGTATATCCACATATGGAATTTTATTTGGCAAAAAATAAAAATACAGTACTGGTGCATACTACAACATGGTGAATCTTGGAAACGTTATGCTAATTGAAAAAAGCCAATCACAAAAGATAATGTATTATAATGATTCCATTTATATGAAAGGTACACAACAGGCAAACCTATAGAGACAGAAAGCAGTTTAGTGGTTGACTGGGGCTGCCTTGGATGAGGAGACTGGGAGTGACTACAAAAGGAACAGGATTAATTTTTGAGCAGATGAAAATGTTCTAAAATTAATTGTGGGAGGAGGAGCTTCAAGATGGTGGAAGAGTAAGATGCGGACATCACCTTCCTCCCCACAAATACATCAGAAATACATCTACATGTGGAAAATTCCTACAGAACACCTACTGAACTCTGGCAGAAGACCTCAGGCCTCCCAAAAGGCAAGAAACTCCCCACATACCTGTGTAGGGCAAAATGAAAAAGGATAAACAGAGACAAAAGAATAGGGATGGTACCTGCACCAGTGGGAGGGAGCTGTGAAGGAGGAAAGGTTTCCACATACTAGGAAGCCCCTTAGCAGGCAGAGACTGCGGGTGGCAGAGGCAGGGAGCTTCAGAGCCACGGAGGAGAATGCAGCAACAGGGGTGCAGAGGGCAAAGCGGAGAGTTTCCTGCACAGAGGATCAGTGCCGACCAGCACTCATCAACCTGAGAGACTTGTCTGCTCATCCACCGGGATGGGTGGGGGATGGGAGCTGAGGTTCGGGCTTCGGTCGACTGGGGTTGGCTGTGTGAACACAGTCTGCAGGGGCTAGTGCCTCACAGCTAGCCGGGAGGGAGTCCGGGATAAACTCTGGAGCTGCCGAAGAGACAAGAGACTTTTTCTTGCCTCTTTGTTTCCTGGTGTGCGAGGAGAGGGGATTAAGAGCTCCGCTTAAAGGAGCTCCAGAGATGGGCGCGAGCCACGGCTATCAGTGTGGACCCCAGAGACGGGTATGGGACCCTAAGGTAACTGCTTCAGCCACCAAGAAGCCTGTGTGAAAGCACAGGTCACTATCCACACCACCTCGCCCGGGAGCCTGTGCAGCCCACCACTGCCAGGGTCCTGTGATCCAAGGACAACTTCCCCGGGAGAACGCATGGCACACTTCAGGTTGGTACTACGTCATGCTGGCCTCTGCCACTGCAAGCTCGCCCTACAAACGTACCCCTCACTCCCCAGGTCCTGAGTGAGCCATAGCCCCCAAATCAGCGACACCTTTAACCCTGTCCTGTCTGAGTGAAGAACAGATGCCCTCAGGCGACCTACATGGAGAGGGGGGTCCAAATCCAAAGCTGAACCCCAGGAGCTGTGCGAACAAAGAAGAGAAAAGGAAGTTTCTCCCAGCAGCCTCAGGAGCAGTGGATTAAATCTCCACCATCAACTTGAGGTACCCTGCATCTGTGGAATACCTGAATAGACAATGAATCATCCCAAATTGAGGAGGTGAACTTTGGGAGCAACGATATATTTTTTTTCCCCTTTTTCTCTTTTTGTGAGTGTGTATCTTTATTTTTCTGTGTGTGATTTTGTCTGTATAGCTTTGCTTTTACCATTTGTCCTAGGGTTTTGTCTGTCCATGTTTTTTTGTTTGTTTGGTTGGTTGGTTTTTGTTTTATTTATTACTAAAATTTTTTTTCTTAATAATACTTTATTTTTTATTTTAATAAATTTATTTTAATTTATTTTATTTTCTCTTCTTCTTTCTTTCTTTCTCTTTTTTCTTGCTTTTATTCTGAGCTATGTGGAGGACAGGCTCTTGGTGCTCCAGCCAGGTGTCAGGGCTGTGTCACTGAGGTGGGAAAGCCAAGTTTAGGACACTGGCCCACAAGAGACCTCCCAGCTCCACAAAATTGCACATGGTGTAAATCGACAGTGACACAATCATAGTAGGGGACTTTAATACCCCAATTTCACCAATGGACAGATCATCCAAAATGAAAATAAAGAAACACAAGCTTTAAATGATACATTAAACAAGAAAGACTTCATTGATATTTGTAGGACATTTCTTCCAAACAAACCAGAATACACTTTCTTCTCAAGTGCTCATGGAACATTCTCCAGGATAGATCATATCTTGGATCACAAATCAAGCCTTGGTAAATTTAAGAAAATTGAAATCATATCAAGTATCTTTTCCAAACACAATGCTATGAGATTAGATAGCAATTACAGGAAAAATATCTGTAAGAAATACAAGCACATGGAGGCTAAACAACACACTGCTTAATAACCAAGAGATCAATGAAAAACTCAATGAGGAAATCAAAAACTACCTAGAAACAAATGACAATAAAAACACAATGACCCAAAACCTAACAGATGCAGCAAAAGCATTTCTAAGAGGGAAGTTTATAGTTATACAAGCCTACCTTAAGAAAAAAGAAACATCTCAAATAAACAACCAAAATGCATACCTAAAGCACTTAGTGAAAGAAGAACAAAAAACCCCCAAAGTTAGCAGAAGGAAAGTATCATAAAGACCAGATCAGAAATAAAGGAAAAAGAAATGAAGGGAACAATAGCAAAGATCAATAAAATTATTGATTCTTTGAGCAGATAAACAAAATTGTTAAACCATTAGCCAGATTCATCAAAAATGAAAAGGGATAACAGTCAAATCAATAGAATTAGAAATGAAAAAGGAGAAGTAACAACTGACACTGCAGAAATACAAAGGATCATGAGAGACTACTACAAGCAACAATGTGCCAATAAATGGACAACCTGGAAGAAATGGACAAAGTCTTAGAAATGCACAACCTTCCAAGACTGAATGAGGAAGAAATAGAAAATATGCACAGACCAATCACAAGCACTGAAATTGAAACTGTGATTAAAAATCTTCCAACAAACAAAACCCCAGGACCAGATGGCTTCACAGGCGAATTCCATCAAACATTTAGAGAAGAGCTAACACCTATGCTTCTCAAACTCTTCCAAAATATAGCAGAAGGGGGAACACTCCCAAACTCATTCTATAAGGTCACCATCACTCTGATACCAAAAGCAGACAAAGATAACCCATCTTTCTCAAACTCTTCCAAAATATAGCAGAGGGAGGAACACTCCAAAACTCATTCTATGAGGTCACCATCACTCTGATACCAAAAGCAGACAAAGATGTCACAAAGAAAGAAAACTACAGGCCAATATCACTGATGAACACAAATGCAAAAATCCTTAACAAAATATCAGCAAACAGAATCCAACAGCACATTTAAAGGATCATACATTATGATGAAGTGGGGTTTATCCCAGGAATGCAAGGATTCTTCAGTATAAGCAAATCAATCAATGTGATACACCATATTAACAAATTGAAGGAGAAAAACCATATGGTCATCTCAATAGATGCAGAGAAAGCTTTTGACAACAATCAACACCCATTTGGGATAAAAAACCTCCAGAAAGTAGGCATAGAGGGAACTTTCTTCAATATAATAAATGCCATATATGACAAACCCACAGCCAACATCATCCTCAATGGTGAAAAATTGAAACCATTTCCACTAACATCAGGAACAAGACAAGGTTGCCCACTCTCACCACTGTTATTCAACATAGGTTTGGTAGTTTTAGCCACAAAAATCAGAGAAGAAAAAGAAATAAAAGGAATCCAAATTGGAAAAGAAGAAGTAAAGCTGTCACTGTTTGCAGATGACATGATACTATAAATAGAGAATCCTAAAGATGCTACCAGAAAACTAGTAGAGGTAATCAATGAATTTGGTAAAGTAGCAGGAAACAAAATTAATGCACAAAATCTCTTGCATTCCTATACACTAATGATGAAAAATCTGAAAGTGAAATTAAGAAAACACTCCCATTTACCATTGCAACAAAAAGAATAAAATATCTAGGAATAAACCTACCTAAGGAGACAAGAGACCTGTATGCAGAAAATTATAAGACAGTGATGAAAGAAATTAAAGATGATACAAATAGATGGAGTGATATAGCATGTTCTTGGATTGGAAGAATCAACATTAGGAAAATGACTCTACTACTTAAAGCAATCTACAGATTCAATGCAATCTCTTTCAAACTACTACCAGCGTTTTTCACAGAACTAGAACAAAAATTTTCACAATTTGTATGGAAACACAAAAGACCCCGAATAGCCGAAGCAATCTTGAGAAAGACAAACGGAACTGGAGGAATCAGGCTCCCTGACATCAGAATATACTACAAAGCTACAGTAATCCAGACAGTATGGGGGCTTCCGGGAAGATGGTGGAAGAGTAAGACGTGGAGATCACCTTCCTCCCCACAGAAAAAACAGAAATACATCTACACGTGGAACAACTCCTACAGAACACCTACTGAACGCTGACAGAAGACCTTAGACCTCCCAAAAGGCAAGAAACCCCCCACGTATCTGGGTAGGGCAAAAGAAAAAGAATAAACAGAGACAAAAGGATAGGGATGGAACCTGCACCAGTGAGAGTGAGCTGTGAAGGAGGAAAGGTTTCCATACACTAGGAAGCCCCTTCATGGGCGGAGACAGCGGGTGGCGGAGGGGTAAATCTTCAGAGCTGCAGAGGAGACCACAGGAACAGGGGTGTGGGGAGCAAAGCAGAGAGATTCCCACACAGAGGATCGGTGCCAACCAGCGCTCACCAGCCCGAGAGGCTTGTCTGCCCCCCCTCTGGGGAAGGCGGTGCTGGGAGCTGATGCTCGGGCTTCAGTCGGAGCGCAGGGAGAGGCCTGGGGTTGAGGTGTGAACACAGCCTGCAGGGGGTTAGTGCGCCACGGCTGGCCGGGAGGGAGTCCGGAGAAAATTCTGGACCTGCCAAAGAGGCAAGAGACACTTTCTTCCCTCTATGCTTCCTGGTGCGCGAGGAGAGGGGATTAAGAACGCAGCTTAAAGGAGCTACAGAGATGGGCACGAGCCACGGCTAAAATCGCGGACCACAGAGACAGGTATGAGACGTTAAGGCTGCTGCTGCCGACACCAAGAAGACTCTGTGTGAGCACAAGTCACTATCCACACCCCCCTTCCGGGGAGCCTGTGCAGCCCACCACTGCCAGGGTCCCAGGATCCAGGGACAACTCCCCTGGGAGAATGCATGGCACACCTCAGGCTGGTGCAACATCATGCCAACCTCTGCCACCGCAGACTCACCCCGCACTCCGTGCCCCTCCCTCCCCCTGGCCTGAGTGAGCCAGACCCCCTGAATCAGCGGCTCCTTTGACCCCGTCCTGTGTGAGTGAAGAACAGATGCCCTCCAGCGACCTACAAGCAGAGGCGGGGCCAAATCAAAAGCTGAGCCCCTGGGAGCTGTGAGAACAAAGAAGAGAAAGGGAAATCTCTCCCAGCAGCCTCAAAAGCAGCGGATTAAAGCTCCTCAATCAACTTGATGTACCCTGCATCTGTGGAACACAAGAATAGACAGCGAATCATCCCAAATTAAGGAGGTGGACTTTGAGAGCAAGATTTATGATTTTTTCCCCCTTCCTCTTTTTGTGAGTGTGTACCAGTATGCTTCTGTGTGAGATTTCCTCTGTATAGCTTTGCTTCCACCATTTGTCCGAGGGATTTATCTGTCCGTTGTTTTTTTTTTTTAATTTTTTTCTTAATAGTTACTTTTTATTATAATAACTTTATTTTACTTTATCTTAGTTCTTTCTTTCCTTCCTTCCCTCCTTTAAACAACGAATCATACCACATTGAGCAGGTGGACTTTGAGGGCAAGATTTGATTTTTTCCCCTTTTCCTCTTTTTGTGAGTGTGTATGTGTATGCTTCTGTGTGAGATTTTGTCTGTATAGCTTTGCTTCCACCATTTGTCCTAGGGTTCCATCAGTCCGTTTATTTGTTTTTTTTTTTTCTCTTAATAATTATTTTTTTATTTTAATAACTTTATTATATTTTAATTTCTTTCTTTCTTTCCTTCTTTCTTTCTTTCTTTCTTTCTGTCTGTCTTTCTACTTCTACTAATACTTTCTTTCTACTTTTTCTCCCTTTTTTGTGAGCCATGTGGATGAAAGCCTCTTGGTGCTGCATCCAGGAGTCAGTGCTGTGCCTCTGAGGTGGGAGAGCCAAAATCCAGCCTCTTCCACCAGAACACAGACACTAGTCCCCTCCACTAGGAAGAATACACAACCCACTGAACCAACCTCAGCTACTGGGGAGAGACACCAAAAACAACGTGAACTTCGAACCTGCAACCTGCAAAAAGGAGACCTCAAACACAGTAAGATAAGCAAAATGAGAAGATAAAAAATCACATAGCAGATGCAGGAGCAAGATAAAAACCCACCAGACCTAACAAATGAAGAGGAAATAGGCAGTCTACCTGAAAAAGAATTCAGAATAATGATAGTAAAGC